>NC_133662.1:168315666-168688019 GCF_037893015.1 Macrotis lagotis | reverse complement strand
GGAAAAACATATATACTTAACTATGGTATCAAAATCTGGAGGAAAAAGGAGAGGAAGGGATGGTAGGCAGGGGAGGGGAGGAGGGGAGGAGGGATGTAGGTGATAGAGGAGAGGGTAGTGCATAGGAGATACGGCCCAATTTCTTTTTTACTTTTTTTGTCAAGTGGTGGGATTGGGTGGCCTGTCTGAGACCATGGGCTGGGTGGTTTATGGGTCTCTGGTGTGAGATGTAGACTTGGGGTCTCCTGGTCACAGGGCCAGTGCTCTGTCTGCTGCAACACTTGGTTGCCCCACAGCACACTTTTGAATAGGGACAGAATGAAAGAAGAGAGAAAATATCACAAACAGTAGTGGGGATGAATGGATGGAGGGAATTACAATCAGCAACAGCAACTGGAAAAATATGGAAGTAACTTTCTCTGATGGACTTATGATAAAGAAAGTTATCCATACCAGACACAGAACTGATGGTATCTGAACATACACTGAAGCACATTTTTTCCTCTTCTTTTCATTTTATTTCTCATGAGGTTTTTCATTTGGGGGGGGTAGATTATATTTACTCTTACAACTAGACTATTTTAGTAATGTATAAATACATAAAAATGTAAATTACAATTTTTAAAAATAACCTAAGCTATATGTAATAAAATTCTTAGTTTCATAGGCAAAAAAAGAGAAAGTTGTGATGCTTCCCTGTCAATTCTAATTCCTTCAATTTCTTTTTCTTCTTTTATTGCTAAATATAGTATTTCTAATACTTTACTGAATAGTAATAGTGATAATGGGCATCATTGTTTCACCCCTCATCTTATTGAAGATGCTTCTAGTTTAACCCTATTACATATAATATTTTTTGATCATTTTGGATAGCTACAACTTATTATTTTAAGGAAAAATCCATTTATTCCCCTACTCTAACATTTTTAATAGGAATGGATGCTGTATTTTGTGAAAGGCTTTTTGAGCATCTATTAGATAATTATATGACTTCTGTTAGGTTTGTTATTGATATAGGTACTTCTTCTGGTAGTTTTCCTAATATTGAACCATCTCCACTACCTTGGTATAAATCCTATTTGATCATTGCTTTTTATTCTAGCAATAACTTGCTGTAATTTCCCTACTAAAATTTTACTTAAGATTTTTGCATAAACATTCATTGGGTAGATTTGTCTGATTTGGTTCTTTCTGTTTAAGGCATTAGTACCATATTGATGTCATAAAAGGAGTGTAGCAGAACACCATTTAACAGAGTCTGAATAGAATTAGAATTAATTGTTCTTTAAATGGTTAGTAGAATTTTTAAATTCAACTGGGTCTAGAGATTTTTTTCATAAGGATGTTTATTGATGGTTTCTTTAATTTCTTTTTTTCTGAAATGGGGTTATTCAAGTATTTTATTTCCTTTTTTGTTAATCAAAGATGCTTGTATTTTTGCAAATATTCATCAATTTGTTTCAGGTTATCAAATTTTTGACATACAGTTGGATAAAATAACTCCAAATTATCTCTTTAATTTCCACTTCATTGGTGATGGGCTTGCCTTTTCACTTTTGGTTTTCTTCTTTCTTTTTATAATCAGATTAACCAAAATTTTGCCTTAAGTTATTGGATTTTTTTCCCATAAAATCAACTCAGTTTTATTTATTAGGTTAATGGTTTCCTTGCTTTCAGTTTTACTAATCTCTCCCTTGAATTTCATGAACTCTAATTTGGTTTAACATTTGGTGACATTTAATTTGTTCTTTTTCTAGCTGTTTTTAGGTTTTTGCAAGGCAATGGGGTTAAATGACTTGCCCAAGATCATACAGCTAATAATTATTAAGTGCCTTAGGCCAGATTTGAACTCAGGTACTCCTGACTCCAGGGCTGGTGCTCTATCCACTGCATCACCTAGCTGCCCCCTCTTTTTCTAGCTTTTGTGTTTGCATACCCAATTCACTGAGTTCTTCTTGCTCTATTTGATTCATATAAACATTTAGAGAAAGAATTTCCGTAAAAACTGCATTGACTGCATCCCATAAATTTTGGTTTGATGTCTCATTGTTATCATTTTCTTGGATGAATGCTTGGTTATGTCTATTATTTGTTGTTAGAACCACTCATTCTTTAAAATTGTTATTTAATTTGCAAATATTTTGTTTAACTTTCCATAACCCTTTATTACATATAATTGTTGTTCAGAATGATCTGAGAAGTTTGCTTTTATTTTTTCTGCCTTTCTACATTTGATTGTAAGTTTTGCTTTGTTTTTGTTTTTGTTTTTGTTTTTGTTTTTGTTTTTGTTTTTGTTTTGTTTTGTTTTGTTGTTTTTTTTTTGCCCAGGAACATGGTCAATTTTTGTTTAGATGCCATGTACTGAAGAGAAAATGTTATATTCTTTTCTATCCTCATTCACTTTTCTCCAGAGGTCAATCATACCTAAATTTTCTAAGATTTGTTCACCTTCTTAAGTTTCTTCTTGCTCACTTTGTGGTTACATTTATCTAGTTTTGAGATCGAGGTTCCCCATTATTAAAGTTTTACTGTCTATGTCTCCTTGTAATTTATTGTTTTCCCTATAAGAATGTGGACACTAGACCAGTAGATACGCATATATTTATTGATGTAGATTGACTGCCTATAGTGAAAATGTAATTTCCTTCCTTATCCCTTTTAATGAGATCTATTTTTGCTTTTACTTTGCATGAGATCAAGATCACTACCACTGATTTTTTTTTACTTCATCTGAAGCATAATACATTTTGTTCTAGTCTTTTACATTTACTCAGTGTATATCTCTCTGTTTCAAATATATTTCTTGTAAACAATATATTGCAGTGGTTTGATTTTCAATTCATTCTGCTATGCACTTCTAGAAAATTCTTAGTTAAGTATCATAAGATATTCAGAACAGGGGCATGACAAAGATGATAAGAGTCAAAGCTGAGCTGAGAAGTTGGTGGCAAATAAAGGTATGAATCTCTTTGTGAACCCTCTAAAAAGAGCAGATATGGGAGGAGTTTTTTTTCCTCTACTTTCCAACTCTCCAAACAGAGAATCAGAGCCAACCATAGGTACTGTTAATACATGAGTAGAAAATCAGAAGCAAAACGTGATGGGAAGTTTCCCTGGGGTTGTAATTTAACCTGGATAAGACATTAAGAAGATGGTGATGGAGTTGAAACCAAGGAGAGAAGTTAGTGGCAAATGAGGAAGATAAATATATAGAACTATATTTTATGCCTTCTTCCTCCTCTATCTTGATTGGATTTTTAACCTCTTTCCTTTTCTCTTAGATCACCAACGTAGATTTCTAAGGACCCAACCAACTCCAAATTTCACATGTTTTACTTTTTCCCCACTACCTAATTTAATCTGCAATTAAGGAAATATCTCTAAAAAGGTGACAGAGATGCCAGAAAATGGATGGAAGGACTACACATATCCTAGAAAATAATTCTAAAAGAGAAAATTATCCATTAAAAAAATCTAAGTTTCTTAAAAAATGAAAAAAAAATAGATGGGATAAGAAAAAAAATCAAGCAGGGAGTTTAATTGAGGTTCCAAAACATCTATAATTTTTTAGTAAGTACAGTAAAATTCTTTTCAAGTCCTTTAGTCTAAAACTGCTCACTTTTTAAAAATTATTTTCATTGCTTTACTGATGAGTAATTGTGTACATCAGAAGATGAAGATTACTTATTAATACTGGCTCTTGACTCTATGTCCTTGGAAGAAGAAAACATATAGCTGTTTTTTTTTAATATAAAACATTCAGTATTAAAATCTATTAAGCCATTCAATGAGTCATTTTAGATTGTTTATATTCTCTTTCAATGTACATGTAGTTACAATATCTTATCATATCTTTCATTTATATAGTCTAATTGTTGATCCCAGTCCTGGTATTTAAGTACTAAGCAAGATAAATCTAGGTTAATGGAAACTTCTCACTTGATATCCTTTTTATAGCTGTTAATTGAATGATTTTTAATGATAATGTTTACCATGGTAAAGGACCATTGCTATGGTTTTCTTTCACTTCTAATACTTTTACTGACCTACTTTCATTTCCCTCATTCTGATTAAGTTTCAAAGACTTTCAACAAGTTTGTTTTGCATTAAGGATAGATACAATAACAGTGCTAAGAGCAATCAAGTCACATAAGGTACAAGGACACAGATGATATCAAAGCTAAATTTAAGGGGCAAAGTTTAAAAAACAATCATTGCTTCACTAGAATTGGAAGCATGCCTAAGTTTTCAGAGCTGGAAGTATACTCTAAGTTGGCTAACCATGATTTTAATGAATTTGTTTGTTTCTAGATCTTAAGAGGATATATTTTGCTAGAGAACCAGTGTGGCATGATGGATAGAAAACTGACCTCTGTGTCTAGAAGACCTAAACTCACATCCTGCCTCTGGCACATACTAATTATGTAACCATGCCAATTAGTTTTTCAACATCCTCACCATTTTTTCTAAGGTTATAAATTATGAGTGAGATGCCAATCAGCATCTGGGAGGAGAATTCCTATAGAGTAAACTACCTTCACTGAAGATCTCCCAGATCCAGAACCATAGTCCCACTAAATTATTTGTACATATCTACAGAAAAGTTTGGGGTGATTTAATAAGCTGAGTATATTCTACTATGCATTTTAGTAAAATTAACTTCAAAATAGTTGACTAAAGGGGTGGACCTTGGTGGGTAGAGAGAAGCCAAAAATTTCCCTAAGTTCTCCCTGACTTCCTCAGAAACAATGTTAATCAAGCATCTAAATGGATTCTGGAGTGAGAGAACCCAAAAAAAGAACAGGAGGTAGCTTTTTCCAGTTTAAGACATCAGGGAAAAACTTCAGAAAAGGTCTGTTTCATTCAAGTAGAATGGGAGATTATTCTAGACCAGGGAGCAGAGACCAGTGCAAAGAAGAGAGAAAAACCTGTAGGAGACTCTCAATCCCAGCAGAAACCAGCAACCAAGGTCCCATGGTGCCAGTTCAGCAGCCTAATGGTGTAGCAGCTGCCACACAGGTGTGTAGGGCAAATTGAGAACCCCCAGATCCCCTTCCCAGCAGACATAACTAGACAGGACAACCCCAGTACAGTGAGCAAGCCATTAATTGTCTCAACATGAAAAGTCTGCAAGCAAGACTCTCCCCCAGCACAGGAACCTTGGGATAATGCCCCTGTGATTCAGGAGCACAGTTCAAAATAAATCTCAGAGAAAAGTAATGTTGATAGAAAGTTACTATCGAGATAAGAACGATCACAACACCAACTCAGAAGAGGACTACAGGAAAAAGTATTACATGTGAAGTCAGACACGAATACAAATTGGTCTTCAGTACCAAAAACAAAACAAAAAAAAAAAAACCCAACTCTTGGAAGAACTGAAAAAGGATTTCAAAAATGAAATAGAAAAACTGAGAAAAGAAATTCAACATCTTGCAAAAAGAAGCACAAAAACTGACTGAAGAAAATAATCCCTTTTAAAAATACAATTAGACACATGGGAAAGGAGATGCAAAACTGGGGGAAAAATTCCTTGAAAATTACAATTGGCCAAGTAGAAGTATTAATGACTCTCAGAGACATCAAGAATAAGTCAAGAAAGAAATAATGAAGAAATAGAAGAAAATAAAAAAGACCTTTTTGGAAAACCAACTGTCCTGAAATTTAAGAATTATTGGACTGCTTCAAAGTTATGAACAAAAAAGGAACCTAGACAATATCTTCAAGAAATCATCAAGAAATACTGCACTAATGTATACTAGAAGCATAGGGTAAACTAGTCATTGAAAGAATCTGACAATCATCTCTTGAAAGGGGTCCCAAAATAAAACACTAAGGAATCTTATAACCAAATTCCAGAATTATCAGGTCAGGAACAAATTACTGCATGCAACCAGAAAGAAGTAATGCAAATCTCAAGGAATAGAAAGGACTTGGCAGCATCAACATTAAAGGATCAAAAAAATCTGGCATGTCATAGTTCAGAGGCAAAGGAACTTGAATTAAAACCAAGAATCAACTAACAAAATAAATCCTATTCTTTCACTGGAAAAGATTCAACAAATATGAGACTTTCAAATTTTAATAATTAAAAACACCAGAACTGAACAGAAAATATGATTTTCAAACATGAGACTCAATAGATACATTAAAAAAGTAATGGAAGGCTAAGAAAAATGCTATTCAATTAGATTAAATGGTTTACATCCCTACATGGGCAGTTAAACTTAGAACTCTTGAGAACTATATCTCTAATAGAGGGAGTAAACTCAGAGAAAAGGTATGGACATAAGTTGATTTTGAAAGTTAATATAAAAAATAAGACTTTAAAAAAAAGAATTGTACTTGGGAGGGAGGAAGGGGGAGGTGGAATGGAGTAAATTATCTCATATGCAGAGGTTCAAAGTATCTATTAAAGAAGAGCGAAAACAGGGAAGGGAAGAGAAATTCTTGCAATTTGCTTTCAAAGCATTTGGTTCAAAGAGTGAATAACATATAAATTCATTTGGATTTAGAAATTTATCTTACCCTACAGGAAATTAGGAGGAGAAAAGGGAAGGAGGGAAGGAGGAACTGATAAAATGTAGAGCAGAAGTGGGGGGGGGGAAGTAGAAGAGTAGGAAAGAGAAAATAAAAGGAGTCATTAGAAGGGAGAGCATATTGAGGGAGGTGGAACTCAGAAGCAAAATATTGGTTTAGAGATATGGTGAAAGGAAAGAGAAATGTACAAATGGAAGGAAGATAGAATGAAGAGTAATACAGAATTAGGAATCATAATTGTGAATGTAAATGGGATGAACTTCCCCATAGAAGAAAATGGCAGAATGGATTAAAAACAAGAATCCTACAATATAGAGTCTACAAGAAAGACATTTAAAGCAGAGAGAGAGATACACAAAGTAAGGGTAGAAGTCCGAATCAGGATATATTATGCTTCAGCTGAAGTAAAAAAAAAAAAAAAAAAAAAAAAAGTAGGGATAGCAATTCCTATCTCAACCAAAACAACTGCAAAAATATTTCTCTTTAAAAGGAATAAGGAAGGAAATTACAATTTCTTAACAGTTAGCATAATCGGGGTGGCTAGGTGGCACAGTGGCTAAAGCACCAGCCCTGGAGTCAGGAGTACCTGGGTTCAAATCCCGTCTCAGACACTTAATAATTACCTAGCTGTGTGGCCTTGGGAAAGCCACTTAGCTCCATTTGCCTTCCAAAAACCTAAAAAAAAGTTACCATAATCAAAGAAGTACTAAATACCAAATAGTTTAGCATCCTAATTCTTAAAGGAGAAGTTAAGTGAATTAAAGGAAGATATAGACAGCAAAACTTTACTAGTGGGAGACCTCAGACTCCCTCAGAATTAGATAAATCTAACCACAAAATAAATAAGAAGAAATTTAAGGAGATGTCTGGCAATTTAGAAAAGAAAGATATGATAGATCTCTATAGAAAATTGAATGGAGATAGAAAGTAATACTTTTTTCTCTGACTTTCATGGCACCTACAACAAACTTTGACCATGTATTAAGGTATAAAAAAGCTCAAAATCAAGTACAGAAAAGCGGAAATTTTAAATAAATCCCTTTCATATCATGATGCAACAAAAATTATGCATAATAGAATGCCATCAAAAGATCGAATAAGAATAACTTAGAAACTAAATAATCTAATTTTAAAAAATGAATGAATCAAGCATCACATTATGGAAATAATCAATAATTTCATACATGATAACTTCAATAATAAGATAATATACCCAAACTTATGAAATGTAGCCAAAGCAACTATTAGGGGAAATTTCATATCTCTAAGTATGTCCATGAACAAAATAGAGGAAGAGATCAATGATTAATGCATGCAATTAAAAAAGCTAGGGAAAAGAACAAATTACAATTCCTCAATTAAATAGCAAAATAGACATTCTGATAATCAGAGGAGAGAATAATATAATGTGTAGTAAGAAAACTCTTTAATAAATAAAACTGAAAGTTGGTTTTATAAAAAAGTCAATAAAATAGTTAAAGATCTGGTTACTTTGATTAAAGAAAAGAAAGATCAAATCCAAATTACCACTATTCAGTAATACCACTACTAGATCTATATCCCAAAGAGATCATAAAAAAATGGGAAAAGATACACATGTAAAAAGTTAATTATAGAAGCACTTTTGGTAGTGGCAAAGAATTGGAAATTGCGGGGATATCCAATAATTGGAGAATGACTGAACAAGTTGAAGAATACAATTGTTATAGAGTACTATTATTCTATAAGAAATCATGAGTGATTGAACTACAGAAAATCCTGGAAAGAATTACATGCACTGATGTTGATTGAAGTGAAGAGAACTGGGAGAACATTTTACACATTAACAACCTTGTGAGATGATCAAGTATGATGGAAGCAGTTTCTGTTAGCAATTCAGTGATCAAGGACAATCCTGAGAGACACTATGGAAAATGTCAAGCACACTCAGAGAAAGAATTTTGGAGTTTGTGTGCAGAATAAACCAAATTATTTTTAATTTAAAAATTTGTTTTAGGGGCAGCTAGGTTGCGCAGTGGATAGAGCACCAGTCATGGAGTCAGTAGCCACTTAACCCCATTGCCTAGCAAAAAAAAAAATATTTTATGTTTTATGTTTTATCCCTTTTGTTCCCATTCATCTTTCACATGACTAATATGGAAATATGTTTAACATAGTTATACTTGTAAAAACCTATATCATATAACTCAGTATCAAGGGGAAGGGGAGAAGAGCAGAGGGACAAAAATGTGGACCTCAAAATCTTACAAAAATGTTCATGTTAAAATAATCATTGTATGTAATTGGAATAATAAATAAATAAATTTATATAAGTAAATTTAAATGAAATTTAAACAATCACTGAATCATTGTTCAGTTATGCATAACTATGTAAAACCTATATCAGATTACTTGCTGTCAAGGGAAAGTGGGAGGAAAGAAAGGGAGAGAAGAATATGTGAAACTCAAAATTTTTTTTCACATGAAATTGCAAAGCTTTATTATATATATATATATGTATATATATATATATCATGATTTTGCTAAGTATATAACATTATGAAGCATATAATAAATTCAATGTGTAATTTTTCAAATCAATCCTACTTATCCATATTTCCCTCTGACTTTCCTTTCATTATTATATGCATATTTGTTTTTTTAATTGCTTCCATGACACTCTTTCCTTTCTTTTCCTTTAATTTTTTTCTTGGCAGCTCTGGTGCAAGGCTTCCTCTTCCTTCCATTTTCAACCACCAATGAAAAAGTAAAGAATCCATAAAATCTATGAAATGAAGTAAAACAAATCCCTACATCATCCATGTCTGAAAATATCTATCTCATTCTCCATCTAGGGTCCTTCCCCTTTTGTCAAAGAGCTCCTTCATCACTGACCTTCTGGTATCCCAGTTGGTCATTGTATGCATTATTCTTTCTTTTTTATTGTTTATTTTATTTTTAATTTTTTTTACCCCAGTTACACATAAAAGCATGCTTCAACACTTACTTACAAAATATTGGGGACTCAAAGTCTTACAAAAAATGTGGAAAACTATCTTTGCGTGAAATGAGAAAAAAATTAATTCTCAGAACTGAATGATTTTTCTGAAAGATCCTTCATCTCTACAGTCTTTTGACGGTAGAGAGAGAAAATATGCCAAATAAAACTTTAAAGAGATTATTTGATGAGGATTACAAATACTTGAAATAATCAGCTGTATTTGTTCTCCTGTCCTTTGGAGCAGACTATAATACACTATTGGATTTGATTTAACTGTACACAATAGACATTGTATAAAAATTGAAACTAATCTATTTTGTGTGACACCTGGTACACCCCACTTACACAAGTCCCCAGAAAAGTTATCCCAACTTCAAGGAATTTTATGAATGATGAACCACTCCAAACTATAGCTCATGAGTCTCCTTTTATGTGATTAATTTTATCAAACTAACAGTGAACACAACAGTAAAAATTAAAAGATAATCAAACAGCATTGTAAATGTAACATGAACATACCCCACCCCTGCACAGATTAAGTACCAAACTTCTCGAAGAGGATAATATTACAGATACAAAGAACATGTCTAACAAGGAAACACAAACAAATTTAGCAATCTATGGAACACATATGACTCAGGAACTTATGAGGATATATGTGCTAGCAACCCAGAGTTCAAACCTTCTGTCTTTCATGGCTGCTAGTATCCTCTGATAATGTAATAATAGTATTCTCTATCTATCTCAATGTATTATTTTATCTTTATTTTTCTTGGGATGTGTCACTTTTCAAGATATTCCATTACTATTAATAAACTTATCTTTGTCATTACTTGCGAAATGAGGCTTTTCAGGATCATCCTTTGGATATTTAAGTTTCACCTGCTAAGTAAGATTTTTGACTGTTTCCTGCCTTATAGGCAATTATTTAAAATTTGTGGTCTCAGACAACAATTTAACCTTTAATTGTTTTCCCACTGAACCTGTGATTACATTGGCATGAGTGATTTCTTTGTGAGTAGTTGTTTTTTAAGCTAAAAAGGTTCTTTACAAAAAAGATACAGGGGTGGCTAGGTGGTACAGTGGATGGATCACTGACCCTGGAGTCAGGAGTACCTGAGTTCAAATCTGGCCTCAGACACTTAGTAATTACTTATCTTTGTGGCCTTGGGCAAGGCACTCAACACCATTGCCTTGCAAAAACCTAAAAAGAAAAAAGAGATGCAAAGGAAGATTAAAATATGGACAAAGAGGTATCATCCTGGGAAAAAATTATCCAAAAGGTAAAATATTTAGGGTGAACTGAATGCATCCAAAAAAAAACCCCAGAGATAATTTAATTAGATGCTATATAGTAAAAATCTATATTTCCACAGAGGTAGAACAATATTCTAATAAAGAAAGGAAACTGCAAGACAAAGAACAGAACAGAGATGGACTTCCCACCTATCCAACATGGATTGTAAAGGAATAGTACTTTCTCTAGTCTCCTGACAAGCAAAGAGTGAGAGTGTACTTAGTGTCATATCCTGCTTTTACTGAAATAGAACCAGCATTATGGCATAGAAAAATTATAGAGAAATGAAAATTCATAAGTTTCTTCAAAAATACTTCTTTATAAAGTTTAACAGAAGGTCTCAATCTAAACTGAAATACAATGGCATTGTGAAAAACAAATATGTCCAAAAATGAACTGCAGAAATAATTATAAATAATTATAAATTATAAATAAATACTTATTTAAGAGATTGACAATGAGGCATTATATAAGAATTTTTTATTTGCAACTGACTCAGTCCTTGGAGAGTAAATTTTAACTATGGAAAAAATATCATAACAATGGAAGAAAAAAAGGATTAATGAACTAAACTTGCAGTTAAAACCTAGGAAATGAATAAATTAATGAACCTGGAAAAATAACAAAAGAAAAAATTCTAGAAGCTGGAAAAAAGGTAGATAAAATGAGAAACAGAAAAGGCTAGGAAAGTTATAAAATGAAAAGCCTTTTAAAAGGCTGCAAAAAGTGGATAAACTTTTAATAACCTGACTAATAAAATCAAGGAAAATCAAACAAAAATAAAAAAATAACAAGGTGGATTCACAATGAATAAAAAAAGAAAAAAGCAAGGTATAAATTGCATAATTTCATAACCAATTTGATAATTTTACAGAAATTGATGAATAGTAACCAAAACTTATACCTAAAGTAATGAAACAAAAATTGGAAATCTTCCAAAATTCCCATATTTGGAAAATGAATAAACTTTGATTAATTTTTTAAAAATTTATTTAAGGAAATGGGATTACGTGACTTGCCCAAAGGTCACACAACTAGGCAATTATTAAGTGTCTGTGGCCGGATTTGAACTCAGGTCCTCCCGACTCCAGGTAGCTACCCCATAAATGAATAAGTTTCAAAGGAATTTCAGAAGTTAAAAAAACCTGATACACATGAATTTATGGGTGCATTCTCTTACATACTTGAAGAGCAATTAATACTTATCTTTCAAAAAATTTTTCAATAATGGAAAATAAGTAATCTCCAAGTGTATTTTTTAAAACAAATTTGACTAATATCAAAACTAAGGAGGGAAAAAGTTCAGAGAGATATCAGTAATGAATAGAGACAGGGACAGGGCCTGTGATTTCATTGGCATAAGTAAATTCCTTTGTGAGGAAATTATCAATGCAGACCAGAGTCTTCAGTGCAAATTATAGCTTTAAAGAAATGCTTAGAGGGCAGGAAGGTTAAATAATTTGTCCAATGTCACAAAGTATATGCCACAGATAGATTTTGAACTTAGATCTTTCTGGCTTCAAGGGTAGTTTCCTACTTCTACTTCTTGATGAGGAATTCTACTGGAGAAATTTCTACAAGTTTATATTGACCCATTCATGACTAATCTTTATATCCAGTTATTCTACCATTTCCCCAAACCAAATAATGATTATAACCTAGCTTTTAGTGTATTCAATTCTTATGATTTGGGGTAAGTTGGTGTTTTCTTACTACCTCACTTATATTCATTTTCAACTTAGTTAATAATTTTTTTCTGTATACAAATGTCACAGAATTATAGAGTCAGAATTGGAATTGGTCTTAAAAGTCACAATGACTCTGTCCCCACATAAACAGAGAATTAGAGAAGCAAGTTGTCCAGGAGATACAGCATTATATGTATGATGTGAGATTTGAACTTGCTTTCCTAACTTCAATTCCAATTTGTTAGGCCCCAAACCATACAATAATATCATTATTTTTACTATTTTAATTGAAATTTTACTTTCCAATCACATGCTATGGTAGTTTTTCAATATTCATAGATTTGCAAAATCATAAGACAAATTTTTCTACCACTTTCTCTTCTTTCCTCCCTCCACTTGGTGACAAACAATTTGGTAAAAGTTGTACATGTATATTTTTGTTCAACATTTCTATATTATTCATTTTGTATAAGAGGAATTAAGATTAAGGAGCAATAAAAACATGAGATAAGAAGGAAAATCATAAGAGAAGATTAAAACAAAGTGCCCATAGTATACACTCAGATTCTGTGGGGTTTTTTCCTTTGGATGTGGATGGCATTTTTCATAACAGGTCTACCAGGGTTGTCCTTGATCACTGAATTGCTGAGAGGATCTGCAGTCATCATATTTGATTAATTCACAATATTGTTGTTAATATATACAATATGCTTCCTTTACTATGCATCGGTTCGTATAATTCCTTCTATGTTGGCTAGAGTCTGAATAACCATGTTTTCTTTTTTTCTTTTTTCTAATTTTTTTTAAAACCTCCTCTTCTGCTTTATTGACAATTGTTCAAAAATGTTCTCAACAGTTCAATAATTACAAAGACTTAGACTTACATTGAAAAAGTAAAAACCAGACCCCCCCCCCCAAAGCAGTAGTGTCCGGCTCCAAAGGAGCCCTTTTATGGAGATTGTGAGGAAAGAACCAGTACTGTCTGTCAGACACTTAATATAACCATGTTTTCTTATTAAAAAAGTATTATTCTGTAACAATCGTATAGTTGTCCAGCCATCCCCTCAATTTCCACTTATTTGCTACTAAAAAACAAGCAGCTGTAAATACTTATAAACATATGAGACTTCTCCCATTTCTTATGATTTCTTTTGAATATAGACCCAGTATTGGTATTTCTGGATCAAAGGATATGATCGGTTTTATTGCACTTTGGGCATAGTTCCATATTGCTCGCCAATGTTTTAATATCCCAATTATTCCACATCCTCTCCAATATTGATCATTTTCTTTTTTAACCATCTTAGTCAATCTTTGAGGTGGTACCTCATAGTTGTTTTAAGCTGCATTTCTCTAAAAATAGCAATTTGGAGCATTTTTCATATGATGATTATTATAGCTCTAATTTCTTCATCTGAAAACTGCCTGTTTATATACTTTTTATCATTTATCAATTGGTGAATGACTTGTAATCTTATAAATTTGTTTCAATTCTCTGTATATTTTAGAGATGTGACTTTTATAAGAAATATAGCTGTGAAAATTGTTTTTCAGATTTCTGTTTTTCCTTCTAATCTTGGCTGCATTGGTTTGATTACTGCAAAAGATTTTTAATTTAATATAGTCAAAATGATCCATTTTGTTCTCTATTTCTTGCTTCATCATATATTTCTTCTCTTTCCAAAGATTCAGCAGATAAAGTCTTTCTTGATCTCTTAATTGGTCTATGGTATCATCCTTTATGCCTAACTCCTGAATCCATTTTGATGTTACTTTGGTAGAGGTGAGAGCCACAGCTCTATGCCAACTTTTACTACATTATTTTCAAGGTTTTCCAGCAGTTTCTGTCAAAAGTGAGTTCTTATCCCAGAAGCTAAGTCTTTGGGTTTATCAAGTAGTAAATGACTACCTATTGTAATCCACTGAACCAGTACCAAAAATTTTTGATGATTGCCGCTTTATAATATAGTTTTAGAGCTGGTATAATTAGATCATTTTATTTTGCATTTTTTCATCAGTTCCCTTGATGTTCTTGACCTTCTGTTGCTCCAGATGAATTTTGTTACTATTTTTCCTACCTCTATAAAATAGCTTTTTGGTAGTTTGATTGGTATGGCACTGAATAAGTAGTACAATTTGGGTAGAACTCTCATTTTTATTTTATTAGTTCAACCTAACTATGAGCAATTGATGTTTTTCCAGTTACTTAGATATGAAGTTTAAAAGTATTTTGTAATTGTGTTCATACAGTTTCTAGGTTTGTGTTAGGAGGTTCTCAAATATTTCATGTTGTTTACAGTTACTTAAAATGCAATTTCTCTGTCCATCTGCTTTGTTGTTCAAATATAGAAATGCTAATGATTAATTTTGCTTTAATTTTACTACTTTGCTGAAGCTGTTAATTGTTTTAAATAGTTTTTAGTTGATTTTCTAGAGTTCTTTAAGTATACAGCATATCCTCTTCAAAGAATGAAAGTTCTAATTACCCATTGCCAGTTCTAATTCCTTCAATTTCTTTTTCTTCTCTTATTGCTAAAGCTAACTTTCTAATACTATGTTGAATAGTAGTGTTGCTAATGGGCATCCTTGTTTCAGCCCTGATCTTATTGAAACTTTCACTTAGTTTAGCCTATTATATATATATATATATATATATATATATATATATATATATAATGTTTGCTGATTAAAGTTATGCTTATTATTTAAAGAAAATTCCATTTACTCCTATATTTTCTAGTGTTTTTAATAAAAATAAATGCATTTTGTAAAAGGCTTTTTCAACATCTATTGAAATAATCATTTAATTTTTCTTTGTTTTGTAATTGATATGTTCAGTATCACACAATTATATCATTATTGTTAGCATTATTTTAAATTAATTATTATTTGCCCATTTAGCTGCTAGCAATTCTGACCTTACAGGATCATGCTACACTTGTGAGTCCATCTTTAATTACTTGTCCTTAGAGCAATCTGCCATATAATGATGAATCATTGACTTAGAGATTTAATGGACTTTACAATTTCAATTGTGACACTCCTAAAATCATATCAGTAATAAGCAAAAATCAGACTATGAAGTTAATAATTCTTCTGAATCTAAATACAGCAGACTATTCTTCTATATTCTTCACAAATCATTTTTAAAAGTATTCAATTACATAGGCATATAATCTTCCAATTTTTGTCATCAGAATTTTTCTCACTTTTTTTTTTGAATTTGATTACTGAGTGTTTATTTTACTTTTTGAGTCATCTTTTCTATATAATTTTAATCCACTGGATTCTACTTATCTTTTATTTCCTTCCTCCCCCTTTTCAACCAAGTTCCAAGAAATGGGCTTTGGAATGTTTCTGTTCTGCAAAATTTGTCCTAGGAAATAACTTCCCCAAATGTAGGGTACATGTCATTATACCACATTCCCACTGCTCTTTCATGAACTTTAAGAAGGAAACATTGAACTAGCCCCAAATTGCCTTTCTTCTCTTCAGCAGCAACCAGGTATTTTTTGTTGGTAAGAATCATGCCTAGTAAAAAGAAAGTTCCCTTGTCATTTATTTCATTTTTTGGAAAAATAAATTAATTTTTATTAAGGCAAGTCATTAATTTTTAGTTATCCTACTTTTCTTGAAAGCATCAGAATAGATGAAAAGAGAGTTTAAAACCTCTGCTATTGGAATAACATGCCTCTGAACTAGATGTAGTATTTGTTTCAAAAAATCTTTCTTTGATCTCTTCTATCTAATGATGATTCTTTTTGTTGACACTAACACCATGGTTCTCTATTCTTTTTAAATTTTTAAAAAAATTATTCATTTTTATTCATTTGCACATGCATATTTCCAAGTTACAAATTTTCCTTCCATCCTCCCTTTCCCACCCCCTCCCCTCAGTGGCAGTCATGTTAATATTACACATATATAGTTTGATAAATGTTTACAGATCAGTATTAGTTATTTTTTGGTATGAGAAATTAGGATTAAGGAAGGAAATACATAAGAGATAATTTTTATAATGTGTTCATAAGATTCTGAAGGGGTGTGTGTATGTTTGTTTGTCTGTGTACATGTGTGTGTGTGTGTGTGTGTGTGTGTGTATGTTTAGGTTTTTGCAAGGCAATGGGGTTAAGTGGCTTGCCAAAGGCCACACAGCTAGGTAATTATTAAGTGTCTGAGGCCGGATTTGAACCCAGGTACTCCTCACTCCAGGGCCAGTGCTCTATCCCCTGTGCCACCTAGCCACCCCTATGTGTGTGTTGTTTTGTTTTGTTTTTCTTCCTCTGGGTGGGGATACATTGTCCATAGCCAAACTAATTCAGTTGTCCTAGCTCTCTGAACTGCTGAGATGACCTGCTTTCATCAAAGTTGTTCATCTCACAATGTTGTTATTAATATGTATATTGTGCTTTTGGTTCTACTCCCTTCAGTCAGCATCAGATCATGTAAATCAATTCATGCTTCCCTAGAGTCTGACCATTAATGGTGATTCTTATAATAATATTCCATAGTATTCATGTACCATAACACCAATTGATAGGCATCTCCTCAATTTCCAATTCTTTGCCACTACAAAAAGAGCTGCTATGAATATTTTGGAACATGTAATACATTTCCCTTTTTTATAATTTCTTCTGGATATAGACCTAGAATTGGAATGGCTGGCTCAAATGGTATAAACAGCTTTATTGCACTTTGAGCATAGCTCCATATTGCTCTCCAGTAAATTTAGATGTCTGGATTTTCTCACTTGACTGTATGTCCTTAATTTACAACGGTACAACTTTTCTATTAATTTCCTTTTATCTATTTATTTCCATTTAAACAAGACACATCTGTGCAGAGTCATTTTCTTTCAGAAGATATATCCCACCAAGTCAAATTACTACCCATGAGGTTATATTTGCTGTCTTATATTTGAATTTATAATTTCCCTTTTTTTACTATCCATATTTTGTTCATTGTGCAATTAATACCATATACTTTCAGTTTTTCTCTCTTCTCACATAGTTTCATAGGCACTATTGGTACATTCTTTTTTTTTAGGTTTTTGCAAGGCAAACAGCGTTAAGTGGCTTGCCCAAGGCCACACAGCTAGGTAATTATTAAGAGTCTGAGACCAGATTTGAACCCAGGTACTCCTGACTCCAGGGCCAGTGCTTTATCCACTATGCCACCTAGCTGCCCTACTATTGATATTTTCTATTGTATTTTTTTCATATTTTATCTGCCATTCTATGGACATGGATTACAAAGACTTATATGGATCATTTCCTCCCTATTTTTCCCTTTTCAGATTTTCCCCCATTTTATTCATAGTTTTAATTTGATATCTCCCTTTATTCAGTGAACTTTTGTTGTAACAAATATGTGTAATGCAGAAATTATCTTTTCCCTAAAAACTTACCTTTTCCCCTAACTTTCCTAGAATACTTCAGGTCACTTTATAACCTCTAGGATTAAATGTAAATATAATGAATTTTGTCTAAGCTCATATCACTTAGCAAGGAGATGTTCAAAATTCTCTACCATATGAATGGGAATAAGCTGCTAAGTAACAGCTAAGTGACACAGTGGATAAATGGAATCAGAGGACCTGAGTTCAAACTTGTCCTTGTACACATAATAGTTATTTGTCCCTAGACAAGTCAAACATATTGTCTTCAGTTTCCTCAGTTGTAAAATGAGTGGAGAAGGAAATGACAAACTGCTCCGGCATCCTTGGCCAGGATACCCCCAATGGGATCACAGTCAGACATGACTGCAAAACTACTGAACCCCAATAAAACCTCCTTTGCTTGATTGCATAACCAGGCAGGTTAAATTAAAACTGGGCAGGTTGAAATAACTGCCTTTTCCTGCCCTGCAATTCTACCCTATTATATCCAGCGGCTGAAGATTACTGTTTACTTCCCACCCCCAGTTCTGGCATCAGGTGAAAGTAATTCCTTCCCCTTCCTTTTCATTCAAGTTCCAAGCAATGAGTTTGGGAGTGTTTTTATTCTATTCTGTAAAATTTGTCCTAGGAAGAGGTTACTATTTCTATCTGACCAGATTGAAAGATGTATCATTTCCACAAGCTCTCCTGCTATGTAGCCAAACAAAGGAGGCTACTATACTCATCCAACATGGTAAGAGGATCGAAATATTATTGAATCCAGGCAGGTTCAGACAATCCTCATTACATAAAATCCTCTCTTTACTGCTTTAAAACTTGTCTCTTTCTCACTTATCCAGTATTGATATGATTTACTCACTTGTAAACACTCTAAAATCCACTTACTCTGGCTTAGTTATTTTCTTGACAGCCAACATTCTTCTGATTCCATTCATTGGCACTGACTTTTGCCATTTATCCTTAATTCTGCCTCTGAGTTTCCCTCTATTCTTTCAAGAATAAATTCAAATCCTTTTTTCTGCAAGAAACCTTTTCCAGTACACCCTTCTTCTTTCATCTCTGTTAATGCTTTCCATTTGAGATAACTGTCTAATTATGTGGCATATATATATATATATATATATATATATATATAATATATATATATATATATATAAATTATATAAGTATTTAATCATGTGCATGTTGCCTCCATCATGTGAATGTGGACTTTCTAAGTCCCAGTACTATGTTTTTTTTTACACTTTCTTTGTTCCCTATAAGACTTGTTGACTGATTGACACTAAAAATAAAATAAAAAAATAGCTCAGCAAAACCTCCTAACAGTGAGCGACTATATCTAGACAGCAGGTGAAATATTACACACTCTACAGTCTCCCACTTCTGCAAAAAAAGGAGGAAAAAAGAATTTTCTTAACTCTTTTCCAATGTCATTTTTTTTCTTTTTGATTATGCAACATTAATTTGTTTGTTCTGATTATATTGTTATAAAATTATACATATCTGATGCCTTTGTTTCTACTTAGTTAATTATGAATCTGTTTTTGTGACTCTAAACTTTACCGAATTCTTCATGTTCATTATTTGTTACAATCCTGTATTATTCCAGCACATTGATAATAGCATAATTAGTTCAGTCATTCCCCCAAGTGATGAAATACTGTTTCCAGTTATTTCTTAACATAAATCATTCTGTTATGAATGTCTTAGACATTTTCCCTGTTTGCAATGTCTTTGGGGGATATTCTAGCAGTGGTATTTCCAGATTGAAGGATATGGATTATTTTGTGACTTGATTCACATAATTCCAAATCTTGTATCTCCTCAACCTTCTTTTGTCTCACTCTCCTCTCTCCTCCTCCTCCTCTTCATACCACTCCTTTTCTTCCTCCTCTTCTTCCTCTTTCTCCTGTCTGTCCATCTCTCTGCTGATACATTGATTTTTTTTCATGCAAATGCATTTTCAGATTTGTATAGTTAAAATCATCTTTCAACTTTCTTGTGATCTTCTCTACCCTTTGTTTTGTTAAGGTTTTTCCTGAACCATATTTGTTATATTTGCATTATTCTCTAATTTTATGACTTATTTATGATACAATTTTTTATATTTTAGGCTAGTATTTATTAGGCTAGTATTTATTTGGAACTTATTATAGTATGTATTTGATGCTAGCAAAATATATTATCTATTTACTTTTTTAACCTTCAGACTACCATTCAGCACTTTATTGGAATTTATGTAGTCTATTTGTTTTAATTTATATATTCCTCTTCCTCTTTCATCCTAATTCCCTTCCCAATTAAGTGAGTAACTTTAAAGTCTGTGCTACATCTTAGGGAAACTAATACTGTAATAGAACAGTTCTAGCTCTCAAGAAATTTTACATTCTACCTTGGGAGGCATCATATACATGCCTAAGTATATATAGAGAGAGTAAAAATGAAATCAAGCTTTAGGGATGGAGAAAACTAACAGTTTAGTAAAGCTTTATGAAACAGAAAGTGCCTAAGCTGATTCTTAAGGATATAGGAGTTCTTTTGGTTAAGATGAGGTTAAAGCACTGGAAACAGCCATTACAAAGGCATAGAGATGAAAAATAAAGTAATATAGCCAGGAAGAGTTTGGGTCACGTTATACAGTAGACTGAGATATGGGAAAAAATAAAATGGAACAAAAGACTGGAAGAGCAGGTTGGAATCTGATAGCAAAGCGCTTTAAAGGACAGTTTGTAATTTATCATAAAAGCAAGTGGAAACCATTAGAGCTTATTTATTAAGAAAAAGAAATGATCAGACCTGTGCTTAAGAAAAATAATAACTCGGGGGTGGATAGGTGGTGCAGTGGATAAAACACCGGCCCTGGAGTCAGGGGTTCAAATCCGACCTCCGACACTTAATAATTACCTAGCCATGTAGCCTTGGGAAAGCCACTTAACCCCATTGCCATGAAAAATCTAAAAGAAGAACAAGAAAAACAATAACTCTAGGTAAGTAGACTACAATTCCTTGCCTTTACTCCTGGATGCAGGTGACATTCCAGGTTATTCCATTTATCAGTTCAGTCCTTTTTTCCCAGTGGTTACTTCAGCTCTTACACAGGGGCCTATGCAATACTACAGAATGCCCCCCCCCTGCCATACACACACACACACACACACACACACACACACACACACACACTGCCAGAGGTAAGTCAGGCATTAAAAAAAAAAAAAACAAATGCTACCTGTCACATTGTTCTCACTTAAAAGAAAAATGATGATGCAACAGCAATGAGGGCCATTTTAATTAATGCCTTCTCAGAGATCTGACTTCTCTATATTTTATCTGCTTCCTGAAGGCAGCCTCAGAGGAAAAAAGCAGACTAGCAGAGAAAAAAAGCAGGAAGGGCTATTTCCTAACTATTACTTACCACTCCTATAGTTCAAGAGATCTGGCATCTTTAAAAAGATGCCATATAGTGGCAAAGAATTGGAAACTGAGGACATGCCCATCATTTGGAGAATGGCTAAACAAGTTGTGGTCCATGAATACTATGGAATACTATTTTTTCCTATTAAAAAACAAAAAGGGTCAGACTCTAGAAAAGCATAGAATGACTTACAGGTTCTGATGCTGAATGAAGGAAGTAGAACCAAGAGAACAATGTACATATCAACAACATTATAAGATGAACAACCCTGATGGAAGCACCTCCTCTCAACAGTCCAGAGAGTTAGGACAACCATATTTGACTGGTTATGGACTACATTATCCCCAACCAGAGGAAGAAAAACAAAACAACAAAACACACAGGAAAAAAAAAAAAAACACCTCTTCCATAGCTGAACACTTAGTAAAAATTATCTCTTGTGTATCTCTTTCCCTTAATCCTAATTCCTCATGTCAAAATTACTAATTTGTATGCATGTTTACAAAATATTTATGTAAAATGCTAACCTGACTGTTCCCTATTGAGGTGAAAGGGTGGAAAGGGAGGGTGAAGTGAAATTTTGTAACTGGGAAATATGCATGTTTATATGGATGAAAATAAATAAATAAATTTTAAAAATTAAAAATTAATTAAAAGATGCCATAATTTTAAGGAGCTCATGAGGTGTTTGATTCACTGTTGGATATTAACAGCACTTTTGGGATAATACGTTCATTATCTAAGCATTTAAATTTATACATTAGGGTTGGCTGGGGGATTCTTGCCAAGAATGAGGTCCTCAGGTCAAAGTTTTCTGATGAACCGATGAACCAATGAACCAATTATAGAATGAACCAGTGAACCAATCTTTTCTTACAAGACTAAATTTGTAAGTATTTTATATTTTGTAAATGATTTACAGTTAATGTCTTTCAACAGCATCCCACACATGGAAAAAATGAAAGAAATGCTAAATGTAACTTTAATTTACAGAAAAAAAGGTATAAAAACCAACAGTGAAGATATAAAATAGTTTGTCCAGCAAAGATGGCAGAGGGAAGACAGACACTGTGATAGGGATCTCTCTTTCCTCTCAGAAATAACATGAGAGCAAACATTTAAAAGAAATTTGATCAACAAAACCCAGAAAGAAAAGCTAGAAGAAGAACACCTACAAAGAAGTTCCATCTCCCATGAGTGAACCAGGAGATGAGAGCAGAGGATCATCCCTGGCGACAGCACCTGGGGTAGACCAGAGGGTCAGCCTCAGCCATGTAGACTTTAATGGTGGGAATCTTTGGTCAGAGGAAGAAGAGTTACTGGAATGTGAGTTCCGGCACAGAATCTCAGAGCAGGCCTGGAGAAACCAGCTGGGTAAAGTACCTGAACTCCATAATTTCAGCAGAGGCCTTTGCCCAGAACTAACAATAAATAACCTCACCCCCCACCCCCTAGGGGCAGCAGAGCTCACTCAACAAAAAGAGATTAACTCCCTCCCCCAGGGCCCAGCCCAGTTTTCAAGGTCAACTCAGACCCTGCTGCTGAGGACCTCACTCCAGAGAAAGCAATCAGCACCCCCTACTGGCTGGCCCTTGGAATTACTTAGCCAGGTGAACAAAGCCTCTAGGATCCTCAAAAGCAAAGCACAGAGAGCCAGCTCCCCACCCTCAACAAAAGATGAAAAAAGACCAGAGAAAAGGGGGGACCATGGAGAAATACATAGAAGAGACAGATTCTGACCCAGAGAGATCTCAGACTGCTGAGGAGAATACGAATTGGTCTCCAGCCCAGAAGGACTTCCTTGAAGAAATCAGGAAGGAGCTTAAAAATCAATTGGAAAAATTGGGAATAGAAACTCAAGAGAAAATTAACAGGATCATGCAACAAGAACACAAATCCTTGGAAAATACAATTGACAAATATAAAATAAAAACTCAGATCTTCAATTGTGCAAAAGGAAAAAGAAAATGATTCTCTCAAAACTACATTTGGCAAATAGAAAAGTCCTTCAAAAATAGAATGGGCCAACTGGAAAAAAAGGAGTTGCAAAAGATAAATGAAGAAAAATCTTCTCTTAAAAAAAAAGAATGGAATTGGAAAAAACTAATGATTTCATGAAACAAGGTTGTGCCAAACAAAAACCAAAAGATTGAAAAAAATAGAAAAAAAAATGTAAAATACCTCATCAGGAAAACCACTGATGTTGAGAACTGATTGAGAAGGGCGAATCTGAAAATTATTGACCTTCCTGAGAACATTGAAGAGGAAAAAAGACTGGATTTAATATTACAGGGATTTAGTGATATAAAATTGCCCTGATATCATGTAACCAGAGGGCAAAATAGCTATTGAAAGAATAGACAACTCTCCTCTGGAAAGAGATCCTAAAATGAAAATACCAAGGAATATTGTAAGCCAAATTCCAGGACTATCAGATAAAAGAAAAAAAAAATCCTGCAAACATCCAGAAAGAAAAAGGAAAAAAAAATTAAATACCAAGGAACATTAGTAAGTATTATTCAGGACCTGACTATAGCAACATTAAGCGACTGAAGGGCCCAGAATGAGATATTCTGAAGAGCAAGGGAGCTTGGAATGCAGCCAAGAATCCACTACCTGGCAAAGCTGAGCCTTCTTTTCAAGGGGAAAAAGATGGATGTTTAATGAAATGGGAGACTTCTAAGATTTCATGAAGCAAAGACCAGAGATAAATAGAAAATTTGGACATCAAACAAGAGTCTCAAGAAGCATAAGAAAAGATAATAATCATAAAAAAAGAAAACTGCTATTCAAGAAGATGAAACTGGCTATATACCCACTTGGAATAAAGAGTCTCATTACTCTTGAGAATTGTAACTCTATTAGAGAGAATATATACAGAGCCAGATGTGATGGACACTCATAACTTTTCTGTGACACAGAATGATTTATAAACAATACCTCCTTCAAAAAGGGAGCAGTAAGGACAAGGGAAGTTGGAGGGGTTGGAGGGAGACTGAATGGGATAAATTTCATTACATCAAGAGGTACAAAGGACCTGCTATAATTGAGGGGAAGAAGAGAGGAGGGAGAACCACCTGGATCTTCATCCCATTTGACTTGTTTTAAAGTTAACTTAGACACACTTTATCAAGTTAAGAAACTTACCTTACCTTTCAAAGCATTAAAAGGGGAAAAGGGGAGGGGGGAGAGGGAGGGGAGGGGGAGAAAAAGGGGAACTAACAGAAGGAAGGGAAGAAGACAAAAAGGGAAAGGGGAAAAAAGGGGAGGGGTTTGATTTAAGAGGGCAAACACACTGAAGGTAGTGGTATTCAGAAACAAAACACTGTAGAATATGTACAAAGATAAAAAGGGAAAAATACAAACAGAAGGAAGATAGCATGGAGGGCAATAAAGAGTTAGTAATTGTAACTTTGAATGTGAATGAGATGAACTCTCCCTTAAAATATAAGTGGGATAGCAGAGTGAATTAAAAACCAAGTCCTACAATATGCTGCTTACAAGAAACCCATTTGAAGCAGAGAGATATATATTGAGAAAAGCTAAAAGGTTAGAGCAAAATATATTTTGCTTCAGCTGATGTGAAAAAAGCAGGGGTAGCAATCCTTATCTCAGACAAAGCAGCTGCAAGAATAGTGTTAAAATAAAGAAATAAATATAAAAAGATAGTATTAAAAGAGATAAGGAAGGAAACTATATCCTCCTAAAAGGTACCATAGACAATGAAGTAATTTCAATACTAAATATCTATGCACCCAATGGGAGAGCATGCAAATTCTTAGAGAAGTTGAAAGACCTATGGAAACATAGACAGGAAAACTCTACTAGTGGGAGACCACAACCTCCCACTTTCAGATTTAGATAAATCAAATCATAAAATAAACAAGAAGGAAGTTAAGGAGGTAAATACATTGTTAGAAAACCTAGATATGATAGACCGATGGAGGAAATTGAATGGGGATAGAAAGGAATATACTTTTTTTTTTCCTGCAGTACATGGCACTTACACAAAAATTGACCATGTACTAGGACATAAAAACCTAATGATCAATTGCAGAAAGGCAGAAAAATTAATACATCTTTCTCAGATCACAATGCAATAAACATATTCAGTAATGGGCCATGGAGATAAAGACCCAGAACTAACTGGAAACTAAATAACCTTGTTGTAAAGAATGAGTAGATCAAGAAACAAATTATAGAAGGAATTGTTTCATCCTAGATAATGACAATAATGATGCAACATACCAAAATCTATGGGATACACTCGAGGCAGCTGTCAGGGGATATGTTATATCTTTAAATGCTTACATGAATAAATTAGAGAAAGAAGAAATCAGTGAACTAAATATGCAACTAAAAATTATAGGAAAAACAAATTAAACCCCCCAATTTAATACTTAATTAGAAATTCTAAAAATTAAAGGAGAAATTAATAAAATTGAAAGCAAGAAAACTATTGAATTAATAAACCAAGAGCTGCCTCTATAAAAAAAATAATATTGACAGACCTCTGGTCAATTTGATTAAAAAGAGAAAGAAGAAATTCAAATTGCTACTATCACAAATGAAAAAGGTGAACTCACCACCAAAGAGGAAGAAATTAAAGTAAGAATTTGGAATTATTTTGCCCAAATCTATGCCAATAAATTTGACAATCCAATGCAAATGAATGAATATTAACAAAAATATAAGTTGCCCAGAGTAAATGAAGATGAAATTAAAAACTTAAATAACTCTATCTCAGAAAAAGAAATTCAACAAGGGATTATTTAATTCCCTAAGAAAAAAATCTCAAGGGCCAGAGGGATTCACAAGTGAATTCTATCAAACATTTAAGGAACAATTGGTTCCAATCCTATATAAACTCTTTGGAAAAATAGGGTAAGACAGAACTCTGCCCAATTCTTACTATAACACCAATACGGTGCTAATACCTAACCAGGAACAGTTAAAACAGAGAAAGAAAATTATAGACCTATCTCCTAGATGAATATAGATGCAAAAAATCTTAAATAAAATCTTAGCAAAACAATTACAAGTTATCACTAGGATAATACATTAGGATCAAGTAGGATTTATTCCAGGAATGCAGGGTTGGTTCAATATTAGGAAAACTGTTAGTATAATTATTTATATCAATAATATACCTTTCAGAAATCATATGATCATATCAATAAATGCTGAAAAAGCTTTTGATGAAATACAGCACCCATTCCTAATTAGAAACACTAGAGAGTGTAGGAATAAATGGCTTGTTCATTAGAATAATAAGCAATATCTATCTGAAACCATCAACAAGCATTAAATGCAATGGGGACAGGCTTGAGGCATTCTCAATAAAATCAGGGGTGAAACAAGGATGCCCATTATCACCACTATGATTCAATATGTTATTAGAAATGTTAGCTTCAGCAATAAGAGAAGAAAAAGCAATTCAAAGAATTAAAATAGGGAAGGAGGAGACAAAACTCTCATTCTTTGCAGACATGATGGTATACCTAGAGAATCCCAAAAAGTCATCTAAAAAACTACTAGAAATAATTAGCAACTTTACCAAAGTAGCAGGATATAAAATAACCTCTCATAAATCCTCAACATTTCTGCATATAACTAGCAAGATACAGCAGAAAGTGCTAGAAAGAGAAATCCCATTCAAAGTAACCTCAGACAAAATAAAATACCTGGGAGTCTACCTGCCAAGGCAGACTCAAAAACTCTTTGAAAACAATTTCAAAACTCTTCTCATGCAAATAAAATCAGATTTAAATACCTGGGCAAACATCAACTGTTTATGGATACATCGAGCTAATACAATAAAAGTGACAATTCTACCAAAATTAAACTACTTGTTCAGTGCCCTACCAATCAAAATTCCAAAAAATTACTTTAATAAATTATAAAAAGTTGTAAGTAAATTTATATGGAGAAATAAAAGGTCAAGAATTTGCAGGGATTCAATTTAAGAAAAGTGCAAAAGAAGGTGGCTTAGCCTTAAAAGATCTAAAATTACAATATAAAGCATCAGTCCTCAAAACTCTCTGGTATTGGCTAAGAAATAGAGTCGTGGATCAGAGGAATAGGCTAGGTGCAATAGCAGGAAATGATTATAGCAATCTGCAGTTTGATAAACCCAAAGCATTCAGCTATTGGTATAAAAACTCTCTCTTTTCAATAAAAACTGTTGGGAAAATTTGAATTTAGTATGGAAGAAACTTAGATTAGACCTACACCTCACACCATAAATCAAGATAAGATCCAAATGGATACAGGATTTAGACATAAAAAACAATATTATGAGCAAACTAGAAGATCAAGGAGTAGTTTACCTGTCAGAACTATGGAAAGGGAAAGAGTTTATGATCAAGGAAGAGACAGAGAACATCATTCCAGATAAACTATATAATTCTGACTACATTAAATTAAAAAGCTTTTGCAGAGATAAAACCCACTATAACCAACATCAGAAGAAATGTAGTAAAATAGGAAACAATTTTTACAACTATTATTTCTGACAAAGGACTCATTTCTAAAATATACAGAGCACTGAGTTAAATTTTCAAAAAAATAAGCCATTCCCCAATTGACAAATGGTCAAAGGCTATACAAAGGCAATTTACAGCTGAGGAAATCAAAGCAATCCACAGTCATATGAAAAATTGCTCCAAATCATTACTTATCAGAGAAATGCAAATTAAAGCATCTCTGAGGTACTACCTCACACTTCTCAGACTGGTCGATATGACAAGAGAGGACAATGATCAATGTTGGTTGGGATTTGGGAAATCTGGGACACTAATGCATTGTTGGTGGAGCTGTGAATTCATCCAAACTTTCTGAAGAGCAATTTGGGATTATGCCCAAAGGGCAACAAAAAGTGCATACCCTTTGACCCAGCAATACCACTAATGAGTCTATATCCTGAAGAGATGATACAAAAGGGTAAAAACATCACTTGTACAAAAATATTTATAGCAGCCCTGTTTGTGGTGGCAAAGAATTGGAAAGTCCTTCAAATGCGGAATGGCTTAACAAATTGTGGTATATGTATGTCATGGAACACTATTCTATTAGAAGCCAGGAGGGATGGGAATTCAGGTAAGTCTGGAAAGATTTGCATGAACTGATGCTGAGCGAGATGAGCAGAACCAGAAAACCATTGTACACCTTAACAGCAACATGGGGGTGATGATCAACCATTATGTACTTGCTTATCCCTTCAGTGTAACCATGGACAATTTGGGGCTATCTGCAATGGAGAATCCCATATGCTTACAGAGAAAGCATTATGGACTTTGAGTAAAGACCAAAGACTATTACCATCAAATTAGAATAAAAAGCATGATATTATTATGTAATTTTATTATCTCATATTTTATTTTTATTCCTTAAGGATATGATTTCTCTATCATTGCATTCAACTATGCTCAATGTATAATATGGAACGAATGTAAACACTAAAAGAGTGCATTCTGTGGGGGATGGGGAAGGGAAGCAAGAATGGGGGGGATATTGTAAAAATAAATTTAAATATAATCTTTCTTTAAATAAAAGATTTAAAATGGTTTTCCTTTTTATTTCATTAGAGAAGGCTTTCTTAGCAATACTATGATACCATAAACCTTATAAGAAACCTTATAAACTTCTCAAAAAAAACAATATTATTGATGTTACTGATCCTTCTTGTAGGCTCAAACAGAATGCTTGATAAATAAGCTTATATATAAATGCATGTTTATTGTTTGATTGGTGGTAGTTGATTATAATTATTCAACTTCATTCATACATGATAAAGAGAATAGTTGCTCCCTAAGATCTCAATTATGAAAAGAATAAATAAATGATGAGAAGTGGGTGGAGAGTATAATATGACTTAATAAAGAAGCTATGCTTTGAGAAGTATCTGTTTTATTGACCATAGAGAGCATTTCTACTTCAAAGCACTAGAAATTCTCAGGACCAAGAACAGAAATGATCAGAGAGACTATGAAGTGAAACTGACAGTGGAGTAGCTTAGGTAGTATATAGAATTAAAGAAACATAGTACTACCATTCAACAAAGCCAAAAATACCAACTACTTGTTAACATCTATAACCTACAAAAACTTCTAGGAAAATTGGAAAGGAGTCTACAAATAATTAGGCTTATATCTAACCTTTAAAACAACACTTCAAATGTTGTACCAAAATATGCTCCAAGAGGAAGTGCCCTGCATATGCAAAGTTATATCATAAACTACAGGGAAGGAGGTCAACTTTCACAGAAGTGGAAAAAAAGAAACATTAAGTTATCAAGATGAAATTTAATAATGATAAACATATTCCAAGATTCAAACTACCAAATTACAAAAGGATGAGTGAGATCTTTCTTATTAGTCCTATGTAGAGAAAGTATTGAATTTTTTTCATAGATTTAAACCTGCAAAATAACTTTTTTAGAATCATTCAAAATCTTTATTTTATAGTGGAATATTCAGTTCTGACCTTCATGACGCCAAATCCACTGTCTTATCCACTATGTCATGATGATTTTGATTAAGGTAAACACTTTTGAGTTAAAAAAGTAGATAAAGATAAAATGGATTTTTAAAATTATATAATATTTGAAAAATGAAAATCAATGACATTAAAATCAGAAGATGGAGAGCTAACTGGGAAAAATATCTGTAGCAAGTTTCTCTGGCAAAGGTTTCATATTGAAGATATTTAGAAACTAATTAAAATATATATATTAGCAAATAGCATTTCTGATTAGATAAATAGCTAAAATATAAACAAGAAGTTCCCAATTCAATATAAACAAGCTAACAGCAACTATATGAATAATGTTCAAAATACCCAATAGTAGAGAAATGCAAATTAAAATAGCCAAGGTTCTATCTCACATCCATTATATAAGAAAAAAAATTAAAAGAAAATAATAATTGTTGGTTGTATGGGAGTACAGACCTACTAATTTATTATTGTTTGGAGTTAGGAATTTTTCTAGCAATTCTGGAAGATGATTTTGAAATATACCACCAGGACCAGGGTTGGAAAGAACTGCGTGGTATCTGAAAACAGACTGAAGCACGTTTTTTATTTCTCTTGAGATTTCTCTATATTTTGGGGGGATAGGGTGTATTTTTACTTTCACAACAAGATTCCTGGAGTAATATGAAAATAAATGTATAAATCATTAAAAAATAAGTATGCCACAATAAGTCAATAAACTATGCTTTTATATTTCTTATAGAATTTAACCCTAGCAATGCCACTATTAGGCTCATGTCCAGTACTGTACTAATAAAGAAGTTTGGGGTCATTAAAAGCTCAAGCCCTAGCATACTGCAGAGCTTCTTTATAGAGAATAGCAAATAATCAAAGTGGCTTGCCTGATAATCCACAAAAGAAAAACTAGGTTGATGAAAAGCATCCAGAAGAATATCTGAAAAATAATCTATTACCTGCATTGTACTTTACAATTTCAGCCCTGAAAGTCTTTTGTAATAATAGCACTTTTGAAATCAAAAGAGATTTGAATCATGACCCAGAGTTCTTCAAGGATGTACATTCAGACAAATTGAGAACTATGGATTATAAAAGATAGGCAGCAGAAGCATCAGTGGAAAGATTTTGCCATCTCCATCCAAGAGAAAATGAGACCAGCTGGAGTGAATCAAAGGCAAAAGGGAAGCAATTGAAAGGGGAAACAAAAAGGCAAGGGGAACCAAAAAGAGAAACTGAAAGAAGTCACAGAAGAGAGAAACTGAGATGTTCCATTGAACTCCGTAACTATCTTAGAACAGAAGAATCATAATGAAGCAATCAGTTTTACTCTACTCTCAGAGGACTAGGGGAAGTTTTCTTAAAAAGCCTGCCCTTCCCTAGTTTCTCCTCCTAGTATCTCTCAAGCATCTGATACTGTAAAATGATCTTCATTTTGTTTTGTTTAGTTTTCCCTTTAATTTAGGACAGAGATCTCAACAACAGTCTTGATGTTATTTTCCTAAGCAAGTGCTTGGAACTATGGCAATTTCACAATAATTGCCTTAAAACATTACCAAAGGGCCAATAAGGATCTCAGGAACATTATGCTGGTTCTTGTCCTTCATTATTGAAGAGGCCAAAAATGACATCATTATGTTTAAACTGCAATGTGTCCAACTGTGGCTGATCAGACCAATATAAACTCAGAATCCTCTACCACAGGCTAGGGACAAATAGTCCATGTGGACACCTGGGGTGGGTACTCTAAATTTAAGTATGTCATGTTTCCTTTGAGTTGCTTCCATTCTGCCTTCCTCATAGAATACAGCATCCTCACTGATGAGGGCATGCCATGCTAGGCGGTCTTGTACCAGTGTTGTACAACCAATTCTAAAATTCTTCAATGAGACTTTAAGGATGTCTCAATATTGCTCCTGAGTCTCTTGTGAGTCCTTGCCCTGTGTGAGTTCTCCATAAAATAGTCTTTTTGACAAATGTAATCAGGCATCCTAGTAATGTTGGAATACTAGACAGTTTAGATCAAGAAAGGACCTCAGTGTCTGGTATCTTCTTCTGCCAGGTAATCTCCAGAATCTTCCTAAGAAAATTTGAATGGAAGAAATCCAGTTTCCTAACACAGGCACTGTTAGACTGTCCGGGTTTCACAGGTATACCTCAATAAAGTCAGCACAAAAGCTCTGTAGATCCTCAGTCTGGGAGTCAGTCTACCTCTTCTCTCCCAAACTTTCATTCAAAGCCTCTCAAATACAATACCAGCTCTGGCAATGCATGTGTCAATCTCACTGTCAATGTGTACCACCTTGGAAAGGACACAGTCAAGGTAAGTGAACTTGTCTAGTCTATGGTACTCAAAAAGTCTCCATTTGCTGCAATTGATGTTGGGGTGCTGGCTGATGGAGCACCTGGGTTTTCTTGGTATTAACAGACCAAAATTATCACAAGCAGCAGAGAATCAATCCATACTTTGTTGCATCTCAGCTTTGGAGGCTGCATTGAGTGCACAATGATCTGCAAATAGAAGATCACGCACCAACACTCCCTCTACTTTGGTCTTGGCTTGTAGCTTTTTCGGGCTAAAGAATTTGCCGTCAGTACAATAGGTGACCTTGAGGCCATGTTCATCCTCATTGAAGGCATCTGATAACATGGCTGAAAATATCATGCTAAAAAGTATAGGAGCAGGGCACAAAAACCTTATAATCAAATGCAGTAAGGCAGAAATAATAATACACAATTTTCAGACCATGATGCAATAAAAATTACATAAGATAAAGGATCAGGGAAAGATAAACCAAGAACTAATTGGAAATTAAATAACTTTATCTAAAATAATGTGTGGATCAAACAGCAAATAATAGAAATCATATCCAAGAAAATGATAATAATGAGACATCATACCAAAATGGTATGGAAAGGCAGTCTTGAGGGGAAAAGAGTTGGAGGGAAATTTATATCTCTAAATGCCTATATGAATAAAATAGAAAGAGATATCAATGAGTTGGATATTCAACTTAAAAGGCTAGAAAAAAACAACTTAAAGATCCCCAATGAAATACTGAATTAGAAATTCTGAAAATCAAGGGAGTGATTAATAAAATTGAAAGCAAGAAAGTCATTGAAGTTATAAATAAAAGAGTTGGTTTTATGAAAAAGTCAATAAAATAAACAAATATTTCGTTAATCTGATTAAAAAAAAGAAAGAAGACAACCAAATTACCAGTATCGTAAATGAAAAGAGTGACCTAACCACCACTGAAGAAATAATTAAAGAGATAATTTGGAGTTACTTTGCCAAACTGAATACTAATAAATAAGATAAATTGGATGCATATTTACAAAAATACATACTTCCCAGATTATCAAAAGAGGAAATAAATTACTTAATTCCATTTCAGAAAGAGAAATTGAAGAAACTCCAATAAACTCCCTAAGAAAAAGTCTCCGGTCCAGATGGATTTACAAGTGAATTCAACCAAACTTTTATGGAACAATTAATTCTATTCTACATAAACTATTTTAAAAAAAGGAGAAGAAAGAGTTCTACCAAACTCTATTTGTGACACAAACATGGTGCTGGTACCTAAACTAGTAAGAACCAAAACAGACAAAGAAAATTACAGACCAATCTTTCTAATTAATATTGATGCAAAAATCTTAAGTAAAATTTTAGCAATGAAACTTCAGTAAGATATTATTAGGATAATAAACCATTATCAGGTAGAATTTATATCAAGTACTAAGAGATGGTTCAACATGAGAAAAATACTCAACATAATTAAACATATCAGTAGTAAAAACCAACAGAAATCATGATTATCTTAATAGATGCGCATTGATAAAATGCAACATCCATCCCTATTAAAACACTAAAAAGTTTAGGAATAAATGGAGTTTTCCATAAAAAATAAAGAGTATCTATCTAAAACCATATATATATATATATATATATATATATATATATATATATATATATATATATATATAATAAAATGTTAATAAACTCAGAGAATTTTCAAGAAAATCAAAGTTGAAACAAGGATGTCCATTATCACTATCACTATTCAACATGATATTAAAAATGCTAATTCTTGCAATAAGAGAAGCAAAAGAAATTGAAGAAATCAGAATTGGCAATGAGAAAACAAAACTTTCATTCTTTGCAGTTGATATGATGGTATATCTAGAAAACTCAAGAAAATCAATCTAAAAAAACTCCTTGAACCAATTAACAAATTCGACAAAGTAACAGGATATAAAATAAGCCCACATAAATTATTGGCATTTTTATATATGAACAACAAAGCCCAAGAACAAGAGATAGAAAGAGAAATTCCATTTAAAATAACTATAGACAACATTAAATATTTGGGAATCCATCTCCTAAGACAAACCCATAAATTGTATGAATACAATTCTAAAGCACTTCTCACCCAAATAAAGTAAGATCTAAGTTATTGGAAAAATATCAAATCTTCATGGTTACGTAGAACTAATAAAATAAAATAGCAATTCTACCTAAATTCAATTAGTTAGTCAGTGCCATACCAAACAAACTGTCAAATAACTAGATAGAAACAATAATAACAAAATCATCTGGAGCAACAAAAGTGCAAGAATAGCAAAGGAACTGATAAGAAAAATCTAAAGTATGGTGGCCTAGCTCTACCAGATCTAAAATTATACTATAAAGCAGTAGTCATTAAAACTGCCTAGTTCTGGTTAAGAAATAGTGTAATGGATCAGTGGATTAGACTAGGTTCAAAGAAAAACACAATAAATGACTACAGCAATCTCCTAATTGACAAACCCAAAGACATCAGCTTCTGGAACAAGAAATCTCTATTTGACAAAAACAGTTGGGAAAAACTAGAAAATAGTATGTCAAAATCTAGGCATAGATACACAACTCAAACCCTATACCAAAATAAGGTCAAAATGGGTCCCGGATTTAGACATAAATGGTCATACCATAGACTAATCAATAGACCAAGAAATATTCTATCAGATCTATGGAAAAGAGATAAATTGATGACCAAAGAAGAAATAGAATATATTATTAACTGCAAAATGAATTATTTTTCTTATATTAAATTTAAAAGGTTTTGTACTAATAAAATCAATGCTGCCAAAATTAGATGGAAAGAAGAAAGCTTGGGAAAAAAATCTTCACAACCAGGAGTTCTGATAAAGGGCTCATTTCTAAAATATATAGAGAATTGCATCAAATTTATAAGGTCACAAATCATTCTCCAATTGATAAATAGTCAAAGGATATGAACTGACAGTTTTTAAATAAAGAAATTAAAACTATATGTAATCATGTGAAAACCTTCTCTAATTCATCATTGATTAGAGAAAGGCAAATTTAAACAAAAATGAAGTATCACCTCATACCTATCAGATCAGTCAAGATGAGAAAAAGGGAAAATGATCGATGTTGGAGAAGTTGTGCAAGGCTTAGGACATCGATGCATTTTTGGTGGACTTGTGAACAGGTCCAATCTTTCTAGAGAGCAATATGGAATTATGTCCAAAGAGCAATAAAACTGTTCATACTCTTTCACCCAGCAATTCCAATTTTATATCTATATCCAGAAGAAATTATAAGAAAGGGAAAACTCCTATATATTCCATAATATTCATAGCAGTTCTTTTTTGTAGTGGCAAATAATTGGAAATTGAGGGAATACCCAACAATTGGGGAATGGCTAAGCAAGTTAAGTACATGAATAGTATGGAATACTATTCTATAAGAAACCATGAATGGTCAGAGTCTAGAGAAGCATGGAATGACTTACAGGATCTGATGCTGAGTGAAGGGTGTAGAACCATGAGAAAAATGTACACAAAAAGAACTATGTACACATTAACAACAACATTGTAAGATGAACAACCTTGATGGAAGCAGCTCATCTTAGTAGCTCAGAGAGCTAGGACAACTGTATGAGATTGGCCATGGACTATGTTATCCCCTTCCAGAGGAAGGAAAACAAAACAAAACATACACACACACACACACACAAATTCGAACCATTCAAAATATGATGAATACTTCATAAAAATTATGTCTTATATATCACTTTCCTTCATCCTAATTTCTCATACCAAAAATAATTCATCTGTAAGCATGTTTATTAAAAATATGTATGTGCAATGCTAACCTTACTGTCTGTCTGTCTCTTTCTCTAATCTATCTGCTAAATATCTACATATAAATTTCTCTCATTATGCACATTTTATATACAAATACACATACATTAATGCATATACCTTTAAATACATGTGTAATATACAAACAGAATGTTGTATGTATGTATGTATGTAAATATTATCATTTGTTTACATATGTATTTTTGTATATGTATCATATAAGTTGTTTCGTGTAATATTCAAATAAATAGTTATTTCCTACTAAGTATTCCTAATTAGTATATTACATCACACTAATTACCTAGATTATAGAGAAATAAAAGGAACATTGTAGTTAGAGTCAAAGGACCTGGGTTCATATGCTATTTCCATTATTTAATAGGTACATGACTTCAGCAAGGCACTGTCACACTTGCTCTCAGCTGTCTCATCTATAAAACAACTAGGGTGGATCAGCTCTACATCTCTACTCCTCTGATGTCTCTAGATCTAAATCTATAATACCACATTCCTATGACAATGAAGAGTCTTCTCTGAAATCCAGAATAATTGGAGAAAGATTGATGGAAAAATATTACCTAATACACTACATCACACCAGGTTACCATGAGATTCAATCTTCCAACCTTTATTTTATAAATGTGCACATCTAAATGATCATATTAGAAAGAGAAAGAGATAGAAGGAAGGGAACACATTCCCAGAATCAGACATAGAGCCTGTCATAAAGCTAATCAAATTAGCATAGTCACATACCACAAATGGATAATGAACTGAATCTAGAATTAGATAGAACAAGTCAGACTTTATTATCATGGAAACATGGTGCAGTACTTTGAATGACTACAGATTACTCACTATCACAAAATTCCATCTCATTAATATTTGTGATCCTATAGTAATCACTCAAGTTCTACTTATCCTTTATCATGGAAAAGAGATCATACATGAACAAAAATCTGTGTTTTCTAAGGTTATTTCAGGGGCACATTAGCCCTGGAATCATTCTACCGAAGTAGAGAGATTCACTCTTGGCAAATGATTGCCTGCATTTTGTCCAACTGAACTAGCCAAGTTAAATTTCAAGAAGTTCATTAGATTGAATTCAAATAGATAAATATAAGGCATGAGTTTTTCAACCTCTTAGAAGACTGTCACTAATTATTAGATGGATTGCACTATATAATATATTAAAAAAAAAACTTGCCAAGATATTCAAAGAACATGAGAAATCTTTAGCAGAAATTTGAGTGTTTTTCATTTTGCAAAACTCTCCATGTTATCTTACTTGATTCTTAGGACAATCCTGTGAGTTAGATTCTAATGGGATATCTTATTTAGGTATGAGGAAATCTTCCGAAAATTTAATAACTTGCTCAGAGTAATGTAGTTGTTTAAGTTCTGAGGCAGAATTTGAAATCATATGCTTCTGATTTCATGTTCAGAGTTTTATCCATTAAACCCTCCACTTACTGGCAGTTCCTTTCTAGATGACCTGTGGCACAAGAATTTACTAGGATAAAAATATGACTCATTTTAGTTTACAAAGTACTTGATTTTTAACAACTTGGTTAGATCTTATTATATTATTATATGAGTATTATTGCAATCAGTTTTCATTGTTACTGAGAAAGATAAAGTGATTGACCCAATTACATCTTGCAAATGGGAGAGCAAGACTATGATTAAATTTCTTTGACAATAAATCCATGTCTTCTTTTTATTATTCTGGGTTGTAGTATCCATCAAATGTAAAGGCTACTCACAACAAAATGACAGATTTACTCAAAGCATCAAGGTTAACTGAAAATTTCATAGAAGTATTATTATACTGCTCCCCACATCTTTTGAATGCACTTCCAGAACTGATTAAGTTACCCATCTTTCATGGGTAAGTATTTAGGTTTAATAAAGGAGTTTTACATATGGTTTCAGGGAAATTTTTGTAGGTTATGTTAATTTATTTTGTACTACAAGTCTTTCCTGATGTGAATTTCTCCTTCTTTTAAAACCTCCCTTGTGACAAAGATATATGAGCCACATAATATTCAGATCTGACAGTGTTTAGAAAATGTTGCTTGACCTCCCATTTCTGTTCCTAGAACAGGGTAGTATGTTCTACCATGTGGTATTCAGGACAGAGACAGATCATTATTATAATAGCAATAATTTATCTATCTTTTGATTTTTCCATGTATAATCCTGTAGTCTATTTTATGCTGTTTTTCCCTTCTCTATGCAACATCTCATATGAATTACATAAATTAATGTTTGTACCAGGCAGTTTGCCTAAGCACTATGAATACAAGACAAAAAATACACCCTGTCCTCAAACAGTTTCTATTTCTCTAGTGACCTCACATGAATACAAACAAGTAAATATAATAGATACCAGGGGCAACTAGGAGGTACAATGGATATAGTACCTGTCCTGGAGTCAGGAGGACCTGAGTTCAACTCCAGTCCCAGGTACTTAATAATTACCTAACTGTGTGATCTTGCACAAGTCACTTAACTCCATTGCCTAAAATAAAATTTTAAAAAAGATAGATACCAAATATCTATATTTGATGTAGATATTTGATAAGATGAACTAGATGAACAAAATGTTAACCTGGCTAATCAGGAAAGGTCTATTGAAAGTGATTACATTGGAGCAGAATTTTGAAAAGAACTAGAAGTGATAAGAGGTTAACATGAAGAGAGGATTCTAAGCATGGGGCATACAAGAGTATAGAGAAAAGAGAGAGAATGTGTTGTCCAGGAAAAAAAAATTAAGCAGACAATTTTGACCATAGAACTCAAGGGGAACAAATTTGTAATTAGACTGATCAGAGAAGTTGATCCCAGATCACAATGGGGGTTTAAGTGTTAAACAGAAAATTTTATTATTTTTCCCAAAGTCAATGAGGAGTCAAGGAAACTGCTGGAGCTGAGTCATGATAAATCATGTCATGTTTCATTGAACCTCATATTAATCAGTTTCATTACATTCGATTTGCTCCACCAGTCCCCCCAAAATGAGTTCTAACTTTGTTTCTAGGTTTTTGTCTTGTTTTGTTTTGGTCACATAAAAGAAGATATTATATATATTTGGGGATCTATGGGGTCTTTTTTTATTTGATTGTTCTTTTTTATTTTAAATTTAAATACAAATTAAGAAAAGGGAAAAAAATTTTTCATGTGCCCACCATAATAAAAAACAAAATATAAAGTGATAAGGGTCCATTTCTAGAAAAGCTATATAAAAATAATACACATTTTATTCACAATTATTCATCATTTCTTGATTTCTTATCCAGTTTTCTTTGTTTTCTTTGGTGTACTTTTTAACCTTATTTTTCCCCTTCTTCCCTCCCAGAAGACCACAATTAAGCATGAATATATTCATATACATATATATATATGCAAACACACATAATACTTTTATATTATATATATATATTTATACAAATACAGACATTCATATACATACATAAACACATGTACACATTCATAGAAATATATAATCAAACTTGCATATTCTCATATGCATTCATAGATACATATCTTTCTTCTTTAGAAAAAATATTCCCAGAGCACATGCCCAATACGGAAATTATACCATAGAAATTGACATGAATAAAAATAAGTATTTCCTTCCAAATGTGTTGCTGTTCCAATTCAAAGTTTGATTATCAGTGAATATAAATTTATAAACATTCATTGTGAAAGATTATATTTTGCCACAGTAGAGAAGATATAAAATAAATATTTTAAGATAATCAAATGACAAAGTCATGGAATTGCAATGAGAGAAACAACATCGTTTTCTCTTTTTCATTTTAATTCCAATTACAGGGGGGAAAGAAGTTTTATTTTATCTTATTAATTCAAATACAAATAACTTGCTGTTTTAAAATCCATTATATTTGCAAGTGTAGCTAGGAGGAAGTATTCAGTTGGTGGCTAGTCTAGCAGCAAATTCTTGGGAAAAGACGTAACAAAGACTTTTTGTTTCCTTATCAAGATAAACACAGTTGGAAGTCAAGTTGGGATTTATAATTTTTCTCCCTTTACTATAAAAGAGTAAGCACCTAACTTCTTTAGCAATCACAAGTGAATGAAGAGTTCCTTATAAATGAACTAGCCTGCTAACTAAAACTATTAAGCAAAGAAACCTCTCTTTTTTGACTATTTGGAATAAGAATTTTTCTAGAAAGGTATTTTGGCTTCTCTGTCTTCTCAAATAGGAAAAATTATGAATTATTTACTCTTTAAAAATGTTATTACTTGGTGCGGCTAGGTGGTGCAGTGGATAAAAGTACCAGCCCTGGAGTCAGGAGTACCTGAGTTCAAATCCAGTCTCAGACACTTAATAATTACCTAGCCATGTAGCCTTGGGCAAGCCACTTAACCCCATTGCCTTACAAAAACCTAAAAAAAATGTTATTACTCAGAGTCAGCACTATAAATTATCTTGTCCTATAATGTAGTATAAATAATAAAATACAGTGGACTCAGGGTTCAGAAAGGTGTGAAAATTTATTTGACTTTTAACTGAATGACTGACTTGCTGCTCTTTTTAATTTTGCTGTTTATAGTTCCTTGATCATTTCTAACTGCTGTCATAATTCCAGTCTCAAGAAGTTGCATTTTCATTGGTTCCTTCCTTCTAATTTAGGAAGAATAAAATGATAGTCTATTAGAATCATGGAACATCTGAATAAATGGCATGTGTTGGAGTTCAAGAAACTAGCGTTAAGAAGGTATAGGGTTTTAATAAATGAACTTATATTCTAAAAGAGGTTCCTGATTTGATTCCAGATTTTTAGCTGCCTCCCAGAACATAGATTTATCATATCATGATGCTTTGGGCTCACTGCTCCCTGAAATAACCTTCCTTAAAATATGGATTGACTATGTATGCTTGCTCTTTGTTGCTGTTACTTTTGTGGTGGTTATTGTTAAACTTTTTTTTGACTTTGACTCTGTTCACCAGAAACAATATAAGTCAAGCTTATGATTCACAGTATGCTTGTTTGAAGGCAGTAGAGTTTTAAAAACAATACATTATATGGAAGCCAAAAAAGAAACAAATTACAGGAATTTATACATTAACACTTATTTTACAATATAACTACAGACAACTAAACCTGTCTCTTAGCTGCAGCTTCCTTCCTGACTGAGACCTTTCACATCAATCTTTTCCCTGCTCTTGTCTGAGCCAAGTGGGATATCAGTTCAAGGGTTCTCCTTGCTTGATTCAGTTTGGCAAAAATGATGCTTTTATTTCTAGTTCTACTTCTGCAAGGTCATACTTAGGTATACAGATCACTTCCTTATCATCACTTCTTTCCCTGACTAAAATATGTCCTTTCTTGAACTTTACATCCCACTCAGTCAACCATCCTGATCATTTTAGCTTGTCCTGCTGCTGCAAAGATTCATTACATCCTTCATATACCCAACACCATTTCTACCTCTTCCTCTGATAATCGCAATCAAAACATTATTACTATTGTTTGTTGCAAAGGCTATTTCAGTAGCCCATTGGGTAAGTCATCATCCTTGTGACTACCCAAATATTCTCTTCCATAGCCAGAACTTTTATACATGTATTGTCTTGCCCTGTTAGGCGATAAACTCCTAGCAGGTAGGAATGGCTTCAACTTTGACTTCAACATGGTGATGTCATTTTGGTCCTTTTTAAGAATGAAGGACAACAACCAACTAATCAAGTTAGCAGGGTACATGTCCTATAGTTTCCTTTCCCAGGGAAATAATTGTCTTTAAAATTGGATATCAATCTTGAAAAAAAAATTTATTATTATTAACAAAAAATCCCATAGTAATAAGGCATTTAGCCAACATATTGAATAGAGTGCTGTCCTGGAGTCAGGAATTTGTGGTTGGTATTCAGTCATTTCAGTCTTGTCTGACTCTTCATAACATTTTCTTCTGCAGCTCATTTTTTTGATAAGGAAACTGATGCAAATAAGGTTAAGGGATTGCCCAGGGTCACACAGCTAGTAAATGAGGTTGGATTTGAATTCTAGATTTCCTGACAATAACACAAATATTCTATCTACTACAGCACCAAGCAGCCCATGGAATTATAAAGACCTGAATTTAAATATGACCTCAGGGGGTGGCTAGGTGGTGTAGTGGATAAAGCACAGGGCCTTGGAGTCAGGAGTACCTGGGTTCAAATACAGATCTCAGACACTTAATAATTACCTAGCTGTGTGGCCTTGGGCAAGCCACTTAACCCCATTTGACTTGCAAAAACTTAAAAAATAAAAAAAAAAAATATGACCTCAGATCCATACTAGCAATATAACCATGGGCCAGTCACTTAACTTCAATATTAATTTCCCCTCTGTAAAATGAGGAAAACAATAACAACTACTTTTTTGTTTGTTGTGAGAATTGAGACAATACTTATAAAGCACTTAGCACAATGTCTGACACATGGTAGGCATTAAATACATTCTCTTGTTTCTTTCTTCCCTCGCTTCTCTTTTCATTCATTCAGTTTTCATTCTTCTAGGCTTCCAACATTCAAGTAATTTATAATTTCCTGCTTCACTTTAGGGCTTCTGTCTAGGGATCTTGGAAAATAATACCTTTAATCTTTGGTGTCATGAAAAAGAAAGATTCTTCCCTATCTAACCTTGCAACGTTTTGTCCCCTAGGCTTCAAAGCACAATACATTTGTTTTTTCAAGTCTTGGAAAATCTTTCTTCCTGTCCCTTTGAAATATCTGCTTTGTTCTGTTTGGCATTTTAAAATAAATCTCCTAGTTCGATAGAAATGGTTGGTTCTACCATTTATAGTGAAGCTTTCCCTTTACTTCCTTCTTTGCCTAGAATGGTGTCTGGAAACCCCCATCTCTAGACATCTCTAAGGGGATATGGAAAATGTGGTCAGCTATCATGATTTCTTTCCCTGGGCCAGGCATTCCATAGACCCTCAGTCCAGATCCGCTTCCTAAACTTAATTATTTCTTTACTCTAACTACTCACCTTCTCACTGAACTCCTTTGACTCCCATTTCACTTTTAGAGCGGCATAACACTTTCCCTAGATTGGTTATTACATCCATCTACCTCTTGAATATCAGGTTGCTTCATATGTACTATATGTATATAACATGTCGTACAGTTCAAATTGGTCTGATGAGCCACAATTAGACAAATGTACTTTGACTTCAACATAGCAAGGTCATTTTAATCCTTTTTTTGAGAATGAAGGACAACAACCAACCAGTCAAGTTAACATGGCACATGTCCTATAGTTTCTTTCCCCAGGGAAATAATTTTCTTTAAAATTGGATTTGAATCTTGAAAAAAAAAATTTAAACCATAGATATTAACAAAAAATCCTTCCTTTATACCTAATAAAACAGAAGCAACATGTGACACAATATATATATATATATATATATATATATATATATATATATATATATATATCTTAAGAGTAGGTAATTTATTTATTAATCATTATGATTGTAGACTTGTTAACTGAAATACTTTTTAACTGAAATGATATCTAGAGATGGGGGTTTCGAGGCACCATTCTAGGGGAAAGAAGGAAGAAAAGGAAAAACTTCAGTATAAATGGAAGAATCAACCATTTCGATCAAACTAGGAGATGTATTTCAAAATGCCAGACAGAACAAAGCAGATATTTCAAAGGGAGAGAAAGAAAACATTTCCAAGACTTAAAAAACAAATGTATGATGCTTTGAAGCTTGGGGGGGGGGGCAAAAGGCTGCAAGGTTAGTTAGGGAAGAATCTTTCTGACAAATACTGGACATAAATTCTACACTAATGAATTATTTATTAATTTATTATTATTATTATTATTATTAAATTATTAATTACTGCAGAATTCTTTTTTATTGAATCAATAATCATAATAGCTATTTTACTTTAATGGAATAATAAAGAATTATGATAGAAAGTTAAAATCTGGTTCTATGCTATTGAATCCATCAAAATTATTGAAATATATAATTTTAAGTGATCTATGAGGTATATATATATACATACATTCACATGCATACACATGAAATACACACATGAAAACATTAACACATTGTATTTTGCTATATCTGTATAAATATATCTATGGAATATATCAAGGAAGAGATAAAAAGACCCAAGCCAAAACATTAGGCAATCTGTGACAACAAAGTTATTTGCCATCTAGACATTTATTGGCAGATAAATTAAAAAGAAACTATATTAGGAGATAGATAGAATTTCAAATGGGGAAGGAAAAACTATGGTGGAGATTGATTGCCCCCAAAATGAAGTAGTACATAGATAAGACATTTAACATGACACAGAAGAATATTTTGCCTGCCAATGCTCAAAGTAAACCGTTGGAAATGGTTCCCTGAAAAGGCCTAGGGAAAAGGACTAGGGAAATAGAAATACTAAGAAGGATTATATCACACTATAAATATAGTCATTAAGAAGTAATGAGGATCGAATTTTGGGTGTCAAATGTTGGACTAAAAAGAAACTGACATAAAATATTAGTCCTGGAAGGGGTTTCAGTCAGCCTGTTAAAGTTACAGAATCGCTCAGGGTCATGTTAAATCCACATAAATTTGCCTTTTAAAGAGTGGGTACAATTAAGCTTTAATCATATCAATCATTTCAATTTCACTGTAGCTCATTTATTAAAAGGAAAAGCAATGGTATGCCTTCTTGAAAAATGTTTCTAAAATATAAGTGGGAAAAGAAGATAGAAATAATGCCTAAATGCAAAACTATAAATATCACCCAAGTAGCCACAACATGACAGGGCTTAGCAGTATACTAAAAAGAAGGAGTTAAGTGCTATTAGTATTCTATTTCCATTATAAAATGAGCAAAAGGAGAATTTTTTTTTTGCTTCCTTTGTTGTAAGTCCAAAATTAAACTCTTATCAATCATGTATATGGAAGGGATTATTTCTCAGAATCAAAATTTGGTACCTTTACATTATATAAATTGACACCCACATGGCTTTAAAATACTGACCATTTCTATTAATATGATATAAGCTACCATTACATTTTTCTTTTTTATTTATTTTAAAAATACATCCTTTTATTTTTTCAAAAATTGCCATTACAGATAAAAATAACAATCATTTTCAAAAATTTGGAATTCCTAATTCTCTTCCTTCCACTCTCCCTTTCTCCCTCCTATGAAGACAATATTACATATGAAATCAGGCAAAACCTACTTTACTTTTCTTCTAAAATAAATCATTTCTGAATATTATATAAGCCATATACCTAAATTTATGTATTCATTTATTCAACAGAATTCAGTATAGAATACAGGAATATGTCAATTTGGAATCTAAAAACCTTAGTTGGAATTCCAGTTCATATTGAATGACTAATTGCAGAGCTAATCAGTTCAATAATGAGAATTAATTAGAGCAGTAATGTCTAGGACAGCTGAGTGGTTCTTGGTCTTAGAGTCAGGAAGTTTATCTTACTGAGTTCATATCTGTTCTAAGATACTTCCTAGCTGTGTGACCCTGAGCAAATCATTTAACTAATTGCCTTAGTTTTCCTATCTACAAAACAAGCTGGAAACGGAAATGCCAGCCACTCCTGTTTCTTTGCCAAAGAAAAAGGGAATCATGAAGAGTCAGACATGACTGAAAAATGACTGATTGAAAACCACAAAAAATGTCTGAAAAAGGTAGACTGTAGTCAGAATGTAAAGCATTTTAGATGTCCATCTAAGAAGTTTATATTTTATTTTCGGGACAATTGAGAGTTATTGAAAATCCTGACTAGAGGATTGATAATCAGACCTGTGATTTATTTTGACACTTGTATGGAAGCTAGATTAAGGCATAGTTTCCCCTATCAGTTCTATGGAGATAATAATACATATACCACCCATCTTAGAGTTGTTATGAAGAAATCAGTTTGTAAATCTTCAAGTACCTTTTGTTTTTCAACAAATATTGAAGACATTTTATGTCTAGGACACTATTCTTACACTAAATACACAACAATGAAAAAGATGTCTCTCCTTCCCCTCCAAAAAATATTATAGAGTTGTAGTGGAGATAAGATATGGATGAAAATAATGAGGGATGTTATAAGTGCTTGCATTGTACAAACAATAAATGCTATAGATGTTTATAGGTTAATGAGATTGCTTCTGACTGGAAAGGTCAGAAAAAATGTCCTCCCAAAAGTAGCATTTTAGTTTAATGAAATTCAACAAAAATTTTTAGTAGGACCTCCTTGGTACTGTCTCCTCTGAGGTTTCTCCAGCACTGGAGAAGAGGGAATTGATTAGCTGTGTGCTCTGCCTTGCTAAAGGGAGGATGCATATGAAAGAGATCCCAAATAGCTGTGATGTTAGAATGTTTTAGACTCAAAGAAGCAAATGACACTTGGAGACTTCAGTCTCAAGGAGTAGTAAAAGAAAAGCAATTCGTTAGGACTAATATGTTCTTTGGCATTTACAAAATGACAGGATATTAATACCAGGTTGAAATTTGGAGATCAGTCAATTACCAAGAATATATTGAATGCCTAGTCTGTTCTAAGCACTGTCCTAAGGAACAGAGGTCTGGTTGCCAAAATTATAGTCTCTGTCTGTATTCAAGATGTTACATTCCACTGGAATTAGTACTGAGTATTACAAGAATGGATCATTGTAGGATTACATAATTATATAAAAGGCACAGCAGTACAAAAGTGCAACCTTTTTCTGAAGACAGCAACAATAAAGTTTAGTTAGGTAGGAGGTTTCTTGAAGGGGGAAAAATGGAGATGGCTCTATAAAAGTTGGGGTCAGATTTTGGAAAACTCCAAATATCAAACAGAACTTGGACTTTCTTCCAAAAGCTATCTCTATTTTGCCAGATTTTTGGTTTCCTTAGCTTTTTCCTGTAGAAAATCAAGTACTGGGGTTTATTTCTCTAGAGATTAAACGATTTTCTAATATTTTGCTTTATAGAGCAGAAAAGGGAAATGAATACAAGATACATAAAATAAGAGTTCCATGGCAATTATATGTGCACCAACATGGGGTGGAAACATTTGTGATTTTACAGTATAGTTTTGGCCAGTACTACCCATTTCTTAGTCTGATTGTGGATCATGAGAGACTTCAAAAATAGCTCTTCAACTTAAAATAGTAGAATAATTTTTCACTTTAAAACATTCTGCTGTGCCCATGAAGCATCAAATCAGAAGATTGGATGGGGAGAGTGAAGAATTCAGATCTAATTAGAAGTAGCAAAATTCTTCTATTGGGAAGGTTTAATGTTTTTATAGTTTCATTTCATATTCATGATGGTGAAGAAACTGGAGAAACTGAGATACTATGACCTAGATTTCTAACCTTATATTTTACTCATTTCTATTCTGCTTTAATAAAATGCCCTCTAATCTTATGTGTGAGTAATCAATTTAGGCGGATACAAGTTGGGAAGATTGGAATCTCAATGTGATAAGTATAAATAAGTTATAGAGTATTGTCAAGAATATACAAACCCTTGAGTACATGAAACTTGTTTGAAGCTCATAGATGGAAAACATAGGCCCCATTGATGTATGGTGTGAGAGAATGAAAAGGGATTTGAAACACAGAGCAATGGATCCTAATAGGATCACTAATAATGAAAGAAGTTAGAACAACTTTAGGTTGGTATTGATTCATGCAAAGACTGTATCATGCATGGTGATTTCAGGGCTTCCTATCAACAAAATCACAAACCCTGGGAGATTCAGAAAGAACTAGTTGTCTCTCCTTAGTTTGCAACCTTTTCTTTATACCCAGAGAATGGCCTTTTGAGGCCTTTGATCAGGGATTGACATAATAAGAACCAAAATTGGATTAATTTTCTTGGAAGAAAAAAGTTGGGGGGTGTAAGGGTAGGGAGCAAAGAGAGCAATTCAGCCAATGATTTAGTTATATAAGAAGAAAAGGTCTGTTTCCTCCATCCCTATCCATTCCCCTTCTTTTACTCTTCCCCATTCCCAGATTAGGAGAGAGACTGGATCTAGGAGAAAGTTGCCAAGGAATGCTTTCTTTAGTATGGTTGGTGATGGGCAGTGGTTATTGTGTTAAGAAAATCCCTCTTCCTCAATCCAAGCAAAAAAAAAAAAATAACTTATTCATGCCCCAGAAATACCTTTGTTCAACAAAAAAGTTTAGACAATTATTCATTAGGAATGGTAGTTAAATAAGGGATTGAGAGAAGGTGAAGACAAAGATAACTTTCAGAAGGTTATTGTAAGAATCTAGCTATGAAGAAATAAAGACCTGAACTAGAACATTAGAATTGGAATAGGAATAGAAAATGATAGGATAGGGAAGAGACTGTGAAGGAATAATTAAAAAAAGACTTGTCAGCTAGTCAAAGGAGATTGATCATCTATTATCATAACTTGTAACATATAATTGTTAATCCAGTTTCAAAGGATAACTATCTGTATTCCAGTTCCCATCTTGCTTGTATAAAATTTTCTATTTATTATAGTTCTCTTTTTTTTGCAGACAAACAAATTAAAATGAATCTCTCACAAACTTGATTACTGGAAATTAAGAATTATAGAACAGTGAATTTTTATTTGAACAACTGTTTGAAATGACAGAAGGAGTTGAAAAAGTAATGCATATTTTATCTAAATAATTCATTTGTCACTCTGAAATAGCACATTTTTAAGCTAAGAATCTTAAACAAATAACAGGAAAGAAAGTAAGCATTTTGAAAAGACATAATTCTTGCTCCAGAGGGGAAAATAACAATTACACTGGGCCTTCAATAGCAAGTCCAACAACACTTCAATAATTCTCACTATATTGTTATCCATTATTTATTAAAATTTTGGTTATGAAATGCTTTTTAGTTATTCATAATATTTATTTTTGGCATAGGCTGCAAGATATATAATACCAAAGACAAGCTGTAATAATCTGTTTACAAGTAAAAGTTAGCAAAGCAAAAATGGGTATTTTCTACATGCTTCATTATATTTTCTAAGTTTAATTGAAAACAGTTATTTACCATCTTACTAATTATATTCTAAATTGATAAAATAAAATAGTTTCTTGTATACCTTCTCAAAAATAAAAAAAAATCATGCTATTCATCCAAATGTCCAACTTTGTTTCCAAAATAAGAAGAAAAAGCAATGACCAAGTTCATTAGAGGTAACACTTGTAGAAAGAAAAAAAGTGAACATTATAGATCAGGGTGGATTAGAGGAAAAAAAAGAGGGAGGGTCTTTAGAGAAAATGACAAAAATTGATTTGAAGGTGAAGACCTCAAAATCAGAATGATTTCATAGAAAGTTTCAAATCAGGAAGGTTTAATGTTTCTTTGTAATTTTTTCTTTATATGACATCATGAAACTGTTATTAAAGTGATATTTCTGGATCAGCAACCATTTATATTATATGAAATATATATTTATAATAGCAGTATTATCATTTTAGCAATATCATCTTGGGAGATGTATTTCAGGAGTTAATACTTATTTAAATGTCTCTCATGCATAGTTCAGATAAATCATATAAATGCTGAAGAGTCATTTTTTTAAATTATCCTTTAATTTTTGCGAAATTACTTGTTGTTGGACAGGTCTTCACAAACCAAATATATTTACCAATATATTTTATAAATGCGTAAAGTTAATGGATATGGTCTTATGTACAGAAGAGATTCTCATCTCTTCTAGTTCTATCAATTCACCTAATTGATCAAAATATCAAGAGTTATTACAAAAGAAAATGATAAATAATTCACTTTGCATATGCTTAGAAAGAACAAACATTTCTAAATGAATTTCCTCCACCAAAATAAATCAAAAGGATTACTTTTTAACTCATGAATAAAAGCAATATAAACATTCTTAAAAATGTATTAGTCACTTATGAAAAATATTCTCTAAGATTTAGCCATGGTGGTTAAGCCAAATAGTATTTCAAAGTCATAGAGAAAGATTGGAAAGATTCTTAGAAGTCATCTGAACCAACACTTTCATTTTACAAATGGAGAAACTAGGTCTCCAGCATTAAATTGCTTAACTAATGTCACGCAAAATAGTAAGAGGCAAAGCAGGAATTTGAATCCTTGTCTTCTGATCTCAAATCCAATGGAATGGAAAGCACACTATCCGTAAAAGGCATTTTTATTAAACAATATTTTCAATTTACACTTCTTTAAAAAAGCAAGGTTCCTTTTTCTTTTTCTTATTGCAAAAAAATGTTTTATTTATTTTTGAAAAATTATAATATATTTTTTTTTCCAAAATCATACAATGTTAGTTTCTACTGATGATTTTTGGGTAATATTTTAAATTTTTATAGGTTTTTTCCTCCCTCCCTTCCATCTCTGCCCCACAACAGAAGGAACTCTGATATAATCTTTATATTTGCTTCCATGATATGCATAGATCCAAATTGAATGTGTTGAGAAAAGAAACAGATCCAAAAGGAAGAAAGAAAACTTTAGAGATAGCAAAATTACATAATGCATACCATAGCTTTTAAAAATTTAAATCTTTGTTCTCCATTTAAACCCCACAGTTCCTTCCCTGGATAGATGTTATTCTCCATCACAGAACCCATAAAATGGTCCCTGATTATTACATTTATGGAGTGAACAAGTCCATCAGGATTGACCATCACTGCATGTTGTTGTTAAAGTGTATAATGTTCTTATGGATCTGCTCATCTCACTCAGCATCAACTCATGTAAGTTTTTCTAGGATTTTCTGAAATGTTGTTCTTTAGAAAAATAGTGTTCCATCACATACATATACCACAATCTGTTCAGCCACTCCCCAATTGATGGACATCCCCTCAATTTCTGGTTCTTTGCCACTACAAACAGAGTTGCTATGAATATTTTTGTACATGTGTAATCTTTACCCCTTTTCATGATCTCTTCATGAAACAGACCCACTAGTGGTATTGTTGATCATTTCATTGCCCTTTGGGCATAATACCAAATTGCTATGCAGAAAGGTTGGATCAGTTCGCAGCTCCTTCAACAGCGTATCAGTGTCCCAGACATCCCACATACCCTCCAACATTGAGCATTATACTTTCTTGTCAGATTGGTCAATCTGAGAAGTGTAAAGTGATACCTCAGAGATGCTTTAATTTGCATCCAATCAACAATCATTTAGAGCAATTTTTCAATTGTCTATAGATAGCTTTGATTTCCTTTTCTGAGATTTACCTTTGCATATTCTTTGTCCTTTTGAAAATTGGGGAATGACTTAATTTTTATAAATTTGTTTCATCTCTTTATATTTTAGAAATGAATCCTTTGTCAGAAACTGGTTTTTGTTTGTGCAAAAGCCTTTTAATTTAAAATAATCAAAAGTATCCAGTTTGTTTTTTTATACTATTCTCTATTTCTTCCTTGTTAATAAACTGCTCTTTTCCATAGAACAGACAGGTAAATTATTCCTTGTTCTCGTAATTTGCTTATAATATCATCTTTTTTTGTCTAAATCCTGTACTCATTTTGACCTTATCTTGGTAAAGAATGTGGGATGCTAGTTTAATCCTAATTTCTCTAATACTATCTTATATTTTTTCCCAACAGTTTTTAATTGAAGACTGAGTTCTTATCCCAGAAGCTGGAGTTTTGGGGTTTACCAAACAGTAGATTATTATAATTATTTCCTATTGTCTCTTTTGCATCTACTCTATCCCACTGATCCATCACTCTATTTCTTAGCTAGTACCAGACAGTTTTGATAACAGATGTTTTATAAAATAATTTTACATCTGGCATGGCTAAGCCACCTTCTTTTGCATTTTTTTCTGAAAACTCTTTATATTTTTGAAGTTTTATTCCTCCCTATCAATTTCATTGCTATTTTTTCTAGCTCACTAAAGTAATTTTTTTTTGAAGTTTTATTGCTAGGGCATCAAATAAATAGCTCAATTTAGGTAGAATTATTATCTTTATTATATGAGCCTGGCCTATCCATGAGCAGTTGATATTCACCCCATTATTTAGATCTGATTTTATTTGTGTGAAAAGTGTTTTATTATTGTTTTCATAGAATTTCTGAGTCTGCTTTGGCAGATAGTCTCCCAAGTATTTTATGTTTTCTGAAGTTATTTTAAATGGAATTTTTCTTTCTCTCTCTTGCTGCTAAATATTGTTAGTAATACATAGGAATGCTGAGGATGTATGTGGGTTTATTTCATATCCTGCAACTTTGCTGAAGTTGCTCATTGTTTCTAGTAGTTTTTTGAGATAGATTTTTAGTGTTTTCTAGATATGCTATCATGTCATCTGCAAAGTGTGAGAGTTGTGTTTCTTCATTCCCAATTCTAAATCCTTCAATTTCTTTTTCTTCTTTTGTTGCTAAAGTTCACATTTTTAATATAATATTGAATAATAGTGATGATAACATGCATCTTGTTTCACTCTTTATTTAATTGGGAATGCTTCTAACTCATCCCTACTGTACATTATGCATTTTGATAATTTCAGATAGATACTGCTTATCATTTTAAGCAATAATCCACTTATTCCTATGTTACTAGTGTTTTTATAGTAGGAATGGGTATTGTATTTTGTCAGGTTTTTTCATCATCTATTGAGATAATCATTTTATTTCTGTTAGGTTTGAGTTATTGATATAATCAATTATGCTGAGAGTTTTCTTAATATTTAAGCAATCTTGCATTACTAGAATAAATTCTACTTGTTCATACTGTATTATCCTAGTGATAACTTGCTGTTATCTCTTTGCAAATATTTTATTTAAAATTTTTGTATCCACAGTCATTAGGGAAAGCAGTCTATAATTTTCTTTCTCTGTTTTGACTCTTCCTATTTAGATTTCAGCACCATATTGGTGTCAAAAAAGAAATTAGGCAGAGTTCCATCTTCATCTATTTTTTCCAAATTTTATATATATATATATATATATATATATATATATATATAATTGGAACCAATTGGTCCTTAAAGATTTGACAGAATTTACTCGTGAATTGATCTGACCATGGAGATTTTTTTAGGAGTTCATTGATGACTTGTTGAAACATGATCTTTTCATCAGAAATAATTTAGTCTCCTGTCTTGTTAAATGTCCAGTTTTTCCCCCTGAAAGAAAAGCCTCAATTTTTCTGGAAATTGAATTCTTGGTTGTAAACCAAGCTTCATTTCTCTCCAGAATATTATATTCCAGGCCCTTCCGTCCCTTAATATTGATGCAGCCAGGTCTTCTGTAATCCTGACTGAGAATCCTTGGTATTTGAATTTTTTTTTCTGGCTGCATGTAGAATTTTTCTCCTTGATCTGATAGTTGTGGAGTTTGATCACAATATTCTTTGGTATTTTAATTTTAGGATCCCTTTCATCAGGGCATTGATGTATTCTTTCAATGATATTTTGCCTTCTGGTTTCAGGATATCAACGCAATTCTGCTTTACTGTATCCTGAAGAAGTATGGAGTACAAGCTTTATTTTCAATGTTTTTAGGAAGTCCTATACTTCTTTGTCTCTCCTGAATCTATTTTCCATCTCAGTTGTTTTTGCAATGAGGTATTTTACATTTTCTTCTATTTTTTTTTATTTTTTATTTTGTTTAACAGATTCTTGGTGTCTCATGAAGTCATTTATTTCCAAAAGATTCCAATCTTTTTTTAGAGAAGTGTTTTCTTCCTTTCCCTATTTCATTTCCTTTTCCAAATGGTCAATTCTATTTTTGAAGGAGTTTTTTTATCTTTTTCCATCTGCCTCATTGTGATTTGTTGTTGTAAGATGTTATTTTTCTCTTGCATTTCTTTTACAACTTTTTCCATTTATATTTAAACTCTTTTATGATCTCTTCTAAGAAGTCTTTCTGGACTGGTGATAAATTCATAATTTCAGAAGCTCCACTCCTATCTCAGTCAGCATCCTTGTCTTCAAGGTAACATTCAATGGACCCCACTTTTTCTGGCCTTTTTTCATTTTGGGCCTTTTCCCTAAGGTCTTGTGTTGGGGAAGGGGTTAGTTCACAGACCTTGGGTGTTGAGATTCTTAGAGGCCTGGCTCCCTAGAGTTAGAAACTCCAGTGATTACTCATTGAATTAGACAGTATAGGATGTCAGAAGCTTTTTCTGGATTGTCTGTGTGGTGGATGTGAGACCCACTCCCTAAACCTATCCCTGCACAATCTGGGCTGAACCCTCAGGCTAGAAAGTTAATCAATTTATTCAGCAATCATCTGGGGGGGAGGAGATCTGCTGCCCACACCTGGGCCTTGGGGCAACTTGTGAGCACCTAGGATTATTTCTGTTTGCCCTTTAGAAAGTCAGAGCATCCCACAGGAATGCAGGGGAGGGCTCAACTGAAAACATGGAATTTCTCCACTGAAAACACTGGAGGACAGGGTCTTCCAGAGTAACCAAGCTGGTTGGATAGATGTGTGGGCACAAGGCTTGTACCTTCCTCCACCCACATGCACACAGAAAACACTTCTGCCACTGTTGTGAGTTTAGACCCCTGGCAGCCTCACCCCTCCGTCCATACACTGCGTCTCTGCTCTCTTTCCTGGCATGCCCAAGAACCCTTGTGACAGACCTTATTGGTAGATGTTCCCCTCTATTCTTTGAGTTCTGTGGATCCAAAATCTGTTAAGGGGCTTGGTTAATGTTAGTTCTGAGGGAAAGCCGGGAGAGCTTAAAACAGGCTTTCTCTGCCATATTGGTTGGAAGTCTCCCCTTCCTTTTTCAAAGAGATGAAGGACATGTAAGAACCTTGCACATAATCTCAGACTCAATTGCTATTTGGATTTATTTTGTTGAAATGCTTTTCATCTCTCTCTTTTTAATTCCTTATGACAAAAGATTAGGAAAGCATACATACAGAAATGAAGCTAACATAAAATAAAATATTTCATTAATGTCAACTTTTAAAAATAATATTAATCATTTTTTTAACTCAAGACTTGGATAGTAGCAAATATTTCTTTCAAAAACTGTGGCTCTCAAAAAAGACTGTGGCTTGAGTAGATTACCTTTTACTCTTTGGACTGGTAGTGTTATTACAGCTTTTTGAAGCCTCTTAATTACTCTGCATAATTTTCATATAGCCCATACAGCTTTTCTTTATTCAAAAATACTTTAAATGACTCAGGCAAATCTCTAAAATTGTAAATAATAAATGACTTGGCCATCTGAATTTTTGGAGTGTGAACATCAGTAAGTTTTCACCACCAATGTAATCACAGATTCAAATCAAATATGCATGTACATATGTATATGCAAGCACACATTTGAGCTATTATATAAATGCTCACTTTAAGTTTGTACAAATTTTTGGAAACTGAGGTTCAGATAAGTTAAGTGGCTTGCCCCAGTCACATTGCTAAATATGTATGTCAAAAGGCAGGATTTGAATACAGGTCTTCCCAATTTCAAATTATAAAATTATAAATTAACTCTAACTGTACTGTCCCCTTGAAAGAAAAGAATATGAATTAGCATTTAGAATGACTTTTTTCTTAGTAAGTTGGATTGTCTTGTATATTTCAATTAAAAATGTCTGCTTCCTCAGAGATAACAGACAATCTTGAGAGATCTGCTATGAACAATGCCAAACACATACAGAGAAAAAATCTACAGTCTGAATGCAAAGCAAGGCATGCTAAATCCACTTTGTAACAACTTCTTTTATGTTTTTTTCTTTCCTTTTAATGATTTTCCGCTTAATTCTAATTCCCCTTTCACAATATGACAAATATGTTAGTAAGAATGAAGATATACAAATTTTACCATTCTTTTAGACACCATGAGGAGGAAGAAAGAAAGGGAGAGTGGATGATGGATGCAAATGTATGAATAAACAAATGTATGAAAAAAACAGCCTTTACATTTAATTGGAAAAATAAAATAAAATTTTTATCTAAAGAGAAAAAATTAGAAAATGTTTGTTTCTCCATATTTGAGATTTTGTCATATCTATATTCATATCAATAGACAAGATACCTTTTGAGTCCTTTTTTCTCATTGATGAGTTCACCATGAAAATGTCCAATTTGGGGGAAAAAACCCACATAGCCTTTCTTCATACTTCATTTTCCATCACAATGACTCATGCACTTCCTCTTTGGTAGATTCTTCTCCCATAGGTGACCTTTGTTTAGAACTTCTATTTTGAAGAAAGGTCCAGCTTCAGCATCTATTGCTCCCTCATTCTTCTTCTTTCCATTTTACTCTCCCTTTAGCTCACCTTTTATATACTATCTTCTTTTATTTAAATATAAGTTCCTTCAGGGCAGTGGCTATCTTTCTTCTAGTCTATATTTGTATCCCTAGAGTTTAGCATAGTGACTGACAGTAAACATTTTAGAAATGCCAGATGGTTTATTGATTGAATGAATGAATAAGTCCTATGAAGAATTAGAAAGATGAATTGTTAATTTGATTAGAAATAAAAGGTCTCATGTACATCTGGTTAGAAAGGGAACATTCCAATTTATAAACTAGCATAGCTCTCTTGACCAATATACCAAAAATATTTCAAAGGGCACCAAATGGAATGGTTATGAATAATCACTGGTGAAGTCCTTTACTCAGTCAAAAATTTTACAAAACATGACCAGGAACTTGTGGATACTCTAAGCGATGATACACTAGAAGGGCAAAAATATATACTGATGTCTGGCAAATGGGATCTATAGTCACAATAAGGGGGAAAACAAACTTCTGAATAGGTCCCTGAGAAGAAGACAGAAACTAACCTTAATAAAGCATTCATGTATGATGGACTTTTTTTTTAGAAAGATTTTATTTATTTTGAATTTTACAATTTTTCATCTGATTTTGCTTTCCTCCCCCCCATCTCCCATGCCCCACAGAAGGCAGTCTGTTAGTCTTTACATTGTTTCCATGGTATATATTGATCTAAGTTGAATGTGATGAGAGGGAAATCATATTCTTAGGGAAGAAAAATAAGGTATAAGAGATAGCAAAATTACATAATAAGATGACTTTTTCTTTAACTTAAAGGTAATAGGCTTTGGCCTTTGTTCAAACTCCACAATTCTTTCTTGGGATACAGATGGTATTCTCCATCACAGAAACCCCAAAATTGTGCCTGATTGTTGCACTGATGGAATGAGCAAGTTCATTAAGTTTGATCATCACCCCCCCATGTTGGGGGTATACAATATTTTTCTGGTTCTGCTCCTCTCTCTCAGCATCAGTTCATGCAAATCCTTCCAGGCTTCCCTGAATTCCCATCCCTCCTGGTTTCTAATAGGACAATAGTGTTCCATCACTTACATATACTACAGTTTATTAAGCCATTCCCCAACTGAAGTACATTCACTTAATTTCCAATTCTTTGCCACCACAAACAGGACTGCTAGCCACATGGACTTCTAAGAGGTCTAAAGCCAGCCTGGTTTCTTCCTAGGATGATAGCTCAGGGAAATGAAAAGTCAGAATCCCAGCCATAAATCCTCAGCATCCCATTCTTGGATTGCTCTCTAAGAAGCCTGCAACCAGCAAAGATGAAGTAGACAACTTCTACTTGATGTCTGTAAAGAAAGGAGGAAATGGGTCAAGATCAAAATAAGTGGTGGATCACTAGATTACAGAAATAGAAGAAATAAAAGTTATGGCCTACTATGGGAACCAGCGCTGTCCATCTCTTCTTGAAATAAGATATCCAGACACAAGTGGCATTTAAACTGCAGTCTAATAAATCAATAAATAAATTCTATCCAAGAGTTCTGGAAAGGGTAGAGTCTGCTCGTAGCACAAAGTCCCAATCCAGAAATTAAAACTGGAAAGAGAAGAAAGTGGAAGAGAATTCAAAGTACAGAGAGAAAATACTCTGAATTAAGAAAAGGCCAAGAGCAAAACTCAGCTTAAGAGAGTAACATTGGGGTGGCTAGGTGACACAGTAGATAGAGCACTGGCCCTGGAGTCAAGAGTACCTGAGTTCAAATCCAGCCTCAGATACTTAATAATTACCTAGCTGTGTGGCCTGAGGCAAGCCACTTAACCCCATTTGCCTTGCAAAAAAAAAAAAATCCCCAAAGAGAGTAACATTGCAAAACACATAAATAGAGATAGCTCATATGGGGGTGGAGGTGGGAGTGGGCAAAGCATTTGTCAAGTTCATAGAGCAAATAAGTGCCAGAAATTGTGATTCAAACTTGAATTAACTAACTTCACCTCCCCCACTATTCTTTTTTTCTACTATGCCTTACTGTTCTCATATAAAAAGATTAATCATCCCTGCCTCAGGAGATCTTAATCTCTTTGAATATAGAGATTATTTTAGTTTATTTTTTGTATTCTCAGTGTCAGCATGTTGCATGTTCTATACTAGGTGCTTAACAAATGCATATGAATGGAACTATTGAAATAATGTTTTGCAAGCAGAAACAACTTATCTCAAACCCTTCCTACAACATTGGACACATTCTTAAGTCCCAATGTTTAATTTTTTGAGAAAGAATACCCAGTAATCTGTCAAATTTAGCTATATAATACCTAAGTGTATTTTTAGAATGAGATGAGAAAATTAATTCCCATCATGAAGGAACAACATTCACATACATAGTATCAATTTCAATGGAAACAATTCATATAAAATCTTTAATATTTTTTATATCTAGGAATATAGATTCATGCCAGGCCTACAATGTAACAATTCTAAAGTATTAATAAATTGCCCACAATTTCCAACCAGGTGAACAAGAACCCATTCTATATTTTAATTTAATTTCTGTCACTCTTTGAAAGCATAAATTGCCATAATGTTAACAAAATCCAATTGCCTTACATAAAGCTAAAATAGTATTAAAATCTGTCTCTAATTCTAGCACAAACAGGAAAGAAACATGATATTCTTTTCAGCATATTCCCTTGGCTCTCTCACCATCTGCATGAGAAGCATAAAAGGAGGAACTCGTCTTTCAATATCAATCTCTGAACATTAGAGATTAAATTAAGAAATTTCTGTCAGATCACAGTTATTTGTGCTTGATGAGCATTATTGTGATAAGGTATGAAATTAAAAGTAGGCAATACTGTCCAGAGTTATTGCTCAAATACTGGCAATGAGACTAACAATAAGGGTTTGATGAGGAAAATATGTGTTAGAGTAGACATTTCTAACAAAGTAGAACAAATCTGCAGACATGCATTTACAAGGTGAATTCACTGAAATATGAACTATTTTTATTGTAATTGTTGCTGATCTTGTTCTTTTGAAGTATACTCCAGGCTTGAAAGTGTATGAAACAATATGATAGCATAATAATAAAATGCCCAATAGGTGCTCAGAAATAGATACAAACTTATTAGATGTAGATAGAAATATATCCAATAGATATAGATACAAATCTGTCAAATAAGTATCAATATAATATTGATATATTACATAAAATAAAATCAATATAAATCCAGAGGGTGTGTCCCGTAGAAACATGATGATATACTGTTTTTATGTGTCAGGATACTGATCTCATATTTAGGTTGAGAGACAAATAGGTTCCAACCTCTTCATACATTTCATAAAATCAATCAGAAAGAAAATAACAACAACCATAATTACAAACATAAAAGACAAAAGAAATACTTTAGCACATTCATAAAAAGCAAAACTAATTTAATATGAACAAAGAAAAAAAGAATAAATAATTTTAAAATACTGAAGAGAAAGGAAATCAGCCAATACAGCAACCATGAAAATTGAAAAATAAACTTCACAGGATATTTCAAAAAGTCCTCAAATTATTAAATGAAATATTCAAAGGAATTATGCAAAAACTAGCAGATCTAAGAAAATAAGAAAAATAAAACCACTCAGTGTTAAAAAAAAACAACTCACAGGAAATCAAGACAAAATGCAAAAGCAAGAAAAAAAAGAACAAAATACCAAAAATGTGTCAGAAAATACAATAGAAAAACAAAGATAAAATACCAATTAAACAATTCAACAAGCATCAATAAAACACTATTGTCAGATACTAGAGATACAAAGGTAACACAAAGCCATCTACCCTCAAGATCACATTTTCCTAGAAATAAGGTACACATGCACAGATACCTGAAAAGCCAACACACACACTTACACACAGAGACACAAACAGATATTACTTTGGAATGGTGAGGGTTCTAACATCTAGGACAAATGAATATTGTCTAGAAAGTCTTGAGGATATTTTTGGGGGGTGGGGGGGTTCAAGATGGGACCCATTTAGTACATGAGATATTATGAGTAAAGGCAGGATGGGAGGATATAGATGTCATGTAAGGGGAAGATCAAGTAGGCCATTTTAATTGAAACAGAGTATTTTAGAAAGGATAATGGAGTTCAAGAGATTAGGGGAAAATGAAAAAAATTGGGTCACTAAGTCATAGTTGGTGAACAAGTGAAATGATCTAACCATTTTGGAGAACAATCTGGAATTATGTCAAAAGAGTTATTAAACTGCCTATACCCTTTGACTCAACAATTCTACTAATAGGTCTATTTCCAAAGATGATTAGGGTTAAAAAAGAAATTGATCTATATAATTTTAAAATAATTATATTTTATGGTATAAAGAACTGGAAACTCTAGGGATGTTTATCAATTGGGATAGACTAGGGAAATATCAACAGGAAATGGCTGAAAAAGCTGTGTAATAAGATCGTAATGGAATACTACTGTACTATGAGAAATGATAAATTCAATAATCTTGGAAAAACATAGATAAACTTGCATGAAATAGTGAAGAGCAAAATGAGTAGAACCCATTTTAATAATAATATTGTTTTAAGGACAACTTTGATCAAACAAGTCATTATGACTATCATTAATACCTAAGATAACTACAAAGAACATATGGAGTAAGAGGCTATCTGCACCCAAAGAAGTGATAAATAGAAGCAGGTTTAGAATGATTATATACACACATACGTAAACATACATACATACATACATACATACATACATACATTTTTGTATATAATGATAGCCATCACTAAGGAAAGAAGAAAAAGGAAAAGAGAAAAAACAGAAATTTACATAAGTTTATTATACATTTAATAGGAAAAAACTCTTTGCATAATAAATTTGCAATTTCATGAGCAGTCATCTTTTTATTATATTATTATAAAATGCTTATGTTATTCATACATTAAAACAAAATAAATAATAATGCTTTTAGAAAGAGAGATTAAGGTCTGCATTTATAGATTTAGGAATCACTTACATAGCAATAACAGAACCCTTATGAGGGTATAAAATTACCAAAAGAGAGAGAGTAAAGAAGGAGAAGAGATTTCAAGACATGAAAGACAATATACAAATGATGATTCAGCAAGGAGAATTGGTGTGTAGTCTTAATAGAAATCTAGTACTGGACACTGTAGAGAGTTAAGAAATATGGAAACTCAAGGAAAAGTCTTTGGATTAGAAGCAACAAAAGAAAAATAACTAAAAACTGAAATAAAATTCTATGTATTTCAGTTTAACCGAAGTTCTAAGTCAAAAGATAAATGAAATGTAGGAAACTATTGAAAAAAAGCTAAACTTGGGAGCAGAAATAGGAGAACAATATACACATTAACAATACCATAGTAAAATGATCAAACTTGATGGAAGCAGCTCCTCTCAGCAGTTCAGAAAACCAGGACAACCATAGTGGACTGGCTATGGATAATGTTATTCCTATCCAGAGGAAGATAAACAAAACAAAACAAAAAAAAAAAACCCTTCAGAATCTGATGAACAATTTATAAAAATTATCTCTTATGTATCTCCCTCAATTCTAATTCCTGATATCAAAAATTGACTAATCTGTAAACATGCTTATCAGGTATGTATATACAATGCCAACTTGACTATTTGTTGCTGAGGGGAAGAGGGAGAAGGGAGGATAGAAGGAAATTTTGTAACGTAAAAATATATATGTGCATAAAGATGAAAAAATAAATTAAAAAGAAAAAAGTTAAACAAATGAGAGACTTGGAATTTTATTAAAATATAGAAAATTCCCAAGAACTTAGAATAAATAAAAGAATGTAAATACTATATTTCATTAAATCTTCACATGAAATTTCTCAGATTTTCTGAAATCAATTAGGAAATGAAAATAGAAAGATTATAAAGCATTTCTACAAAAGTCTCAAGATTTCATATACTTAGACACTTCAGAGTTAAACATCAATGCAACAAGAATAAGGGGGGGAATGTATGATGAGGTGCCAAATAGTGCTGGAATCATATCTCAAGGAAAAGTGGGATCACAGTCAACATTTCAAAGAGAATAAGGGAGGCTAACAGATATTAGAATACATTTTTAAAATGCAGTTATTGTTTATAAGTGCAGATTTATCTTACTGAAAAAATAGCCTTTTTATTGAGGACAAGAGATAGAAGGTAAGGAAAAAGAAATAAGCATTATGTATAACCTGCTATAAGTCATTCACTGTGATAAATGCTTTTAAAATTATATATTTATATATTTCATTAAATAGTTCCAAATTTTTCAAAACTTTTAGTATTCAGTTTTTGGAATTGATTTCCAAATACAATCCCTCCTGCCTACCACTCCTTCATCCATTGAAAAGGCAAACAATATATCAATTATACATGTGAAGTCATGCTTGATGCATTATAATTCCAGATTAACCATGTTGCAAAAAAAACACAGAGACTCAAAGGAAAAAAGTGAAAAATCTATACTTCAGAGTTCATCAGTTCTTCCTCTGGAGGTGGTCAGCAGTTTTTCATCACAGTGCATTTGAAATTGTCTTGATCCCTTCACTTTGCATCAATTCATTTAAGTTTTTATAGAATGATAGTATTCCATTGCATTCATATTACCACAACTTGTTCAGTCATTCCCCAATTTGGGGACATTCTCTCAATTTCTAATTCTTTGCTCCCACAAAAACAGCTGTTATAAGTATATTTTGTGCAACTATGTCATTTTTCCTTCTCTTTAGGATATAGACTAAGTAGAACTATTGTTGGGTCCAAGGTTATATATGATCTTATAGTCAGTCCTTTGGGCAGAGTTTCAAATTGTTCTAGAGAATGGTTAAAGTCATTCACAATTCCACTAACAATCCCTTTGTTTATTTTTTAACATTCCCTCCAGCATTTTGTGCTAAGTGCTTTTAACAAATATTCTCTCATTTAGTACTCATAATAACCCTGCTAGGTACTCTTATTTCCCCATTTTCACAGTTGAAGAACTTGGGTCAGAGAAGGTGTGACTTAACCAAACTTCACACAGCTAGTACATGCCTCAGGCTGGATTTGAAGTCAGATCTTGACAGCAGGTCCAGTGCTCAAGGAGAGATAAAATGGGGGGGATCAAGAGAGAGAAAAGGGAAGGAGGAGAGAGAGAGAGAGAGAGAGAGAGAGAGAGAGAGAGAGAGAGAGAGAGAGAGAGAGAGAGAGAAACTGATATAGTGAAAGACTGATACTTTTTTAGGTATTTATTGATGCTGTTTTTGAACTCTGAATATTTAAATTTCTGGAATTCTCTAAACAAACAATTAAGTCAGGTTTCTTTGGCTTATGTTTATTCCTTCAATGATTTTTTCCTCATTTTATTGTAATAGTGAATCTCTAACAAGAAAAGCTTCATGTCCCCAGAATAACCTCTAACCATGCAACATCTCTAATCAGTAAATCAGTCAGTTTTATCTCAGGTCATTTCCTTTGCACTAGTCACTATTTTTTTTTTCTCTCTTCCGCTTCTTGACATCTGAGTGAGCAATTTCATTGTCCTCTTGAGTCCCTAGTCTGATCATCATATCACCTTATTGTACCTGTCAATCCTAAGACATACCTACCACCTGCTACCTTTGCTACTACACATATGCTACTGGATCTAGATAGAGACAATTATCCTACCATTCCAACTCATTCTACCACAAGTTGATGTTATACAATCCCAAGTGGGCCTTCACAACCACAAGGTGACCTATCTACTCCTCCATCATCAATTCACTATCTCATCACAGTGTCTCTTCTCAGTATTTGTATCCCTCTTCAAGCCTCTTATGGTTTCTTCCCCTACCTCTCAGCTGAGAATTTTGCCTCATATTTTACAAAAAGCAAAAATCAAACAAAAAAATAAAACTTGAAAACATTTGCTATAAACTACCTCTTCCCCATCTTCATCATCTAATATCATTCAGATAGTTTCCACCACTAGCTTAACTCTTTACACGTCTCATATGAAGAAACATCTTTACTTCCTACCAAAGTTAATGCCTCTATCCTATTCCATCTGTCTCTTCCAATGGATTGTTCTCTCTGCCTTTCCCATTCTCATTTATTTTTAATTTCTCCCTGTACAGTGAACTTTTCCTAATGCCTACAAGTACATTCACATCTCCTTCATACTGAAAACAAAAAAAATATCATTTGATTCCTCCATCACAGACAACTGTAATGCTATATCTTTCTACCTGTTTTGACTCAGTTCCTCAAAAAGGCCATCTACAATAGGTATCATCACTTTTCTATCCTAGAATGACATCATCATTCTACCAAAATTGCTCGCTCCAAAGTTACAATTGATCCTTTTAATTGCTAAATTCAATTCCTTTTTATCAATCATTAATATTCTTGAACTCTATGGTCTTTGACCCTATTTATTATTATTTTGATCTTTGATATTCTTCTCTATAGGTTTTCAGAACAAACTGTCACTTGGACCTCCTACATACCAGGGTTTTCCTTTTTAGTCTCTTTATCAAGATTCTCATCAAAAACTCACATTCTAGACCTAAGTGTCCCACAGAATTATGTCTTGGACTCTCTATCTCTCTCTTCATATACTTCATTTGGGGACCTCCTAAACTAGCATGAATTTAATTACCATCTCTATATTGATGAAGATTCTCAAATCTACCTATTCTTCTCTAACTTATGACTAACCTTCAATCTTGCATCCCCAACTGCCTCTCAGACATCTTGAACAGAAATCTGGTATAAGACTCAACATTTTGCTATAGGTTTGTTCTATGTCAATTGATCTAATCTTCATTATTATGATTTATTATAATTTAATTTTTAAATTTAGAATTTTAAAGTTTATGCCTTCATTGCCCTACTGATATAACTAGTAAACAAAAAGGATATTGTTAAATATAGTGGTAGCTTCTCTTTTATAATATATCATTTGATAGTTTAAATAATTATTAATTATTGAAAATAATTTATATTTTTATTTCTCTGTTGTATCTTTCCTTTATCTTGGTTATTCTGTCCATAATTGCAATATAAAATAATTTAATGAGGCGTCTTTCTTCTGCCCTGTTGTAAAGAATTTATGTAGTATAGAAGAAAATTATTCTTTCAGTATTTCCTAGAATTCACTTTTAAGTCTTTATATTTGGAATTTTTTTCCTTTGGCCTTGCTTAATAGCCTTTTATGAGGTCAGATTAATTAAATTATTATTTCCTTTTAAGCAGGGCATTTTGTTTCTAATAAATATTTAATTATTATTATTAATTAAATGTTTAGCTTTGTTGGAACACAATTATTTATGATAATTTCCAAAATTTTCCATCTTCTCTAAATTAAGTGTATATTTTCCATTCTTAAACAATAGATATCACTTTTATCAATTTTTTAATTTATTGAGAGCTTCACAAGGATTAAAAATCATGATTCCCAAATACAATAAAAAACAGAAAAATGATTACATATAAAAACATGACTGAATAGAAATATCCTTTTATCATGACAGTAATAACATTGCCTTCCTTGTATATCCACTAAACCTCCCTTTACTTATTGTTATGTATTTTGAATGTTTTATTAAAAATTCTTCTCTCATCTTAATTATTATCATTCTCATCAAATATTGACTGTCCTCCATATTTCTTCTATTCCACCCAAATCTGTCTTATATTGTCATAAATAAGATTTTTCAAAAGAAAATCAATACATTAATTGAAACTATATAATTTATTCTCTACTTGTTTTCTATCATCTCCATACCAAAAAATGAGAAGCATGTTTAATTATTATACTTGAATGGTCCTTTCATTTCAAAGTTGTTTTCTTTAACATCCTTAACATTTGCTTTGAATCAGTTTGTATAAATCTTCTCCAGTTTTTTTGAAATTCATCTTTTTTTTTGGGGGGGGGCAGCTTGGTGGCACAGTGGATAGAGCACCAGCTCTGGAGTCAGGAGTGACTGAGTTCAAATTTGGCCTCAGACACTTAATAATTACCTAGCTGTGTGGCCTTGGGCAAGCCACTTAACCCCATTGCCTTGCAAAAAGCCTAAAAAAAATAAATTCACCTTTTCTTTGACCCAATAATACTCTGTTAATTCATATCCCATAGTTTTTTAGCCATTTTTCAATTTCTAGATCCCAAATTTGTTTCTAGTTCTTTCCTACCACAAAATATGATGCTATAAATAATTTTATACATGGATTCTTTCACTCTGGTTTTGATCTCAGATTAAAAACTTTTATGTACATTATGAAATAAAGCCTTGTACAAATTTAATCACTACAGAAAATTTCGAGACAAATGAAGCTGGGGCAGCTAGGTGGCAAAATGGACAGAGTTCTGGCCTTTGAGCCAGGAGGACAGAAGTTCAAATCCAATCTCAGACATTTAATAGCTGAATGACCTTGGGCAAGTCATTTAAGCCCGATTACCTTACAACTGGGCCATCTCTAGTCATCCTGTTTCATACCTGGCCACTGGATTCAGACAACTCTACAGGAGAAAGTGAGGATGGTGACTTAGCACAGTACCCTCTCACTCAAATCAAATTCATGTATGTCATGGCATCACCTATCTGATGTCATGGTCTTCCCAGAGTACAAAAGACAAATGTTAGGTAATTGATGCTAGGGCAGACTCATCAGAAATGGACTGTGTGTTTTTAAGATATGTTGTTCTCAAAAATTTACAACATCTCCAGCATATTCTAAAATTACAGAGTTGCAGAATTGAAGGGGTTTAAAGGGCAAAGAAAAAAGTTGTGCTACCCCTAGGTCTAAAATTTTGCAGTGTTTAGTCAAATAGCATAGCAGTTGTGCAATAGTAACCCTGACTTCCCAAAACAACTCCAATAACAGAAATTTTCCTTTTTTGTTTTCACTACTAATCTGATGGATATGGAGTGGATGTTTCTCTTTTAAAAAAAGTAATCGTATCTTTAAAAATAATTATTTGTTATTTATAATCTTTTCTAATTTTTTTTTACTTTCAGTTTTCCTTATCTTTCAAGATTTTATAGATTTGTTTCTTTGGGACATTAATTTATCTATTTTTCTAGTCATTTTTAAATTTTCAATTAACCTTTCTTTCTCTCATTTTTATATGACTATTTAAGGATATGTAATTTTCTTTTAGGTACTGTTTTATCTGCATATCAAATTTTCTTAATATTATTCATTGTTAACATTTTAATTAATAGAATTCTTTGTAGTCTCCATTTAAATTTATGTTTCTTCATATTTTCAGTATTGATTACAATTTTTGACACCACGGACAATAAAGGATTGGGTTTACTATATTTAGTTTTTGATATTTATTTATGAGTTCTTTATGTTCTAACATATGGTCAATGTTTATAAAATGTTTAAGGCAATGTTGAAAAATATGCATACTCCAAAGTATGTTCATGAAAATAACTGTAGAAAGTCTATTGGTTCTCATATTCTGTTCCTAGCCTTGGATTCTTTTTTTTTGTTGTTGTTTATCTTTCTATTTGTTGAAGTATGAAGGAGGAATGCTATGATTATTTTTAATTATGACTCCCAACAGTATGTCTTGTGATCTCTTAAATACTTACATATTATATCATTTGATGTATGTTTTATTTTGATATTATTTCATTTCTGTTGTCCTTAAAGCACTGTAGCTTCCTCATTATCATAACAATGCCAGTTTTTTAGTGGTTGGTCCTCCTAATTCCAAGTCCAAAACTCTATCCAGCTTCCACAGACTGGTTAATTAAATATATTTCTTTTTTTTTTCATTCTAAATGATAAGAGGCTATAACTGTAAAATAATACATACTATTTGTTGGTTACTTTCTGCTTAGCTGTTTTTCTTTGTTAAAAAGGACATTTTCGTGTAGCAGGGGTAAGGGTACTAGGAATAGCTAGTATTTAAAAAAAAACCCAATGTTAAAATGCCAAGAGCATTAATCAGATCCAGTTTAAAAATCTAGAGTCTTTCCTTGAAGTCTTCATTTGATCTTTGGAAAGAATTAAATAAATAATAATAAAAGTTGTGTACTTTCTGGAGAAGCAAGCTGTTGACACAAAGCCAGAAAGCTCTTGGAGCTTTTCCCAAAACAACTTTGGGCGAAGCCTCTAAACAGATTCTAAGGCAACAGAAACCATAATAAAAAAGAGCTAAATAACTTTTCAACTCAGAATAGCTTGGAAGAACTTCAGAAAATGTTTGCGTAAAAGGGGAGTGCAGACCAGAATAGGAGGGAGAGCTGGAAAACAGAGGAAAGCTTCAAATTACAGTACAGCTCAGATCCTGTCTCAGCAGCCCAGTGCTACAGCAGGCCAGTCATGAAGGTCCCAATCTCAGTTCAGAAAGCAAGATATGAGACCCAGAATGCTGGTGCAACGTTTGGCTACACTAGCACAGGGAGCAAACTAATGCAAAAAAAACTGAATGAGGTTAGAAAGAAAAAAATCTCTATGGTATCTGACTGACACCTACACAAAAATTGACCGTCTATTAGGGTATAAAAATCTTACAATCAAATGCAGATAAGCAGAAAATTTAAATGCATACTTTTTAGATCATTACATGCAATAAAAATTCATGAAAAGATAAACAAATTAATTGGAAAACTAAATAACCTATTTTTTTTTAAAAAAATGAATGATTCTAACAACAAATCATAGAAATATCTACAGTTTCATCTAAGACAATGACACTGATGAGATATCATATCAAAACTTGTGGAATGCAGCCGAAGTAGTCATTCAGAGAAATGTTTAACTCTAGACACTTATAAATAAAATAGAGAAATAAGAGATCAATGAATTAGATATGCAACTAAAAAGGCTAGGAAAAAGAACAAGTTAAAAAGGCCCAAGTTAGGTAAATTGAATGATTGTTCATCAGTTGGGGAATGGTTTATTATACTGTGGTATATGTATGTGATTAAACACTATTGGTTGATTAGAAACCAGGACAGATGGAAATTCAGGGAAGCCTGGAAGGATTTGCATGAACCAGAATAACATTGCACAACCTAAGAGCAATATGGAGGGGATGATCAACTTTAATGGACTTGCTCATACCAACAGGGAAACAATCAGGCACAATTTTGGGATATCTGCTATGAAGAATGTCATTTGTATAACTGAGAAAGAACTGTGTGGTAAACAAAGAACAAAGACTATTACCTTTAATTTTAAAAAAATGTTATCTTATTATGTAATTCTGCTATATATTATACTTTGTTTCTTTCCTAAGGATTTGATTTCCTCTCTCATCACATTCAACTTAGTTCAATGCATACCATGGAAACAATGTAAAGACTAACAGATTGCCTTCTATGGGGGGGGGGGAAGCAAGATTGGGGGAAAATTGTAAAATTCAAAATCAATAAAATCTTTCTTAAAAAAAAGAAATCATGGGCAACCAGACTTTAGAAAATCTTAGAAAGACTTGCATAACTAATGCTGAGAAAAACAAGCAGAACCATGAGAACATTGTATACATAAACAGGAACATTGTGAGATCAACAATTATGATGGAAATAGTCAATCTCAGTGATTCAGTGATCAAGGATAGCCCTGAGAGAATTTTACAGGAAATGTCATCCATATCCAGAGGAAAATAATATGGAGTCTGAATACAGAACAAAACCTACTATGTTCACTTTTTAAAACTTCTTTTATGTTTTTCTTTCTTTCTCATGATTTTTCCCTTAGTTCTTTTTATTCTGAAAATGACAGTTTATTTAATGTAAAATCTTTGGCCAAAAATGTTCTTTTATGGAAGTGATGCATAGTCATACCTACTCACATATTTAGTTTCATCTGTACTATTGTGGACTCAAATATTTCAAATTACATGGTTTCCATTGTCTTATTAAAATAGCAATAGACAAAAAATAATAATAGATTGTGGTTGTAAGAGATTTGCAAAGCATTTTAGAAATATTGTCTCATTTTAACCTCACAAGAATCCTGGGAGGGAGATGTTAATATTATCCCCATTTCAAAAGAAAGGAACCTGAAGCAGATAGTTTAAATGACAAGCCCAGAGTCATACAGCTAACAAGTATCTAAGATTGGATGTGAAAACAAATCTTTTTCATTCTAAGTCCCTACAGTGTCACCTACTGTCTCCTAGCTGTCAAAATAAAGGACTGATTTTTTTTATTATTCTGAACAGTATTACAGAAAAGCAATAACCAATACCAAAAAATCATAAAACTTAATGGAAGTTTGGTTAAATATTAAAATTTGGAAATATAATTAAAAAGTTCATCAATTTTGTGAAAAAATATCATCTGTGATGATAATATTCCCTTAGTTGTAATTTCTCTTTCATAATATGACTAATATGGAAATTTGATAATCATGATTATACATGTATAACCTATATCAGATTGAAAAGGTGGGAGGGAATGAAGGGTGATAAAAATATGTGAAACTAAAGCTTGACAGAAGTTGAATGTTCACAACTATATTTGAATATAATTGGAACAAATTAAATAAAATAATAATAAAAGTTCAAAAATATATTAGTTTAAGCATATAGAAGTATACATATACACACATATGTGAATAAAATTTGAGCATATTAACTGCCTTCAACTCTAAAATGGCCTTGTTGTATATTATCCTATGATTTTCCCTTAAAAATCATATAAAATAGTCATCTGACAAAACAAGGATTGTAGCAATGTTTAAGTCTATGTTTGGTTTCGGTGATCTATACAAGAAATTACAACATTTATTTTCTTCTAGAAGTGTATATAATCTAAATAAGGAATATCAGTTTGGTTGTACATAAATAAAGGCAACCATCTCAAGAATACTGTGAAACAGAACATTAATTATTAAGTATCTGCTGTCAGATTGCCTCCTTAGGCTCAAACTTCCCAAATCTGATTTATTCCCACAGGAATCTCTTATTAAATATGCTCCCTATCTATCTTCTCTCCTACACAATCTTCTAACAGAATAGTGAGATTCCCTTGAAGATTCTCATTAAAAATCCATTGATAGCTGTTCAAGGACTTATTGCTAAAAAGTAGGCTGGGTACTACTAGTAGTAACCATGTAGAGGTCACAGCTTTAGGCTGGATGTAGATCAACAGAATAACAACTGGGAAGGTTACTGTCTCTAACCATAAAAATAGAAAGTTAGAAAATTTCTCAGAGGTTACAACCTTTTCTATGAAGAACTACTTTTCATTACAATGAAATTTTAAGATGAGAATAAACAGGAAAGGGAATTATCCATCCTGTAGACATTGTGAAGGAAAAGGGAGACATTTAGTTGTTACTCAAAACACTTGATGAACAGGGCACAGTCAGTTAATTTAGCCATGCCTTCTCAGTATTTGATCACAGCCATCATGAAGGATACATGATAGTAGCTACCTTATCATTGATCCAATGTTCCTTCGGGTTTGATCATTAGAATGCATTAGATGACCCAGAATTCCCTTATAGATGCTAAATGCCGGGTTTTTATTCACAACGCCGGCTTCTTTATGCTAGTCCGTCCTCTTACTCACCAGTCCAACGCGTGGTGAGTCTTCGGGGTACCTCCGGCCCCCACTCTTTGATGGGGGAAGAACCAGACAGAGCGCCTGAGGTGGGTCATGAGTCTTTATTCTTCTGTGATCACATTCCCGCTCCCCCCACCTCTCAGCAGACCCTTTTATCCCCTCTGTCCTCCCTCCCATGAACTCTTACTCAATGAGGGGCCGAGTTCTGTAACATTCCCTTATAAGGTGATTATGTTTCCCCTCTAAGCGACCGCCAAGCCTCTTCCCCCCGCCCCCAACATCTCCCCCTTTCTGTTTTACAAGGTTATCACTTGGTGTGACCTTAAGCGGTGCTGAGGTTAGCCTTAAGCGGTGTCATTTCTACTGGCCTCTGATAGCCGGGGGCGAGGAACCCTGTCTTAGGTCATCTCCTTCAACCCAGGACCTTGCCCGTCCTAGGCGCCCGACACCCTCAGGGCCTGTCTTAGGTGGCTGGGTCAGGAGAAGTTGCCCGTCTTGGGGTTTACCTCGTCTTACCCCTAGGTGTCACATGTCATGCATGGCGGCTAGCCAGACTTGGGGATCCGCCGGGGGCGAGGAACCCTGTCTTAGGTCATCTCCTTCAACCCAGGACCTTGCCCGTCTTAGGTGGCTGGGTCAGGAGAAGTTGCCCGTCTTGGGGTTTACCTCGTCTTACCCCTAGGTGTCACATGTCATGCATGGCGGCTAGCCAGACTTGGGGATCCGCCGCCGTCTCCATGGCCATGAAGGCTTTCTGAGTAAGAAGCATATAGCCCCTCTGTCGCCTAGCTAGGCGGCAGAAACAGACAACAAGTAGGGTGATTCCCAGAATCAGCGTCCTTGTTCACCCTCAAGGGGGTATCCTCCCGCCATCTGGCAATCCCTCCATGGTATGGGATCCTCGATGTCTTCCCCTGTGGCCACACATGAGGGGCCCCACCGAGGCAGAAGGGAGCCCCATCGATGTATTGGTCACTAGCAGGCGAGGGTAGATCGGGGAGTTCCATGCTACCGGAAGGGGAGAGGGAATAACTCGGAGTATTCCCCATGTCGGATTTCCTTCAGATGGAGCACCTCCAAGGATCCCTACGATGATCAGAAGGCCTGAAAAAGAAAGAAATTCCTCTCACCCCGTAGGGTTGGGCATTAATCAAGGTCTCTTATCTTGTAAACAGGGAGCCATCTTTCTGGCTCTTCTATCTTATCCTCGGGATGAAATGACAGGTGGCCCTGTCTTCTGTTCTTTACCGTTACAGGGCCATGCCAACCTCCCTCTTCATCTCTCCACATGACTTTAGAGCCTGGTAGGGCCTTGGTGGGAGAGGGCAGGAGCGTTGGTTCTTTCTTAGCATGTCCTTTTGGGGAGAAAAATCTCTGGGCGGCTGTAGTGCCGTCATCCCTGACTTGTAGGAAATTCATGGTAAATAGTACCTGAGACAGGTCTGAATGGGTCAGTGACCTGCCAACTCCCCCTTTCTGTTTAAAAAGCGTAGTTTTGAGTGTGCGATTTGCTCTTTCTACCAAAGCTTGGCCAGTGGGATTGTAAGGGATCCCGGTGGAATGGGAAATGGAAAATTCTTTGCAAAAGGAAGCAAAGGCTCTCGAGATGTAGGCAGGCCCATTATCGGTTTTGATAGCCGAGGGGACGCCTAAGACAGCCATCTGGGCATATAGATGTGAGAGAACGTGTTTAACCGCTTCTCCTGGCTGTAGAGAGGCGAAGGTGAAGGAGGAGAAGGTGTCCACCGAGACATGGATGTACTTACGACCCAGGTGAGTAATGTCCATCTGCCAAAGAGCATTGGGGCCGTCCCCACGTGGGTTAGACCCCTCTGCGGGGAGGGCTTGTCTAAAGGGAGCACAAGAAGTGCAGGAGCGCACAATTTGGCGAGCCTCCTTCCGGGGAATGCTGTATAGGCGCCGGAGCGACCTGGATGACAAGTGATACTTACCATGTGCCAGCTGGGCAGGTGTGGACAGGTTTAACAAGAGAGCCCTATCTGCCTCCGCATTGCCCTGGAATATGGGGCCGGTGGAAGAAACGTGAGAGCGCACGTGAAGAACAAACAGGGGGTGGTTTCTATCACGGAGGGAGGATTGCAGCTGTGTAAGGAGTGGGCTAATGGAAGAAGTCGAGGAAATGAAGGCATCTTCTAAACGAGGGATTAGCATGGCACAATACATACTGTCAGTAATAAGATTAAAAGGGGTGTCTCTGTAGAGACGGAAAGCCTGAAGTATAGCATATAGCTCATTCTTCTGAGTGGAGTCAAAGGGGGTATCAAAAATCCAGGTGGCGGGTCTAGCAGGGTCATGGACCACAGCACGGCCCAACCTGGTAGCGTCAGTGAAGACATTAGGGCCGGTCACTGGTTCTGGGGACACTAGAGGGCGCGGGCGGGAAAGGTGCAGTTCAGCGAACACTCTAACCACGGGAGGTGGCGTGAGTCTGGTCTGAGAGAGGGTAGTCAGGACAGTGGCCCAAGCGATAGATCTATCAACTAGCGAGTGGGTCACCTCCTCTGGGAGGGTAAAGTTGAGGACAGGCAAGAGGCCAAAGAGACGCTGGCATCGCTCTGAGGCCTGAAGGCAAAATAAGGCCAGGGCCTCCCACCGGTCCCGGATGATGCTCTTAGTGGTCCGGGGGTATAGCCATTCAAGGCATCCATGTCTCTGGAATAAACATCCCCAGCCCAGGGAACTGTCCCCCAGTGTGTGGAAGAGGACAGGCGACTCCGGGTCGTATTGAACCAAGAAGGAAGAGGTTCTGCGGAAAATTTCCGAGAGCGCCTGTCTTGCCTGGGGGGTCCAACTTCTAGGGGATGACAGATGGGAGTCGCCTTTAAGGACATCATATAGAGGTTGCATTAAGGAGGATGGGAGGGGCATAGCGGGACGCAGCCACTGTATGGCGCCAACAAGCCTCTGAAAATCATTAAGAGTAGTATATCCCTCGATGTTGATCTGAGGAAGTGCCCTACTAATCTTTCCTGGAAAAATCCTATGCCCCAAGTAATCATAGGGGAAATCCATCTGTACCTTTTCCGGGGCTATGTGAAGCCCCTTCTCGCGGAGGACATGGGTGGTGCGTTGCAAGCAAGCCCGAGCCCCCGTCACAGAAGGTGCTGCAATCAAGATATCATCCATGTAATGTATGAGCATGCAATTCGGGAATTCTTTTCTGATAGGATGTAGCAGAGTATCCATGTAAAGCTGGCACAGGGTGGGGCTATTGGCCATTCCCTGCGGTAGGACGGTGAACTGATAACGTTTACTGGGGGCTTGGAAATTGATCGCGGGGAGGGAAAAGGCAAATTTTTCTTTGTCCTCCGGGTGGAGGGGAATGCTATAGAAGCAGTCTTTAACATCAATCACTATAATAGTCCACCCTTGCGGGACTGCAGTGGGCATAGGGAGACCAGGTTGGAGGGTCCCCATGGGTATCATGTTGGCATTTACTGCCCGAAGATCAATCAACATTCTCCAACTCCCCCCTTTCTTTTTTATGACAAAGACGGGGGAGTTATACGGGCTAAGGGATGGTTCCACTTTGTTCTCGTGCAGGAGGGTCATTACTATGTCTGTGAGGGCGATGAGCTTTTCTTTTGTCAGGGGCCACTGCTCAACCCAAATAGGTTTCTTATTAATCCATGTTATTCTGGGGGAAAAGCTCATCTCTAGAGTGGCCCCAATTAATTTCCCCGCAGGCTATCAGGGGTGGCAAGTGTCAGGTTAAGCTGGCTCAAGATATCTCTACCCCATAATGCATAAGGGAGGTCGGGTAGGCACAGTGGGGTGAAGAGTCCAGATTCTTCCAAAGCTGACCACCGTAGGGCGTGTGCTGCTTTCATGGCAGATCTATTGCCCCCCACCCCCGTCACTGCTTGAGGGCTCTGTAGGAGTGGCCACTCGCGCCTCCACTGTCCCCTATTCATGACAGAGCAATCGGCTCCAGTGTCAATTATCCCTTCGAGCTTCTGATTTTCCACCGTGACGGTTAACAGTGGTCGCCCAGAGCTGACCGGGTGGACCCAGTTCACATGAGCGGGAGGGGTCCGCAAGGGCAGCGCCTTTCCTACCTCTTGGCCCTGTTTTACCAAGGTGGGAAAGGGGTGGGGGGTTTGTGACCCTTACGGATGTGGGACTTCCGGGACCAAAAATGACCTGGGTATGGGTGACTAAGTCCACACATCTCTCAGCCCCTGTGATGAGCGCTGGGAAAATATTTAGCTCAATGGGAATCATAGAGGTTTCCCAAGGCCCGATCTCTCTCTGCTGTGTCCCTTCTCTATAGCAACCCTCACGGGGATAGTCACAGTAATGGGGCCGCTGTCTTCGAGCACGGGGGGGGGCCCCGCGGCCGGGCCCCTCCCTTTCCCTTTTCCCGACTTCCCTTTGGATCGGCAGAACCTGGCTATGTGACCTGGCTTTCCACAGGAATAACAGGTCGGAACTGAAGTGGAGGGGGGCCGCTGCCTGCACTGTGCTTTGAGGTGCCCTGGCTTTCCGCACCCAAAACAGGTGGGTCTCACCTGCATACCGTGAAGGGCGGTCAGGAGGCTATCCTCCCGGTTCTCCATGGCAGTCACTAAGGCTTGAATTGAATCCTCGCTGGGCATGTCCAGCAATTTGTCAACAATTTCTTCTAATGAAGCATCGGGGGGAAGGCTGCTAATGGCTGTGATCCCTTTGGGGCGAAGACCCTCTTTAATCAATTGTCTCATAAGTAGATCAGATCCCGGGGTGTCTCCCATTATACGAGTCACTGTCTCTTTAACCTCGTTCACAAATGAGAGGGGTGTCTGATCTGCTCTCTGCTTCAGCCCAACCAGCTTCTGTGTGGCTCTCCCCCCTTTCATGGCTCCAATCTTATCCCAAGCTGCAACATGTGTTTCTTTAACAGTCTCTAGCTCAAACTGGCCATACTGGGCCTGAACAGCAGGGTCAGTATAGGCTCCAGTTCCACACAGGAGGTCAATGGCTAAATCCAGGGGAGTATAACCCCGGGATTTTGCCAGCTTAGAGGCCTCTCTGCGGGCCTGAGCCTTAAAAGCTAAATATAAGGAGGCATCTAGGCACGCGGCTGCAATTTCGTCAAAGTCAGCAGGGGTCCAAGGGTGCGTAGCAAAGAGGTTTTGCATCAGTCTTTTTACATAAGGGGAGCTTGGGCTGTATTTAGTCACGGCCTCCTTAAGTTCCTTAAGCATCTTAAAAGGGACAGGGCGGTAGTCTCGGGCTCCGGTAAGGGGGTCCGTAAATACCGGGTAGAGGCCCCAGTCATCCCAGTCCACCTCCTCCCCTTTCTCTATTGCTATGGAGGCACTGGTGGCAAGTAGGCCGGATGGGCGGAGCCCTTGAGGGGATCTCTGAAGGGCGGACAAGGAACACGGGGGATTTTTTGCCTCTGTTTCCTGGCTGGGCCGCCAAGCCTGGGGGCGCGGCAGCTGTCCAATCAGCGCGGACTTCTTCCTCCTCGTCAGCAGCCTCCCGGTCCCACCTACTCACGCTCCTCTTCCTGCCACCCCTGAGGGCTGTTTGCACCCCTCCCTTCCCGTGCTCGGAAACTTCCGGCCCTGAATCTTCTCCCTGGGGGCCCCTTGTTCCCCCATTGTTTCTTCTAAGTTCCTCCCATGGATACAGGGGAGGGAGTGGCCTTCCCTCTTCCTCTGAGCCCTCTGAATCCGATCCCGCCAACGAGCTACCCACCTGAGTGCTGATTGTTCGTGCTAAAGTCACCTTCTGGGGATGCAGGGCTGCATCCACTATCTTATACACTGTAAAATCCTTGGGGGTTAGTTTTCCCGGGCAGGTGTCATTATAGGAGGCCATCTGCTGCCCTACCACCTTCCATTTATCTGGTTGGATCCCACTGTGTTGCACCCAAGGGCAGATGTTCCAGATATTCTCAACAAAAGCACGGCACGTCTTGATAGGTAATTTACGACCATGCTTAGCGCAGAGTTTATAAAGCTGCCCTGCAACAGCCTCTTTTTCCTCCGGCTCAAAGGCGGGAATACTATTCCGGCCCCCCATGCTGTCTACTAGCCGAGGCTGCAATCCTAACAGGTGGCAGAACTGGAGAGTTCCCGTTCGGCAAAAGAGAAGGAGGAAGCAGGGCACAATCAGACAGGCCAGCACGGCAAGGAGCGTGATTAGAGTAGAAGGAGAAAGGGGAGAGAAAGAAAGCATAGTCAACACAATAGGGATATGTCCCTCAGGCAATATCTGAGAGTAAACGCCCTCTCCTTCCTCCCGGTCAGAAACGACCGAGGCTGTCTGGAGAATCCGACCAGCGGATTCAGACGTTCCCTAGCAAAATCAGGTCCCGGGTTTCGGCACCACTTGCCGGGTTTTTATTCACAACGCCGGCTTCTTTATGCTAGTCCGTCCTCTTACTCACCAGTCCAACGCGTGGTGAGTCTTCGGGGTACCTCCGGCCCCCACTCTTTGATGGGGGAAGAACCAGACAGAGCGCCTGAGGTGGGTCATGAGTCTTTATTCTTCTGTGATCACATTCCCGCTCCCCCCACCTCTCAGCAGACCCTTTTATCCCCTCTGTCCTCCCTCCCATGAACTCTTACTCAATGAGGGGCCGAGTTCTGTAACATTCCCTTATAAGGTGATTATGTTTCCCCTCTAAGCGACCGCCAAGCCTCTTCCCCCCGCCCCCAACACTAAATTTTATGGCTTATGTTTTGGCATTAGGAAAAAAATAGATGAAATCTTTTACTACTTTTCCAAGAAACATCTGCAATGGTATGAAATTTTAATGTCAATCATGTTCACATAATGAATTGACAATGGAAAGTCAATCCATCTTTCCCATGAATGAAGATCAACTCTAAAATGCTTGAGTTCTGATCCATAGAGTTAGATATTTTTATCTTTCAAAAATATCATCAGAATTAACAGATCAGCTTAATTTTATCTTTATTGGATTATATTGTTGTAGTCATTGAGCATTTGTTTTCCAGATCTGCTTATATCTTCTACATTACTTTTTAAATCTTCTTGCATTTCTCCAAACTCCTTATAGCTATCATTTCTTATGGCATACTATTCTATTATATTCTTATACCACACTTGTAACTATTCCTAAGTCAGTGGGTGCCCACTTTGTTTATAGCTGATTGCCAGAGGACATGAGTTACTTCAGACAGTTGCTAGCTATGTAACTCTGTGTAAGTCACTAAACTTTTCCTTACCTCATTTTACTTATCTATAACATAGGAACAATAATATCATCCAATGCACAGAAAAAAAATAGGAGATAACATGTGTAGCACATTATCAATATTAAAACTTCATATAAATACATATATTAGTTTATTATTTATTATTATTTCTATCAAGTTTCTAATTTAAATATTTTGGTCTATATTTAGTCTTTATTTTTTATGTTTCTATTATCTTAAGAGGAAGTCTGAGGCATTCACCTCATTCTTCCCTACCCAGCTCATCATAGAAAAAAGTCTTGCTCCCCATCAACTTTTCTCTTCCTTCAGCAGATACAGCAGGAGTTAGAAAAGGCCATATCAGAGGGAAGGTCACCCCTTTTCTGTCAAAGGGATGTCACTTCTCCTTTACATCAGAAGTTTACTGCCTTGCAGGAACCAGGAAATAAGATTGGGCAATGAAACAAATGGGAATTTGTGCTGAATATAGGACTTGAACCCAGTTCTATCTGGTTCTGAAGATCATTCTCTATCCACTTCACCATCCTTCCCAGCATATAGTAGTAAGTCCCTAATAAATGACTGATTATATTGAATAGAATTTCCAATATCTCTTATGGTTTAATAACACCACTGTCCTAATTAGTATCATTAATGGATAGCCCTCTTAAATTTCCTGAGGATTAACTGGTGGCTGATCTTTGTGATTGATTAGAATATTAGTATTTCTTAAATAATTCTTGTTCAACTTGGGGTTAAAAAGGTCAAAGTTCAGGAATTTGTTCCCTCCAGACCTAAGAGTCAAGAAGAGGAAACAATAAAAATCGATAAAAGAAGAATCAGAAAAGGGGATAAGACCTCCAGCTGAGGCAAATATAATGTTGATAGTTCATAGCAGAGAGGAGACAAAGATGCTTAACTCTTTTTTTTCTGTATTCCTTTGAAAAGGAGAATCACTCTTACAAAGAAAATGTCATAGACTTGATACCTAAAATAAATTAGAAATTTAGAAAATACCCAGATACCTTTGATAAATTCAAATTACCTAGCGCAATGGAAGTAGAGTCTCATACTGTGAGAATTAGTAAATAGAATTGCTAAGTGGTGATATTTGAAAAATCACTGAAAATGGAAAGGATCAAATCTGACTTCAGATATTTAATACTTACTTAGCTGTGTGACTTTGGACAAGTCACGTAACCCCATTGTCTTGCAAGTATAAATAAAATAGTAGATGACCAGAATTGGAGACTAGTTATTAATAATTCTATGTCAAAATGACAAGAACTTTCCTAGAGGGTAATTTAGGTATTTGTCTCTACACTGTTTAACATTTCTTTAACTTTTCTTTCAATCATTTAAAAAAAGACCAAGGTGATATATGCATTACATTTGCAAGTGACACAAAACTAAGAGGAATAACTAACCTAGGCTAATAGAATCAAAATCCAAAAGTATATTAATAGATTCAGAATATTGACTTGAATCTAATGAAATGAAATGCAACATAGAGAAGTGTAAATTCTTGAACCCTTATACAAAAAGTAAATTCTACAAATCTAACATGGGAGAAGACAGAAGGATTAGGAATTTTTTTTAAGGAGACTAATTTCAATGTGAGTCAGTAGTTTTATGTGATACTTCATTTGGAGGGTATAACTTCCAAGAATAGAAAAGTATAATTCGACTGTGCCCTGCCAACAGAAAACCTTATCATGAGTATTGTTTTCTATGTATGGTTTTTTATAAAAAACATTTTATTTGTTTTCTAATTATATTTAATAGTTGTTTTGTAGGGTTTTGAATTTTATAATTATTCCTCCACCCTCCCTTCCCACCCCCAACCCCCACAGAAAGCAGTCTGAAAATTTTTACATTGTTTCCATGCAATACATTGATCAAAATTGAAAGTGTTGAGAGAAAAATCATATTCTTGAGGAAAATAATAAAATATTAGAGATAGTAAAATTATATAGTACATAAGAACTTTTTTTTAAAAAATTGAAAGTAATAGACTATAATCTTTCTTTAAACTCCATAATTATTTCTCTGGATACAGATGGTATTTGCCATCACAGATACACCCAAATTGTGCCTGATTGTTGAACTGATGGAATGAGCAAGTCCATTAAGGTTGATCATCACCTCCTTGTTGTTGTTAGGGTATGCAGTGTTCTTCTGGTTCTGCTCAACTTGCTCAGCAACCATTCATGCTAGTCTTTCCAGGCTTCTCTGAAATCCCATCCTTCCTGATTTCTAATAGAACTATAGTGTTCCATACCATACATATGCCACAATTTGTTTAGCCATTCCCCAATTGATGGACATCCCCTATATTTCCAAATCTTTACTGCAACAAACAAAGCTGCCATGAATATTTTTGTACAAGTAATGTTTTTACCCCTTTTTATGATCTCTTCAGGGTACAGACCCAGTACTGGTATTACTGGATCAAAGAAAATGTACACTTTTATTGCCCTTTGGACATAGTTCTGAATTGCTCTCTAGAAAGTTTGGATCAGTTCACAGCTCTACCAGCAATGTATTAGTGTCCCAGATTTCCCACATCCTTTCCAATATTGATCATTGACCTTTCTCATCACATTGGTCAATTTGAGAGGTATAAGGTGGTACCTCAGAGATGCTTTAATCAGCATTTCTCAAATCACTTATGATTTAGAGCAATTTTTCATATGATTATGGATAGCTTTGATTTCCTCATCTGTAAATTGCCTTTGCATATACTTTGATCATTTATCAAATGAGGAATGGCATGCTTTTCTTTTTTGATAAATTTGACTCAGTTCTCTGTATATTTTAGAAATGAGTCCTTTGTCAGAAATGCTAGTTGTAAAAATGTTTCCCAATTTAATACATTTCTTTTGATCATGGTTACAGTGGTTTTGTTTGTGCAAAAGCTTTTTAATTTAATGTAATCAAAATTATCTAGTTTGTTTTTAATGATGTTTTCTATCTCTTTCTTGGCCATAAACTGCTTCCCTTTCCATAGACCTGACAGATAAACAATTCCTTGATCTCCTAGTTTATTTATAATAATGTCTTTTATGTCTAAATCCTGTACCCATTTTGATCTTATCTTGGTATTGGGTGTGAGGTGTTGGTCTAATACAAGTTTCTTCCATACTAACATACTAATTTTCCCAACAGTTTTTAAAGAAGAGAGAGTTCTTATCCCAGAAGCTGGACATTTTTAGTGTATCAAACAGCAGATTGCAACAATCATTTCCTGCTGTCTCTTTTGCACCTAGTCTATGCCATTGATCCTCCAATCTGTTTCTTAGCCAGTACCAGACTATTTTGATAACTTATGGTTTATAATATAATTTTAGATCTGGTAGTACTAAGATACTTCTTTTGAATTTTTTTTCATTTTTACGTTTTGTTTCTCCATTTGAATTTAGTTATAATTTTTTCTAGCATATTAAAGCAATTTTTTGGAAGTTTTATTGGTAAGGCATTAAATAAGTAGATTAATTTATGTAGAACTGTCATTTTTATTACATTAGCTCAGCCTAACCATGACCAGTTAGTATTTACCCAGTTATTTAAATCCGATTTTATTTGTGTGACAAGTGCTTTATAATTGTTTTCATAGAGTTTCAGAGTCTGCCTTGGCAGGTAGACTCCCAAGTATAATGTCTGAAGTTACTTTATTTTTTTTATTTTTTTTGCAAGGCAAATGGGGTTAAGTGGCTTTCCCAAAGCCACACAGCTAGGTAATTATTAAGTGTCTGAGGCCAGATTTGAACTCAGGCACTCCTGACTCCAGGGCTGGTGCTCAATCCACTGCGCAACCTAGCCACCCCCTGAAGTTACTTTAAATGAGATTTCTCTTTCTAGCTCTTGCTCTTGTACTCTATGCACAGTTTTAAAAGACATTGATTAGCTGGAGAGTATTCAGAGAAGTTGAAAATGGTGTAAATTCATATCAGATGAGGATCTGGTAAAGATATTAGAATTGTTTATCCTGAGAAAGAGAAGACTTGGGGTGGGGGAATGATAAGGGAGGGAAGGGAGATAATAAAATTCTTCTATTACTTAAAAAGCTATGGAATAGGGAAGTGATTAGACGTTTTCTTCTTTGGTTCCAGAAAGTAGGCAGAGGTTCCAAAGAAGCAGATATAGGCTTGATATTAGAAAACTATCATAACATGTAGAGTTAATTACTTTCCATGAGAGGGAATGGGTTATCCCATCTTGGAAGTCTCTAAGCAGAGTTCTATGACTGTTTGGCATTAAGCCCACCTTCATCACACCACATACAAAATGTATATAGTGTTTTAAAGTTTCTAAAGTACTTTTATTCATTTCAGCATCACAAAAACCTTTTGTGATAGGTGCTATTATTACTCCCATTTAACATCTGAAGAGACTGATATTGAAAAGACAATGACTTTCTCAGTTCCTCAGGGTTATCAAATTCACCTTTAGTCATTGCACTATCTAGCTTCCTATCACTGGCTGCTTTTTGTATTGAATTGAATTAGATGGTCACTAAAATCACTTTCAACTATCAAATTCTGTGGTATTATTGTATATTTACAGACAAGTACATGAAGAGTATGACCAAATAAACATACAATGCTTAAAGGAGAAAATTCTAACAAATCAGAGAATAAGAAATGGCATCTGGACAGAGATGGTAATTAAACTGATCCTTAAAAGGAGCCAGGAGCTTAAATCAATTATAGTAGGGTTCAATGAATTGCGCTCCTTAGGTTCATGTTTGCATAATATGTTGTAGATTCAATAGTCAAGTACTGTGACTTAAAATCGTATCACAATTAAAGAAATCTTTCTAATGTCTCTAGCAATAAACCACCCTACACAGAAGCTTGGTTTGATACTGTATTTTATACTACAGTGAGAAGCTGAATGAACAAAATACCAGGTCTCTATTTTCCCACAAATCTCAATGTTATCTTTCCTTTTCCTTCTTCTGTAACTTTTATACCAGCCAACCCATAATGTCATATGATATAAAGGCTATGCCATATGTGCAAAAAATGTATTTGATATTTAGTCTGCCATTCCAAAAACAATAGGGAGATCAATATATTTTCCAATAAACATTTTCTTTAATTACCCTGGATATAGTCTGTAGTCCACAGAAAAATTCTTTTACAGAAAAGTTAACATCTATTTCTTTTGAGTCATTGATACTTTGGTTCACTAATAAATTCAGAATATGCTCATTTCCTTCCCCCTTATTTTTATCATTCTAAAGCAATTTAAGGCCATCACACTTCCTATTTACCTAAAAAGGAATCTTATTAATGATAGATTTTTCTGTTTTCTTTTCTCTTTTAACGTACTTTCTCCACTCAACATTACGCTTTCTAATTATTCAATTTAGAAAAAAAACCTAAATGGCAGTTTGGAGAGTCTGAGGCTGTAGAACACAAATCCTTATTTTCTCTCCTGCTCTAGCATGCAAATTAAAGAAGATGATTACCCATCTTCCCAACATTTTTATACATATGCAAGAAATAGCTTCACTTTTTAAAAGTTAGTTAAAAACTTGAGAAGTCAACTAGTCACTAAAATACTTCAGAAAATGTTCAAAAGCTTCCAGAGTTTTCATTTTAAAATAATAAATAATTAAATTGTTAAAGGTTTTCAGCATGAATTGAAAAAGATTGTTTTTGCCTCAAATAGAAGATGAAAAAATGAGCTACTTGAAGTTTAAAAAAAATTCTAAAATTTTTTAGGTAAGCAGTCAATGCAACACAAAAACAGGAGAGACTTTGCCTTTGTGTCTTATCTATGGCATTTTAAAAAACTGGCAAAGATGAATACAATTCTTTCTTAAACTGTGTCCTTTTTAAAGACTTCCAACAATTCCTGTCAGCAACACAATGCAAATCCTCTTACTTATGAGGGACTGTCATGTCAGACTACATACAATAAGTCTAACACAAGAAGGCTAAATTGTAGTAGTTCAAGAAAGGGAGGAGAAAAGAAAAGAATAAGAAATTATATAGTACCTACTATGTGCCACTCACTGTGATAAGTGCTTTGCAAATATCTCATTTGATTACTAATATAATGATAAGATATAGGTCTATTATTATATGTATTTTACAGTTGAGGAAACTGAGGCAGACAAATTAAGTAATTTTCCCAGGGTCACACAACTTTTAATATCTGGGGTTGGATTTGAGTCAGCCTTTCTGAATTATAGCACACTTATCAAGAAGTTAACTTGACTTTTATTCATTGAAAGAAATTTGGACATCATTGCCAAAGAAGAACATTTACAGAGTATCAATAGAGGAAATCTGCTTATGGCAGTTTCTATGTTTTTGATGGCATACACTTTTTTTAAAATTTCCCTTATCATTTACAGATTTCTAATTTTAATTAGGTTTGATTTAAAAAGAAAATAAATACTACTATTCTCTGAATATAGAATTTTTATTTTTAAATTTTATTTATTTAAGAAAATAGGGTTAAGAGTGACCTGTCCAAAGTCACACAGCTAAGCAATTATTAAGTGTCAGAGGCTGGATTGGAACTCAGATCCTCCTGACTCCAGGGCCAGTGTTCTATCCACTGAGCCACCTAGCTTCCGCCTACAGAATTTTTTTCCAACAAAATTTAACTCCTTGAAGACAGTGACTGTATTGTTTTTGCTTTGGCATCCCTGAAACCTACCAAATTGCCTTGCATATCATAGAAATTTAATAAATGTATGCTGAATTGAATTTAGGTGAATTTAATTGAAAAAGAAAAACATCATTCAAAGGAAGATGTTTCTCATTTTATTCTGGGAATATAAAGGTTTTGTACTAGATTACTGTCTACTTTAAATTCTGATATTTACATTAAAAATATCAAAACAAATTCCATCTTGATATTCTACTTATTTCCTTGTTTCTCTAATTATCTTCTCAAAAGTTATCCACACAATGTTGAGAACTATATCAATCAACAATCATTTAAGATCACTTCATTTTTTAATTCATTTGTTTACCTAGCCATCATAAACATATTTGTATCATATGAGAAATGTTCAGGATCTGGTACTTTGTTATTTTGATAAATATTTTGTGTAATATTGTATTAATGCTTGATTGAATTCACTTACAAATTCATTAGATGTTTTCCCCCATTGGGCAATGTATTCATAGATCACCTAAGTCCCTGGGGCTCCTGGTTCCCTGCAGTAGTGGTGATTTCCAGACCTCTCAGATGAGGAATTGTCAAGGATAACTTGGAAGATCAGCAGGAAATCTATGAAACACCAGTGTGAGAGCAGAGCCCAGAAACAGGCTTAGGTAGCCACCCTACAAGGAGTCAACCAGCAGCTGCTTCCAGAGCTCTCAGTCCACTAATGGTAAGGTGGTCAGGGGAAACTACAGAGGTCTCTTTGCTATCTCTGAAGCAGGACTCTGTGGCTTTGCCCATACTTAGACCCAGGCTGAGTCCCCAGTACCAAGAAAAGAACTTTATGGCTATAGCAGAGCAGGGAACCTGGTAACAGTTTCAGGGCAGAAAGAAGTGCTTTGGGTCATGCCCAATCCAGAACACAAATCTGGAAAAAAGTCAAAACTTCTCATAAGACTTTGAAGAAATTGATGTCTGGGGGTGAGGGGTTATCCCTGAAAACAAAGGTAAAAATCCTCAAAAGATTTGGATAGCACAGCTTCCTCCCTGGAAGCAGAGTTCCACCTTAACAAAGGGCTAAAATCAAAAAGTCTGGGGAAATGAGCAAACAATAAAAAAAAACAACCACAGACAATTAATTTGGTCCTTGGAGGATCAAAATACACACTAAGAAGTTGACAGAGTCAAAAATTCTGTATTCGAAGCCTGTAAGAAAAATATGAATTGGTCTCAGACTATGGAAGAGCTCAAAATAGATTTTGTAAATCAAGTAAGTTAGAGGAAAAATTGGGAAGAGAATGAGAATGATGAGGCAAAATCATGAAAATTGAGTCATCAACTTGGTGGAGTTAAAAATGCTGAAGAAAATAACATTTAAAAATCAATTTAGGTCAAATGGAAAAAAAGCAATCCACAATGGGGAGAAGATTGCCTTAAAAAGCAGACTTGGTGAGTTGAAAAAGGAGATACTAAAGCTCTCTGAAGAAAAAAAAAATGCCTCCAAAAGTAGAATGGAGTATGGGAAGCTGATGACTTTGTGATATTTCAAGAAAATAATACAAAACCAAAAGAATGAAAAACTGGAAGGGAACATCTCATTGGAAAAACAACTCACTTCTGGCCAAGATGAAGGAGTGAAGACAGGGACTGTGTTAAGATCTCCTGACCTTCCCTCATATATAGTATGAAACAAATCTCTTAACAGAAATTCAATCAACAAAACCCAGAAAAAGAAGCTAGGAGAAGAACATCTACCTCAAGGTCTGTCTTTTGGGATCCTGGCTGAGAGCAGAGATCCTGGTGGGAGGGGTGAGAACTGTATTAACTTGGGATCAGCTGAGGAGACATTGACTATGTGGGCCATGGTCTGAGAGTCAACTGGGGATCAGAGGCATTGGCTCAGAAACTGGTGGTGTGGTGATTACCTGCAGGGCGAGGTCCAACACAGATTGTGGTTGATCATTGATGCACTGGGCCCTGGTCTGGAGTACCTCAGCCTCCATACCTTCATTTCAACTGAATCCTCTTCACAGAACAAACACAATTACAGCCCACCTCCCCACCCCTACCCTGAGGCTCAGGCATAGGCAGCAGAGTTCCCTCAGGTGTGAATAGGGAAAGCAATTATCTCTCCCTTGGACCCAGTCCATATTGTTCAAGGATAAAAGTACCAGCAGCAGCCCCCACCCCCTCCAGGCCAAATGAAAGGGCATCAGATCAAGTCTACAGAAACTCCAGAGAAAGCAATCAGCACTCCCTATTTCCCAGCCCACTTGAAATTACTAAACTCAGTGATTAAAGCCTCCAGGGATCACAGCCAAAATCCCTGTGAATCAGCACCTCCCCCAACACAAGATCCTATGAAAATGAAGAAATGACAAAGAAAGGGAGGTCCATAGAAAAATTTCTAGAAGGTAAAGACCCTAACTCAGAGAGATATAGAACCTCTGAGGAGAAGATGATTTGGTCTCCAGCACAGAAAATATTACTTGAAGAAATCAGGAAGGAGTTTAAAAATCAATTGGAAAATTTTGGAAAAGAAACCCAAGAGAATATTAACACCTTGCAACAAGAAAACAAATCCTTGGAAAATACAAGTAGACAAAGGCAAAACAAAAATAATTATCTCAAAACCTCAATTGGTCAAATGGAAAACTATTTCAAAAATAGAATTGACCAATTGGAAATGAATTTGCAAAAGGTAAATGAAGAGAATTATTCTCTAAAAAAGAATCAAGTTTGCGAAAACTAATGACTTCATGAGACAACAGGAATCTATTAAACAAAACCAAAAACTTGAAAAAAATAGAAGAAAATGTAAACTACCTCATCAGCAAAACCAATGCTCTCCAGAATAGATCAAGAAAGGACAAGAATTATTGATCTTCCTGAAAACATTAAAGAGAAAAAAAAAAAAAGCCTGGACTTAATATCATAGTATTTAGTGATGGAAAAATTCCGTGATATCATGGAACTAGAGGGCAAAATAATTATTGAAAGAAGACATTGATCCCCTCTGGGAAGGGATCCCAAAATGAAAATGCTGAGGAATATAGTGGTTAAATTCCAGAACTACAAGATAAAAAAAGAAAATCCTGCAAGCATCCAGAAAGAAACATTTAAATACCAAGGATTACACAGGACCTGTGTACATCAACATTAAGGGATTGGCAGGCCTGGAATGTGAAATTTCAAAGAGCAAGGGAGCTTGGAATGCAGTCAAGAACTGATTTTCCATAAATTGAGCCTATTCTTTTAGGGCAAAATATGGACATTTAATAAAAATAAGAGACTTCCAACTTTTCCTGATGAAAAGACTAGAGTTTAATAGATAATTTGGACTTCAAACAGGAGACTCAAGAGACACATGAAAAGGTAAAAGTTGGGGGGGGGTAAAAGAAAAAAACTGCTATCCAATAAGATGAATTTGGCTATATCCCTACCTGAGGAAAAAGACTTTAATAACTCTCAAGAATTATAACTCTTTTAGAGACAATATATTTAGTCAGAAGTGAAGGACACCCATGAATTATTAGTGAAATTGCTATCCAATAAGATGAAACTTGTTATATCTGTACCTAAAAGAAAAACTGTAATAATTCTCAAGACTCTAACTCTTTTAGAGACAATATATTTAGCCAGAAGTGATCAATACTTATTTCTTTTCTGTGACTCCCATAGAACAATTTAAAAGCAAAATCTCCTGAAAAGGGGGGGGGCTATAAAAAGATTGGAGGATGGAGGAGATAGAATGTGGGTAAATCTAATTACTTTAAGAGATACAAAGGACCTATTAAAGTAGAGGGGAAGAAGGGAGGAGGTGAGAACGACCTGAATCTTACTATCATCAGATTTGGCTTAAAGTTCACTTACATACACTCAGTTAAGTTAAGAAACTTATCTTATCTTTCAAGTATTCAAAGGGAAAAGGGGAAGGGACAGGAAAAGTAGAGCCAAGAGGAGGAAGGGAAGGAAGAAACAGCAAAGGGAAAGAGGAGGGTGGGTAAATATAAGAGGGCAGACACACTGAAAGGTGGTAGTTCAGAAACAAAATACTTGGGAATATGGATTAAAAGGAAAAAAAGGGGAAAATACAAACAGAGGGAAGATAACATGGAGAGCAATAAAGAGTTAGTAATTATAACTTTGAATTTGAATGGGATGAATGAAGCGAATATCAGAGTTGATTAAAAAACAGAATTTTACAATATGCTGCTTACAAGGAACTCATTTGAAACAGAGAGATACATATAAAGGTAACAGGATGGAGTAAAATATATTTTGCTTCAGCTGAAGTGAAAAAAGCAGGGGTAGCAATCCTTATCTCAGACAAAGCAGCTTCAAAAATAAATAGCATTAAAAGAGATAAGGAAGGAAATTATCCTCCTAAAAAGTGCCATAGACAATGAAGTAATTTCAATACTAAATATGTATGCAACCAATGGTGGAGCATCCAAATTCTTATAGGAGAAGTTGAAGTAGTTACAGGAAGACAGAAATAGTAAGGCTCTGCTAGTGGAACACCTCAACCCCGGGCTCTCAGATTTAGACAAATCTAACCATAAAATAAACAAGAAGGAAGTTAAGGAGAGAAATACATTGTTAGAAAACCTAGATAAGATAGACATATGGAGGAAACTGAATGGGGATAGAAAGGAATATACTTTTTTTCTCTGCAGTTCATGGCACTTACACAAAAACTAACCATGTACTAGGGCATAAAAACCTAATAATCAATTCCAGAAAGACAGAAATAATGAATACATCTTTCTCAGATCACAATGCAATACAAATCACAAGCAATAGTGTGTCAGGTAGATAAAACTAATTGAAAAATAATTAATCTCATTTTAAAAAGTGAGAGGATCAAACAACAAATTATAGAAAGAATTAATTATTTCAGATAATGACAATAATGAAACAGCATGCCAAAAGTTTGGGATACAATCAAGGTGGCTGTCAAGGGATATATTATATCTTTGAATACTTACATGAATAAATTAGAGAAAGAGGAAATCAATGAAATAATATGCAACTAAAAAAATTAGAGAAAGAACGAACTGAAAACCCCCAATAAAATACCAAATTAGAAATTATAAAAAATAAAGTATAAATTAATAAAATCAAAAGCAAGTAAACTATTGAACTAATAAATAAATGCAAGAGTTGGTTTTATGAAAAAAAATAAAATTGATAAACCTCTGGTCAATTTGATTAGAAAATTGATTTTAATAAAGAAGAAAACCAAATTGCTAGTATCATAGATGAAAAAGGGTAAACTCACCACCAATGAGGAAATTAAAGTATTAATTCATAACTACTATGCCCAACTCTATGCCGATAAATTTGATGACCTAAGTGAAATTAATGAATGCTTACAATAATATAAGTTGCCCAGGTTAAATAAAGAGGAAATTAAATGCCTAACAATCCTATCTCAAAAAAAGCAATTGAAAAAGGTATTATTGAACTCCCAAAGAAAAAATATCTAGGGCCATATGGATTCACAAGTGAATTCTATCAAACATTTAAGGAACACTTGATTCCACTTCTATATAAACTCAGGAAAAATAGATGTAGACAGAACTCTGCCTAACTCTTTCTGTGACAACAATATTGTACTGATACCTAAACCAGGTAGAGTTAAAACAGAAAAAGAAAATTAATGACCTATCTCCCTGATGAATATAGATGCAAAAATCTTAAATAAAATCTTAGCCAAATGACTACAACAAGTTATAACTAGGATAACACATTATGACCAAGTAGGATTTCTCCAAGGAATGTGAGGTTGGTTCACTATTAGGATAATTGTCAGTATAATTAATTATATCAACAACAAGCCTTCCAAAAATCATATGATTATATCAATAAATGCTGAAAATGATTTTATCAAAATATAGCACCCATTCCTACTAAAACACTAGAGAGTGTAGGAATAAATGGATTGTTCCTTAGAATAATAGTATCTATTGGGAACCATTCACAGGCATTATATGCAATGGAGACAGTCTAGAGGCATTCCCAATAAGATCAGGGATAAAACAAGGAAGCCCATTATCACCACTACTATTCTATATTGTACTAGAAATGTTAGCTGTATCAAGAAAAGAAGAAAACAAAATTGAAGGATTGAGAATTGGGAAGGAAGAGAAAAAACTCTCATTCTTTGCAGATGACACATTGGTATACCTAGAGAATCCCAAAACATCATCTAATAAACTAGTAGAAATAATTAGCAAACTTACCAAAGTTGCAGGATATAAAATAAACCCTCATAAATCCTCAACATTTCTATATATAACTAGTAAGGTGCAGCAGAAAGAGCTAGAAAGAGAAATCCCATTCAACATAACTTCAGACATTATAAAATACCTGGGAACAATTCCAAAACACTTCTCATATGAATTAAATCAGGTTCAATTAGATGGGCAAATATCAACTGCTCACGGATAGGCCAAGCTTAGATAACAAAAATGACAATTCTATCAAAATTAAATTACCTGTTTAGTGTCCTATCAATCAAAATTCCAAAACATTACTTTAATGAGTTGGAAAACATTGTAAGCAAATTCATATGGAGAAATAAAAAGTTGAGAATTTTCAGAGATTTAATGAAAAAAGTACAAAAGAAGGTGGCTTAGCCCTACCAGATCTACAGTTATATTATAAAGCATCAGTCATCAAAACTGTCTGATATTGGCTAAGAAATAGAGTGATGGATCACTTGAATAGACTAGGTGAAAAAGCAGGAAAAGATTATAGTAATCTGCTGTTTGATGAACCCAAAGAGTCCAGCTATTGGGATCAAAACTCTCTTCAATAAAACCTGTTGAGAAAATGCAAGGTAATTTATGGCAGAAATTTGGATTAGATCAACACCTCACACCCTATAACAAGATCAACATGGATACAAAACTTAAACATAAAAAAACAATATTATAAATCAACTAGGAGATAAAGGAATAGTTTACCTTTAAAATCTATGACCAAGGAAGAGATAGAGATATAAACTATCATTAAAAACAAACTAGACAATTTTGATTACATTAAAATAAATTTCACATAGACAAAACCACTGTAACCAAGATCAAAAGAAATGGAATATATTGGGAAACAATGTGAAGATCAAACTGATAATGCCTGTGAACCTTCTTATTTATTAGGACAATTAGAAAGAACATATATATTGTTTTTAATGATGTTCTCCATCTCTTCCTTAATCATAAGCTGCTTCCCTTTCCATAGATCTGACAGATAAACTACTCCTTGATCTTCTAGTTTGCTTATAATATTGGTTTTTTTTTGTCTAGATCCTGTATCCATTTTGATCTTATTTTGGTATACTGTGTGTGAGGCGTTTGTCTAATCTAAGTTTCTTCCATACTAACTATGGAATTTTGTTTGTTTCTTGCAAGGCAATGTGGTTAAGTGACTTGCCCATTGTCACATAGCTAAGTAATATATTAAGTGTCTAAGATCGACTTTGAACTCATGTCCTTCTGACCCCAAGGCTGGTACTCTATCCACAATGCTACCTTGCTGCCCCTGATATCTACTTTTAAAGTAATGCTTAGAACAAATTATAATGCACTGAATTGTGAATTTTCCCTCAATCAATGTCCTCCCATGGATTTTCCTTCCTTCTCTTATAATATAAATCCCTTAAGTCCAGGTATTGTCTTCATATTTTTATCAATATCAGTTACCATAGTACATAGAAGGCACTTAATAAATTCTTTTTCATTCATTCAAGAGAAAAAAGAAATTGATAATGTAGATATTGAAATATACTCCTGGGGCTAAAGGGGTTTCTCAGAAAAATCAGATGAGCTAACTATGCTATAAAGCAAGGGATTATATTTCGTAAAAGACAAAGAACTGTCTTATACCTGAAGACATTCAAAGGACAACAGTAAGATAGGAAAGTATGATACAGAAAAGTTACCAGGGAAGAAAATAGCAGGAAAACTCTAAAGAAAGACAGGGAAGAGCAGGGGAAAGAAATAATAAGGGAAGTCACCAGAATTTCTTGAGCATAATAGACTTTGGGTCAGTGTTGGAGGGAGTCAATGATGGTCTTAGGAAAGATTGCACCCAAAACTTGTCTCCTGGCTACAGAAAAATCTCACTGAGTCATAAGAATTGATTTTCTCTCCTTTCCTCAGGGCAACTCTGGCAGTTATGGAGTCAGGACAGTTTTTGGATCATTGGTTCTGGTGTTTTACAGGAAAGGGGTTCCATATAGTTAGGTCTGACTGTTATCACTCTTCTGAGGTCTTAGGGAAGAAAAAAACAATCATATGTAAGATCATATTTCAAATCTCATCTGTGGAGGAAAAGGACTCCAGAGAAAGGACTAGACAAAAAACAGTAGGGATAATCAACTAGGAAAGGATGTGTCAAAGCAATGTTTTTATAGCTGGAGAAAACACAGGCAAAATAAAATAAAAAATTTCCATAAAATATAATAGTATATAAGTCTTGAAAATTATCTTTAGTTTCATATCTTATTTTTACTGTAAGAAAATTAAAGGTTAGTAAATTACAGAAACACTATTTGAAATCAGTTGCAGATAGTGCTGCCATAGTTCAGCCTAGTTTTATTCATTAAAATTAATATAACAGTTTCTTTTTCAGCTTAAGTTATTAATTAATATTCTGTAAAATAAAAGATATCAGCATTTATAATAATTCATGGGATATAGAGTCATTTATTGAGTCAAAATAGACATAATTCAATTAGTGGAACATGAAGCAACCTTACATTTGTTTGATATGTATAGAATATGGGTACTCTATCTTGATTTCAATTACTGATAAAATACTAATGCATTTATTTAGAAATTTTGAAGTACTAGAACAGGAAGCAATGTCCACAATAGTCTAGTATGAATTCAATAAAGAACAAGTCAGACTAAATCTTTTAAAATGATTACTCGACTGGTATAAAAATGGGATGTTGTCAATATAGTGACTGTAAAAGAGATAGTGAAAATGGAGAGAGAGAGAGAGAGAGAGAGAGAGAATCAAAATAAGTTGCATATAAGATACAAGGAACAGTAAACAAAAAATAGTTCAATTTCAGTTTTGAAAGTCTCCAATAGAGTATTGTAGAAATCAGCTCTGTATAACCTCTTTATAAACAGCTTAGATACAGAAATAAAGCTTAGTATGCTTAAAATATTTACACATAAAGCTAGGGAATATAACTTATACGTTAAATAAAATAAAGAGGACCAAAAACATTTTCATATGTAGAATATTTAGTGGAATGTGATAACATTTAATATTAATAAATGTTAAATCATAGAAGCATAAGATAGAATATATATGACTAAAACACATTCCATCTGAACTGGGAGTTTAAAGGGACTAGAGGGTCCACCTATTGAAACATAAAATATGGTAAATAAAGAAGCTAATTTAATATTAGGTTACACTGGGAGGATTAGAGATCTTGCCCTGGTCAATCTATGTGTGGAATAATGTAATCAGTACTATACACCTGGCTCTTTTGATTTATCTTCAGTCATTGACACTGTCAATGATCCTATTCTCCTTATTGTTCTTTCCTCTTTAGGTTTTCATGATATTTCTCCTCTGATCTTTAACAACCTCATCACTTTTCAACATTCTTCGAAGGATCTTCATCTAGGTTAAACCCAGAAATTGTAGGTGGCCCTTGGGTCTTACTCTTAAGTACACACTCTATATTATTTAACTTGAGGATTTTATGAACTTCCATTAATTGAATTATTTCTATGCAAAGCATTCTCAAATTTATTTATCTAAGCTCTCTGCTGGCTTTAATTCTGATATCTCTAATTACCTTTCAGACATCTCAAAGGAATGTCATTTAGACACCTCAAATTCATCATTCCTTCCATTCTCACTTAATAAACTCCAAAGATTCTCTTTTATCTTCTGGATCAAATAGAAAATATTATGTTTGTCATTCAAAGATCTTCACAATTTCCCCACTGCCCAACAGTTCTCTCTTTATTCCTACCACTTGATGAAGCTAAAGCACTACATTCCAGAGAAAGCCTTTTCTAGTTCCCCTTAAGACTTGCATCTTTACTCTATGTTTATCCTGTATTAACTTATTTGTATATTGTTTATATGTAGTGTCCTTCATTAGATTGTGAATTCCTTGAGAACTGAAACAATCTTTTGCCTTTATTTTTATCCCCTTAATTTAGAACAGTTACTGACAAATAGTAGGTCTTTAAAAATGTATGTTGACTAACCACAACTTTTTAGGACATTGATAAACTAAAGAATATATAGAAGAGATAAATAAGAATTCACAATTTTGTATAATCATTTATTTCCATTTCCATAGCATCTAGTCCTCCACTACTCATTGGTCTTGTGAAATCCAATGTTTGTCTCATATGTAAGCTCCTGTCCATCATTCTTGCTACACATTGCCATCTAGCATTTTTTTATACAATACACTATTTCTAATGCATCTTCCATGGATGATCTTCCTAAAGTTTCTCATTGGTCATATGGTCCCTGTAGATAGACTTTGCACATCATTTATTTCCTGAATTCTGGATGATAGCAAACTACCAGAGGACATTCTCCACCATTAATTTTATTACCATGATTCACATGCCAATTTTATGATTTGTATCTTGTTTCTTTGAAAGATAGCAAGCACATTATGAGTTGTTTTTTATGTTTTATAACTCTTCTTGTTCTTCTAGAGACCCTCCACCTAAGAAGAAAATCAAGTCAGAAACATATTGTAGTAGTAGGTGGACAATTGTTCATAATGATATTTTGTGTTAATTTCATTTTATCTCAATGTAAAATGGACAATCTTTTTGAAAAAGTGTGATGTTATAAAAGCAATCACAAAAAAAGAACATGATCCACTTCATTCATACCTGTCTTGAATTCAAAGAAGAAACTCTACATGGCAGTAGCAGAAATTGCCTCAAGCATAAAACCTAGAATGGATAACATGGAACCTTTGTTTACATAAAAAATAAAAATAAAAGAAAGACACCTGACAATTTTAGGCATCATGAATCAGGGAATAAGGGTCAGGAGTAGACAGAAAGAAATGATGTATTATGAAAAGATTGAGAGAAATCATTTGGAGCAAGGGGCATATAATTAAGTTTAAAAACTGATGAACAGTAAGTGAAGGAAGGAGAAGTTCACTGGAATTATTAAGGAGGAAAGGAAAATAATTATACCATTAGAAAAAAACAGGAGAGGAAAAGGAACTAAGGAGTAAAATCCCAAGAGGAAAATAGTAACACAGGAAAGATAAGTATGAAGGGTACACGGAAAAAAAATATTGGGAATAGGGTCATGATTACAGAAGATTATGGTAGGGGCAGCTAGGTGGTAGAGCACTGGCCCTGGAGTCAGGAGTACCTGAGTTCAAATCCAGACTCAGACGCTTAATAATTACCTAGCTGTGTGGGCTTGGGCAAGTCATTTAACCCCATTTGTCTTGTAAAAAATCTTAAAAAAAGATTATGGTAAAGAAAATGAAGAAATATACTACCACTGGGTGTACAGTATGAAAACAATATCATAACCTAAAATCCTAAAAAACAGAAAGATATTTTCATAACATTAAATATGAATTTATTAAAGAATTTTATTAAAAGAAAAATTGATAGTTTGAATAAGAAAACAAAAGCCTATAATCTATTGCTTGTGTGAAATGCATTGTATAAACAAAGATACACACAATTAAATTGTGAAGATAGGGGGAAATTACCCTTCATTTCAATAAATCAAGAGTTACAATCATCCTATCCAACAATGCTAAAAAGAGAAAGTGATAAACAAAGGAAGTATAATATGTTGAAAGGAACCACAAACAATAAACCAATTTCAGTGATATACTTATATCCCCAAATGACTTAGCCTCCAAATTCTTAAAAGAAAAATTATCTGAGCTACAAGAAAACATAAATAATTTTAAAACTTTAAATAGAGACTTCTATATCCCTTTCTCTGTCCTGGAAAAAGAAAAAAGAAAGATAATAGCAGAATTTATAATTGAAAAAAATTGCTAGAGGAACTACAGATAAACATATGATATCATCTAAGTAGAAAACAAAATAATTTGCATATTGTGCAGTACCACATGAAACTTACAAAAATTGACCATGTCCTAGATACAGAGATACTAGAAATATATAGACTCGGGGAGAAATATTTAATATATCCTTTATAATAAATATCACAGTAAAAATGATGCATGGTTCATGAAACAAAGATATAAAGACTTAAACGAATTAAGACTAAATAATGGCTTAAAATTGAAATCCTAAATGGTCATAAGTAGATTATTGAAATAATAATTATTTAAAAGAAAATTATAATTATGATATAATATGACACAATTTCTGGGATACAAATAAAGCAGTCTTCAGGGGAGAAAAAATCATACCCTTACAAATACATAATAAAAATAGAAAAAAGTATGTTGTGTTACTGTTGGCCTAGCTTATCCTTTACTCTGACTAATGTTGAAGAGGCAGGAGACAAAGATGAAAAGTTATCAGTTCATTCAACTCCCAGCAAGTGCTTAAATACTTTTTTTCACTGCCAATCCCCATGCATTCTTTAATTACAAGTCCAACAAAGCCCCAGTGATTGCAGGCAGCAGGTGTTAAAAGTTTACTTAGCACTCCCACACACAACAATCCCTTACAATAGAGAGAATTAATGAATGGGATAGGAATTAAAAAATATTAGAGGGGAGAGTTAAGTGGCACAGTGGAAAGAGCGCTGACCCTGGAATTAGGAGGATCTGAGATCAAATCCTGCCTCTGGTACTTAATAATTACATAGCTATATGACCTTGAGCAAGTCACTTAACTCCATTGACTTGCAAAAATAAAAATAATTAGTAACTTGACCAAGAAAAACCCCCAAACCTAAACTAAGTAGACAAAAGTGATATTAAAAATTAGAGGGGAAATAGAGAAACTTAAACAAAAAAAATTGAAACAAAAATTAAAAGCTGATTTAAAATAATAATAAAGGAATTAAAACACTAGTTAAACTTATTAAAAAGAAGAAATTATGCAACCAAATCAATAAAATAGCAAATCAGTGAGAAGTAATCACAACCAAACCAGAGAAATAAGGCAATAAAAAGAACTTGTGTAAATTTACATGATTACAAATGTGAAAGCACAAAAGAAATAAAATACAATAAAAAATATAAACTATGCAAACTTAGAGAGGACCAGATAAAGATCTTTCAATACCCAATTATAGAAAATGAAATTGATCTAACTATAAAAGTATTACCAGGACTTCTGGCCAAGATGGCAGAGAGAAGACAAGCACGGTGTTAAGTGCTCCTGGTGTCCCATCAAAAACAACATGAAAGAAATCGCTTAACAGAAACTCAATCAACAAAAAAAAAGAAAAAGAAGTTAGGAGAACACCTAACAATAAGGTCTGTCTCAGAGGACCATGGGTGAACTAGGAGAAGAGACCAGAGGCTCAGCACAGGGACAGCAGACAGGGGAAGCAAGAGGACTGACCTCAGTTACAGAGGCTTTAGCAAGTGTGGGGTGCAAGGACCAACTTTAGCAGCACAGTCTTTGGCCAGGGAGAGGGGAGGTCTGGACAGCTGGAAATCATCCAGCTCAGTGTGGGACTGGTGCTCCATACTAGTAGAGCATTCCTCCAGGAACAAATGGTAGCAGCTCCATCCCTTCACGACTACAGAGGACACTCAGCTGAAAGGGAGATTGGTTTTCAGCCCATTGTTTAAGGTCAACTCAAACCCTGGTGCCCTTCTTCACTCCATCCTCACCACTCACCCCCACTCCTTCCACAATTGGGAGAGGGGCTCAAACACTCCAGAGAAAGCAACCAGCACCCATACTAGCAGGTCCTTGGCATTAGTAAGCCAAGTGAACAAAGCCTCTAGGGTTTTCAAAGCAAAACCTCTGAGAGCCAGCCCCTTCCCCAACACAAGATCCAAGAAAAATGAAGAAAAACCAGTGAAAAGGGGTTCCCATGGAGAGGTACTTAAAAGAATACAGATTCTAATCCAGAGAGATCTACCACTTCTGAAGAGAATATGAATTGGTCTCCAGCCCAGAAATACATCCTTGAAGAAATCAGGAAGGAGTTTAAAAGTCAATTGGAAAAGTTGGGAAAAGAAATTCAAGAGAAAATTAACATCTTGCAACAAGAAAACAAGTTCTTGGAAAATACAATTGGAGAAATACAAAATGAAAATAATTCTCTCACATACTTAATTGTGCAAATGCAAAAAAAAAAAAGAAAATAATTCTCTCAAAACTACACTTGAGCAAGTGGAAAACTCCTTCAAATATAGAATTGACAAATTGGAAAACAAGTTTCAAAAGGTATATGAAGAAAATTCCTCTATAAAAAAATGGAATCTGTGGAAACTAATGACTTCATGAGACAAGATTCTGTCAAACAAAAGCAAAAGATCAAAAATATAGAAGAAAATGTAAAATACCTTATCAGCAAAAACCACTAAAATTGAGAAGCAATCAAGAATGGACAACCTAAGTATTACAGGACTTCATGAAAACATTGAAAAGGAAAAAAAGCCTGGACTTAATATTACATGATTTAGTGATGGAAAACTGCCCTGATATCATGGAACCAGAGTACAAAATAGTTATTGAAAGAATACATAGATTCCCTCTGGAAAGAGATACTAAAATGAAAACACCAAAAAATAGTGTGGCCAAATTCCAGAACTATCAGATAAAAGAGAAAATCCTGCAGGGAGCCAGAAGAAAACAATTTAAATGCCAAGGAACCATAGTAAGGATTACAGAGGACCTGGCTGCATCAAAATCAAGGGATCAAAGGGCCTGCAATGAGATATTTTGAAGAGGAAGGGAGTTTGGAATGCAGCCAAGAATCTACTATCCAGCAAAGCTGAACCTTCTCTTCCAGGGGAAAAGATGAAAATTTAATAAAAATGGGACACTTCCAACATTTCCTGATGGAAAGATGAGAGCTAAATAGAAAACATGTACATCAAAGAGGAGGCTCAAGAGATACATGAAAAGGTTAAAACAAAGGGTAAAGGGGAAAAAACTACTATTCAATCAGATGAAATTGGCTACATACTTAACTGGTAGAAAGACTGTAATAACTCTTGAGAATTTTAACTCATTTAGAGAGAATATACTTAGCCAGAAGTGATGGGCACTCATGACTTTTCTGTGACTCAGATAGAATGATTTAAAAACAATAACTCCTTAAAAAGGGGACAGTAATGAGATGGGAGGATGGAGAAGATTGAATGGGATAAATAACATTACATTAAGAGGTACAAAAGAACTATTTCAAGAGGGGAAGAAAGGAGGAGGTTAGAACCATCTGAATCTTCTTCTCATCAGACTTGGCTTAAAGTTAAGTCATACAAACTCACTTAAGTTAAGAAACTTATCTTACCTTTCAAGTATTAAAAGGGGAAAAAACGGAGGGGCTCAGTAAGGGGGAGAAAAAGGGAAACTAACAGAATTAAGGGAAGGAAGAAGGGAAAAAGGGAAAGGGGAAAGAAAGGGGAGGGGGTTGATATAGGAGGGCAAACACACCGAAGTTAGAAGTATTCAGAACCAAAATACTGGAGAATATGGAAAAGGGAAAAAGGGGAAAAATACAAACAGAGGGAAGATAACATTTAGGGCAATAAATAGTAATTATAATGTTGAATGTGAATGGGATGAACTCTCCCTTAAAATGGAAGCTAATGTGCTGCTTATAAGAAACTCATTTGAAGCAGAGGGATACATATAGAGGAAAGGAATAAGGTAGGAGCAAAATATATTTTGCTTCAGCTGAAGTGATAAAAGGAGGGGTAGAAATCCTTATATCACACAAAGTAGCTGAAAAACAGATAGCATTAAAAGAGATGAAGAACTAAAATAAATCCTCCTAAAAGGTACCATAGACAATAAAGTGATTTGGATACTAAAGATGAATTCATCCATTGGTATAGCATCCAGATTCTTAGAGGAGAAGTTGAAAGACCTACAGGAAGACATAGACAGGAAAACTCTACTAGTGGGAGACCTCAACCTCCCACTCTCAGATGTAGATAAATCTAATTATAAAATAAACAAAAAGGAAGGTAAGGAGGTAAATAGATTGCTGGAAAAACCTAGATATGATAGACTTATGGAGGAAATTGGATGGGGATAGAAAGGAACATATGTTTTTTTCTGTAGTACATGGCACTTACAGAAAAATTGACCATGTACTAGGTCATAAAAACCTAATGATCAATTACAGAAAGACAGAAATAGTGAATACATCTTGCGTATATCATAATGTAGAAAAATTCATATGCAATATTGGGCCAGGGGGTTATAGATCCAAAACTAATTGGAAACTAAATAAATTTTAAACAATAAAATAAATAAAATAAATTTAAAGAATGAGTGAATCAAACAAAAATTATAGAAAGAATTAATTATTTCATCATAGATAGTGGCAATAATGAAATAACATACCAAAATCTATGGTATACACTCAAGGCAGCTGTCAGGAGATATGCCATATCTTTAAATGCTTACATGAATAAATTAGAGAAAGAGGAAATTAATGAACTCAATATGCAATTAAAATAGAGAAAGAACAGATTAAAAACCCCAATTAAATACCAAATTAGAAAGTATAAAATTTAGAGAAGAAATTTTTAAAATTGTAAGCAAGAAAACTATTGAATATATATAAAAAACCAAGAGTTGATTTTATAAAAAATAGCAATAAAATTGGAAAACTTCAATTTGATTAAAAAAAAGAAAGCAGAAAAATCAGATTGCAAGTGAAAGGTGAACTCATCACCAATGAGGAAGAAATAAAAATAATAATTTAGAATTACTTTGCCCAACAATCTAAGTGAAATAGACATATAAAAATATAAATTGCCCAGATTAAATGAAGAGGAAATTAATTACCTAAATAACCCTATCTCAGAAAAAGAAATTCAACAAGCTATTATTGAACTCCCTAAGAAAAAATCCCCAGGGTCATATGGATTCACAAGTGAATACTTTTTTTTTTTTTGTAATTAATGTATTGAGGTGTTTTTACATATTATTTATTTATTTATTTATTTTTGTAACAATGATTTTTTTATACATTACTAAAATATTTTGTAAATATAATACAGAGTAAATACAATACCCCCCCAAAAAATAGACCCTAATGAGCAATAAAGGAAAGGAAAGAGAAAAAAATTAAAATTAAAATTAAAAAATAATAACAGGGGCAGCCAGGTGGCACAGTACATGGAGCACCAGCTCTGCAGTCAGGAGCACTTGAACCCAAATCTGGCCTTAGACACCCAACAATCACCCAGCTGTGCAGCCCTGAACAAGCCACCCCAACCCAACTGCCCCACAAAAAACAAAAGAAATAAAAAGAAAAGAATAAAGATAATAATAATAATAACAATAATAGTAATAATAATGATAATCATGATAATGATAATAGTAGGGGAGGCTAGGTGGTGCAGTGGACAGAGCACTGGCCCCAGAGCCAGGAGAACCCAGGTCCAAATATGGTCTCAGACACTCAACAATCACCCAGCTGTATGGCCCTGGGCAAGCCACCCAACCCAATTTGCCCTGCAACCCCATCCCCGCAATAATAATAATATCAATAACAATAACAACAACAATAATAATAATAAAATGTGCTTCAGTCTATGTTCCAACACCTCCAGGTTTGTTGCAGTTGTATCACATTCTTTATGTTAAGTCCATCACAAAAGCTACTTCCATATTTTTACACTGTTGCCATTGCTGATTGCAGCTCCTTTCATTTATATCTCCCCATTACCATACACTATATTTTCTCTCTCCTTTCACTCTGTTCCTCTTCTTAAATGTGTTGTAGGGTAGCTGAGTGGTACAGCAGACAGACCACTGGCCCTGGGGTTAAGATGTCCTAAGCCCACATACCACCCCTAAGGCCCAGCAACCACCCAGCCCTGTGGTCCCGGACAGGCCATCAAATCTCAGTCCCTTGCAAGAAGTAAAAAAGAAAATGTGTTTTATTTGACCACTCTCCTCCATGGCCCACCCTCTCCTCCATCACTCATATCCTCCCCTTCTCCCTGTCCCCCTTCTCTCCATCTTACTCTAGAGGTCTATACCCCATTGAGTATATATGCTGTTTCCTCTCCAAGCCCATTCTGATGAGAGCAAAGGTTCCCTCATTCCCCCTCACCTTCCCCCCTTCCATATAATTGCAAAAGTTCATTGTAATAAAAAATCTTATTATATGAAATATCTTAGCCTATTTCACCTCTCCTTTCTCTTAATCCCATTTCATTTCCCTTTTAGTCATTGACTCTGTTTTTACAATATATTATATCTTCAAATTCAGCTCTCTCCTGTGCTTCATCTATAAAAGTTCCTTCTACCTGCTCTATTAAATGAGAAGTTTCTCATGAGTATTATCAGTATCATTTTTCTATTCAGGAATACATGTAGTTCATCATCATTAAGTCCCTCATATATTACCCTTCTCCTCTACTCTCTATGCTTCACTTGAATCATGTATTTAAAGAATAAACTTTCTGTTCAGCTCTGGGCTATTTCAATGGGAACATTTAAAATTTCCTTGGTTCATTGAAAGTCCATCTTTTTCCCTGGGAAAGGATGTACAGTTTTGCTGGGTAGTTGATTCTCAGTTGCATTCTAAGCTCTTTTGCCTTCCAGAATATTATATTCCAAGCCCTACGAACCTTTAATTTAGTTGCTGCTAAGTCCTGTGTTATCCTGACTGCAGCTCCACAAAATTTGAATCATGTCCTTCTGGTTGCTTGCAATTATTTTCTCTTTGACTTGGGAGTTCTGGAACTTGACTATAATATTCCTGGGAGTTGGGTTTTTTGGATCTCTTTCTGGGAGAGATTGCTGGATTCTCTCAATTTGTATTTTGTTCTCTGCTTCTAGGATATCTGGGCAATTTTCCATTAGGTATTCTTTATAAATGACATCAAGGCTCTTTTCCTGATCGTGACTTTCAAGTATCCCAATAATTTTTAAATTATCTTTCCTGAATCTGTTTTCCAAATCAGTTGTTTTTTTTTTCAATGAGATGTTTCACATTTTCTTCTAATTTTTCATTCTTTTGGTTGTGAAGTCTTGTATCTTGACTTCTTGTAAAGTCATCAGCTTCCCTCAGTTCCGTTCTACATCTGAAGTATTTATTTTCCTCAGATAGCTTTCTTATTTCTTTTTTCCATCTGGCCAATTCTACTTTTTAAAGCAATTCTTCTTATTAACTTTTTGAAATGTTTTATCCATTTGACCTATGCAGGTTTATAACATGTTATTTTCTTCATCATTTTTTTGGATTTCCTTGACTAAACTGCTGACTTCTTTTTCATGTTTTTCCTGCCTATCTCTCATTTCTTTTACAAATTCTTCTTCTATTTCCCCTCATTTGATTTTCAAAAATTTTTTTTGAACTCTGTCATAGACTGAGACCAATTTCTGTTTTTCTTGCAGTCTTTAGATGCAGAAGCTTGTACTTCCTCATTTTCTGGTTGAGTATTTTGATGCTTCTTGGGATCATAGACAATGTGTTTCTCAATGGTGTTTGTCTTTTTTCTCTGTTTATTCATTTCCACAGACTGTGCCTGGTTTTGGGGTGCTTCCTGCGCTTTTGAGTACTATTGGGACACCCCCACTGGGATCTCAGTGGATGGAGCTCTGTCTTCCCTCCTGATCTGTGAATGACAACAAGTGCACCCCTCTGCCACGGGGCTGAGGTGGAGGGACCTGCTGTTCTATGGGGCACATAGACTGGGATCAGGATCTGAATGTGGTCAGAGCCCCAAAGTCCTGTTCTAGATAGACAGGACAGACCTCACAAGACTCTCTCCACTCCCCTTCCTAGGGTGAGTATTCAAAGCACAGTTGCCTGGGGGTTCCTGATTACTAGCTCCACCTGCTTGCCTTTCCTGAATGTTGGCTGCCATGACCAAGCTGCTTACTAGCTGAGTGCCCTGAGGGCTGGGCTTCAGAAGCTTACTCTGGCAGAGGTTCCCCCTGCTGATCTTCCAAGTTGTGCCTCCTCCCTGGGAGTATAGGTCAGGAAACTGCCCTCACTGCCATGAGCCATGACTCCCAGGCACACTGAGGCTGCCTCCAAGAGGCTGAAGTTCCTTCACTTTAAGTGGCTGCCCCTCTAACCCCATGGAGCAGAGACTTTCCACGATTTTTCCAGTTTACCTTGAGCTGGAGAATTGCCTCAGTGTATCTTTCTGTGAGTTCTGTCTCTTGAAAATTTAGTTATTTTATAAGTTTTGAAATATTAAAGGAGAGAGCACCCAAGGAAGGATCTTTTCCTGTAGCCATATTGGCTCTGCCCCCACAAGTGTATTCTATCAAACATTTAAGGAACAATTGGTTTCAATTCTATCTAAACTCTTTGGAAATATAGGTGAAGATGTAACTCAGACTAACTCTTTTCTATGGCACCAATATGGTGCTGATACCTAAACCAGGAAAAGTTAAAACAGAGAAAGAAAATTATAGACCTATCTCCCTGATGAATATAGATGCAAAAAAATCGTAAATAACATCTTAGCAAAACAATTACAACAAGTTATCACTAGGATAATACATTATAATGAAGTAGGATTTATATCAGGAATGCAGGGTTGGTTCAATATTATATAAATAATAAACCTGTCAGAAATCATATGATCATATCAATAGATGCTGAAAAAGCTTTTTACAAAATACAGCACCCATTCCTACTTAAAAAAAACTAGATATGGTAGGAATAAATGGATTGTTCCTTAGAATAATAAGCAGTATCTAACTGAAACCATCAACAAACATTATAGGCAACAGGGATAGGCTTGCAGCATTCCCAATAAGATCAGGGATGAAACAAGGATATGCAGTATTACCAATACTATTCAATATTGTATTAGAAATGTTAGCTTCAGCAATAAGAGAAGAAAAAGAAATTTAAGAAATTTGAATTGGGAAGAAAGAGACAAAACTCTAAGTCTTTGCAAATGACTTGATGATATACTTAGATATTTCCCAAAAAAATCATCTAGAAACTACTAGAAATAATTAGCAAATTTAGCTAAGGATATAAAATAATAAATCATAGCTAGCTAGCTAGATAGATAGATAGCAAGATACAGTGGAAAGAGCTAGAAAGTAAAATCCCATTAAAAGTAACATCAGACAAAATTATTTTATAAAACCTGGGGGTCTACCTTCCAAGACATACTCAAAAACTTTTTGAAAACAATTACAAATCACTTTTCACACAAATAAAATAAGATTTAAATAACTGGGCAAACATCAACTGCTCATGGACAGGTCGAGCTAATATAATAAAAATGGCAATTCTACCAAAACTAAACTACTTATGTAGTGCCTTACAAATCAAAATTCCTAAAATAAGTTAGAAAATTTTGTAAGTAAATTCATATGGAGAAATAAAAAGTCCAGAATTTCCAGTTTTTAATTAACAAAGGTACAAATGAAGGTAGTTTAGCCCTGCCAGATCTAAAATTATATTATAAAGCATCAGTCATCAAAACCGTCTGGTATTGGCTAAGAAATAGAGTGGTGGATCAGTGGAATAGACTAGGTGCAATAGCAAGTAATGATTATAGTAATGTGCTGTTTGAAAAACCCAAAGAGTCCAGCTATTGTGTTAGAAAATCTCTTTTCATTAAAAACTGTTGGGAAAAGTGGAACTAAGTATGGAAGAAACTTAGATTAGACTAACACCTTATATACTATATGAAAATAAAATCAAAATCCCTGCACTATATAGCGATAAATAACAATATTATAAGCAAACTAGATGATCAAGGACTGGTTTACCTGTCAGATCCATGGAAAGTGAAGCAGTTTGTGACCAAGAATTAGATGGAGAACATCATTAAAATCAAACTAGATAATTACATTAAGTTAAAAAAGTTTAGGAACAGACAAAACCACTATAACCATGATCAAAAGAAATCTAGTAAATTGGGAAAAAAATTTTACAACTAATATTTCTGACAAAGGATTCATTTCTAAAATATACAGAAAAGTGAGTTAAATTTTCAAAAAACCAAGCCATTCCCCAATTTACAAATTTTCAAAGGATATGCAAAGGCAATTTACAGATGAGGAAACAAAAGCAATCCATAGTCAAATGAAAAATTGCTCTAAATCACTACTTATCAGTTAAATGCAAATTAAAGCATCTCTGAGGTACTACCTCACAATTCTCAGACTGGCCAATATGACTAGAAAGGACAATGATCAATGTTGGAAGTTATGTGGGAAATCTAGAACATTAAAATATTGTTCCTGGAGCTGTGAATTCATCCAATCTTTCTGGAGAGCTATTTGGAATTATGCCCAAAGCGTAAAAAAAAAATGTGCATACCCTTTGATCCAGCAATACCACTATTGGGTCTATACCATTAATAGATTATGAAAAAAGGATAAAAATATCACTTCTACAAATATATTCATAACAGCCCTGTTTGTAGTAGCAAAGAATTAGAAATTAAGTGATTGTCCTTCAATTGGGGAATGGCTGTGACATATGTATGTCTTGAAAGACTATTGTTCTATTAGAAACCAGGAGGGATGGGAATTCATGGAAGCATGGAAGGATTTGCATGAACTGATGCTGAATGAGATGAGCAGAACAAGAGGAACATTGTACACCCTAACAGCAACATGGAGGTGATGATCAACTTTGATGGACTTGCTCATGTCATCAATTATGGTATCTGTGGTGGAGAATACCATCTGTATCCAGAGAAATAAATGTGGAGTTTGAACAAAGACCAATGACTATTGCCTTCAATTTCAGGGGGGAAAAAACCATTATCTTGTTATGTAATTTCGCTATTTCTTATACTTTATTTTTCTTACTTAAGCATATGATTTCTCTCTCATCACTTTCATGTGGGGGGAAGGAAGCAAGAATGGGGAGAAAATTGTAAAACAAAATAAATAAAATCTTTATAAAAATTATTTCCAAAGAAAAAGCATCTAGTACTGATAGATTAACCACAGAATTCTATTAAATTTTTAAAGAACAAAAAGTATCTATACTTCCCAATTGATAGTCAAAAATTAAGAAAAAAAGCTACTAACAACCACTTTATGAGTTTAATATAGTCCTATTGCCTCAAGCAGGAAAGACAAGACAGAGAGAAAACTGTAGTCCAATATCATTACTAAACATTGAATTAAAATTTTTAAACAAAATTCTATCAAACTACAATGATAAATTCAAGAAATCATTCATCGTGTCCATTAGGTTCTATAGCACATAAGCTAGGATGGTGTTACAATAGGATAACAATGAACATAATTAATCTTATGTAAAAGCAAAACAATAAAAGGCACATGATCAATCTGATAGGTAAAATACAAAGCTTTTAGCAAGGTGCAGGACTTATATTAAAAAACAAAAACAACAAAAAATAACCTAGAAAAGTACTGGCACAGAGACCAATCTTTAATATACTATAAATAATATAAACCAAAAGTAAATATCTATGCATTAAAATTAGAATTTTTTCCAATAAGTGTGGGATTGAAATAAATATACCTCCTTCTCTAAAATATCTCTCCATTCAAATATTGTATATACTTTAAATACTTTATTTCTATACACCTGAATTTTGGGTCCCAAAATTTGCAAAAAAAATTGAATTACATAGTCATTGAGCTGAAGTTTTATTCATCATGAAATTCAAGGACCTTCTGCTCATAGCTTTCAGGATACTTCGGGACAAGTCTGGTGCATGTATGCATGTTTAGTCCATTCTGTTTAACAAACCTGAAGCACCATTTGAAATCAGTAACTTCTTTTTCATTGCTACTCATCTTGCCTCCTGCTGAACCATCTTTGTGGACACAGGAATTCCAATTTTGCTCTTCAGTCCTTTGTTCTTCAATCCCTACCTTCAATTCCCTCTCTAAATCTGGCTATTTTGTTGAATCTCCTTCTCATGGCCTTCTTCTGCCATGGCATTTTCAATAGGATTTCTTCTCATAGCCAGTCTCTGATTGTTTTCTCAATTGGAGGAGAACCAAACACATTCAGCAGCACAGTTTCCATTCGGTTTTGTAAACAGGATCACTTTTAACTTGAATTCAACATTGTACAAAAATCTTTTCTGAGCCATTTCTGGGTAGAACGTGGCAAAACATAAATATACAGGAAACAAAAGGGAAACAATGAGTGCAAAGACAAGCATGAATAAGTGGGAAATACAATTTAAAAATCTACAACCACTGTATAAGATGCTCCTATTTTTTAGACCTCAAATTTTTCAAAAAAGGGTGTGTCTTATACATGGTGAAAATATGGTAGTTGCAATGGAAATAAGATAAGAAAAAGAAATTGAAGGAATAAATATAGGTAAAAAAGTGACAGAACTATTCCTGTTTGCCAATATGATGGTTTCCTTGGAAAAACTTAGAGAATCAGCAGACACTAACTGAGCCAATTAATAGCTTCAGCAAAATTAATCTACAAAAAAATCATCAACAAACAACAATTCAATATAGTAATAATGAGCACAAAAGATCAATAATAGAAAGGGAAATTCTATTCCAAATAACTTTTAAGAAAGCATTTTTATGTTTATTATGTGGGATTATCTTACCAAAACATATAAAAAGACTCATAAATTCAATTTAAGACTACCTTAAAGAAATAACAACCAATTAGTTAGAAGAATGTTCAATGCTTATGACTGGACCATAATATATTAAAACTGATATTACCACAATTATTTTATACTTTTAATGCTTATAATAATCATTATCAAGGTGATAACTTCTAGTACTTGATAAAATGCAAAAAAAATTCATTTGTTATCAACAAAATACTCTAGAATATTAAGAGAAATGATGAAAAAAGTAGGGATTAAGGGTCAATAATCCTATATATCACACTATTATCAAAAACTATCTAGTACTTTTAAAATAGATAAAGAAAATAATGGAAAAGTTTAGACAAGATAGAATCAGAAACAAACTCAAAGATTTCAGAATTTTATAAAGTGGGAAACTTGAATTAACTAGAGAAAAACCTAATTAAAACTACTGGGAAAACTGCCAATCAGTCTGACAGAAATTCTATTTAGACATTGCCTTCTGCTGAATCATCTTTGTGGACACAGGAATTCCAATTTTGCTCTTCAGTCCTTTGCTCTTCAATCCCTACTTTCAATTCCCAGTATTCCATAATGCATTCTAAATGGCTATGTGACTATAGTATTAGAGATCATACTATAATAAGTTAATAAAGAAGGAAATCACACACAAACACACACACACACACAAACACACACACACACACACACACACACACACACACACACACACACACATATATATATATATGTATGTATGTATGTATCATGACCATGGGTAGGATAGGTATTCTTAACCAAATAAGATATAGCAGCAATTACAAAAAATACAATGAATAACTCAGATTTCTTGAAGTTGAAAAGATTTTGCACAGAAAAAGTTAATGCATCCATAAGACAGGGCGGAAAAAATCTTTGAATAAAATATCTCCGGTGAGCATTATAAATATAATTGGAAATTGAATGTAACCATTGCTTAAAAGTTGTGTTGAAAAGTTATGAATAGTTCTCAAAAGAATTGCAAAGCATTCACAATCATACTTTTTATAATAGAAATGCAAATTAAAACAGCTCTGATGTTTTAACTCACACTCTGCAAGTTGAAAAAAATGACAAAAAAAGCAATAGTCAATTATGGAAGGGTTGCAGAATGGTACATACTCTCATATATTGATGGTTGAGCTCTAAAATAGTACAATCATTTCATGGTTGCAATTTGAAATTATTCAAATAAAAGACTTTAATTTCTATGTTCTTTGAACCAGAGACTCCATTACTGGATTTATATACCCTAAGGAATCTAATGATAAAAAATGTACATATACTGCAAAATATTCATAACAATACTTTTTTTCAAGAATTAGAAAATTAGATACCCATCAATTGAAGAATGTCTAAACAATTTTTGGAACATGAATACAATGAGATGTTATCCTGCAGGGAGAAATGAAAAGAATGATGAATACATAGAATTTAGAAAGATCTATATTTTCTGGCTGGACTCTAGATGTATGCGTGAAGCTAAGATGCTCCCAGGACTTTTTCCTATTGAAGATAGATAAAACTTCTGTATTGACATTAAGGTTACAGATCCCAGAAAGAAAAAAAGATCCAAAGAAGTTTTCAGTAATAGATATTGTGGAGGATCTTCAGTGAAGGCCTGTCTATTTGAGGGGAAAAGGGGAGATTAAGTCCAGTAAGGTGGAAGAGTGGGAAAGCTCTTAAAAGGGAAGCTTTTAACCACCATTAAGTTTAGTTCCTGACAACTTGACAACAGCATAAGTCCTGATAGTTGGATTGAAAGCAAGCAGGGAGGGTCCCAACCCCAAACAAAGTCTAAACCCTGGGAACACTAGGGCAAAAGAAACCACTGCATAGTTAAAACCTGGACACAAAGGATGAAATGAACTTCTGCAAAGCTAAGATATGGACTGTATAAGCAACAGCTTGGCCAATAAAAAGTCAAGGATCAGATCCCAAATATAGCATAAAAAGCTTGGGTCTATACTCCCTATACCCCAGGAGCAGAGCTCAAACAATAAAGAGGAGCAAAAGACTAAAAGATATTCACTATAGAAAACTACTTTGCGGATAAACATGATAGCAATGCCATATCTGAAGAAGAAATCAGTGAAAATTTATTCACAGGGGAAGATTCAAAAGAGTCTATGAATTGGACTCAAATCCAAAAGCTCATAGAAGAGCTTTAAAAAGATTTTAAAAAACAAAGAAGAGAGGAAGAAGAAAAATGACAAAAAGAAATGAATCATGCAGGAATTTTTTGAAAAGATGATCAAAGAAATCAGCTCCTTTAAAAGTAAAACTAACCAAATGGAAAAGGAAAAAACAAAAATTTATTGAAGAAAATAAAATTCTAAATATTGGAATTGGACAAAGGGAAACCAATGAATCTACAAGATTACAAGATTCCATCAAACAAAATAAAAAGGCTGAAAAAATTTAAGAAAATGCTAAGTATCTTTTAGGAAAAACAAAAGACCTGGAAAATATATCCAGGAGAGAAAAAATACATAGAACCCCTCCAGAAAGAAACCCCAGGATTAAAAACTCCAAGGGCTATTATAGTCAAATTCCAGAACTTTCAAATAAAGACAAAATACTGCAAGAAGCAAAAAGGAAACAATTTAAATACAAAGGGAACATAATTAGACTCACACAGGTCATATTAGCCTCAACATTGAAGGTCTGGAGGACCTGAATTGCCATATATTGGAAGGGCTAAGGACCTGGGATTAAAACTAAGAATTTACTATACTGCAAAATTCAGGACATATTGCCAGGGGAAAAGATGGTAAATAGAGGATTTCCAAAATTTCCTGACAAAAAGACCTCAAGTTAAAATAAATGAATAAAGTCATGCATAAAAAAAAAGGCAAATGAAAAAGGGAAACAAAAAGCAAAACAAACCAAAGAAATTGTTGGTCATGAGCATTAAATTGTATACAACCCTAAAATGGAAGGCATGGCACTGATAACTCTTCAGAAGTATTTCTCTTAGGATAATTAAAGGGTCAAATATAATTGAAGAGATTGAACTTAGATGATATGAGTATGGTTTGGTCTTGCCTTTTCATTGAAGAGGACCAAGATGACATCATTATGTTTGAGACAAAAAGCCTGGATGGAAAGCATGAGTGCTTACTCTAAACTTAAGTGTTTCAGTTTCCTTTCACCTACTTTAATTCTGCTATGCTCACAAAGCTTATCACTTACTCTTATGAGAGCATCCTAAACTGGGCAGTCTTGAGTCAATGTCTCCCATAAAATACATTCAATTATATAGTGCTTAAGTGAGACCTTCAGAGTATCCCAGTGCTTAGAGCACTTTCTAATTCTTATAGTTAATTAAATCATGGTTGGACTTAATCCATACTTTATTTATGCTTTATGTTTGTTTTTGCAAGGCAATGGGGTTAAATGGCTTGCCCAAGGCCACATAGCTAGGTAATTAGTATCTTTGGCCAGATTTGAACTCAGGTACTCCTGACTCCAGGGCTGGTGCTCTATCCACTGTGCCACCTAGCCACCCCAATCCATACTTTATTTAACAAGGGGTTAAGTAGCCTTGGGGGTTGGGGAGTGTGGGAGAAAGTATGTTTGCAGGGAAGAGAATATTTCATATGGTTTTTAATGATACTTTGGCTCATGATAATTGTGTGTCCTTGGAGGGTACTTGAAAAGGGGGTAAGATGAAAAATGATTATTATTTAATGCACTTCAAGACTCTTGAAAAGAGTACTTCGGAAGCAAAAGAAGAGAAGAGGGCACTTAATGACTTTGAGGCAATGCTGCATATCAAATAATCAATCTGTGATGATACTTTGACCAACAATTTGACCTTATCAAGAGATCAGTTAATCAGGCTGTGATTGATAATACACACTTAATAGCACTTGAGTGATAAATTACACCAGGTGAAGAAGAACCAAGATTTCTAATTTTAGAGGCAAAGAAGGGAAAGTGTGAACACTGAGTGAGTTCTATTCAATTGATTTGACCCAGAGTGTGAATAAGATACATTTCCACTTGGATTTAAAAATCTTTCCTACTCTATGGGGGGGGGGAGCAGGGAAGAGAAAGGTTAGGGAAGAAGGGACTAATGAAAGGGAAGGCAAAGGTATAAGTGAAATAAATATTATATAAATTGAAAGGTAAATGCTAAAGGAAAAATTAAAGGAGAAAAGGGTCACAGAAAGATAAACCAAAAACTAACTGGAAACTAAATAGCTTAATTTTAAACAATGAGTGGATCAAACAATAAATCATAGAAACAATTAATAATTATATCTGAGAAAATGATAATAATGAGACATCATACCAAAATTTATAAGATGCAACCAAAGCAGTTTTGGAGGAAATTTTCATAATTCTAAAGGCCTATATGAATAAAATAGGGAAAGAGGGACTAAATAAATTGGGTGTGCAACTAAAAAAGAAAGAAAAAGAACAAATTAAAGATCCTCAATTAAATAGAAAATTAGAAATTCTGAATATCAAGGGAGAGATTAATAAAATTGAAAGCAAGAATACCATTGATCTAAAAAAGAAAACTAAGTGCTGATTATATGAATATTTACCTTTTGGTTAATCTGATTTTAATAAAAGAAGATAACCAAATTACCAGAATCAAAATGAAAAGGAGGAAGAATTTCCTCACCAATGAGGAAGAAATTAAAGAGATAATGCTGATCTACTTCAATGAATAGTAGGCCAATAAATTTGATAAACTGAATGAAATGGATGAATATTTCCAAAAATACAAACTGCCTAGATTAACAGAAGAAGAACTAATGAATTTAAATAATCTCATTTTAGAAAAAAAAAGAAATTACAGAATCCATCAATTAAACTCTGGGAAAGAAAGTTTCCAGGTCCAGATGGATTCACAACTGAATTCTACCAACATTTAAGGAACAATTAACTCTTATTCTACATAAAATATATTTTAAAAAAAATTAGAGAAGGAGTTCTTCGATATATCTTTTATGACACCAAAATGGTGCTGAGACCTAAACCAGGAAGAACCTAAGCAGACAAAGAAAATTATAAATGAATCTCCCTAATGAACACTGAGGCAAAAATATTAAATAAAATTTTAGCAATGAGATTACAACAAGTAATTACTAGGAAAATACACCATGATCAGGTAGGATTTCTAGCAGATAGGCAAAGATGGTTAAATATTAGGAAAACACTAAACATAATTGGATATATCAATAGAAAAACCAACAGAAACCATATGATTATCTCAATAGATGCTGAAAAATCCTTTGATAAAATAGATCTATTCCTATTAAAAACACTAGAAAGGGGGCAGCTAGGTGGCACAATGAATAGAGCACCAGTCACAGACTCAGGAAGTCCTGAATTCAAATCTGACCTCAGAAACATAATAATTGCCTAGCTGTGTGACCTTGGGCATGTCACTTAACCCCATTGCCTTAAATAAATAAAATTTTTTAAAAACTAGAAAGTTTAGGAATTAATGGAGTTTTCCTTAAAGTAATAAGTAATATCAATCTAAAAATCAATAAATATTATATATAATGGGGATAAACTTAGAGCATTTCCAATAAGATCAAGATGTCCATTATCACCTTTGATATTCAATATAGAATTGGAAATATTGGATTTAGCAAAAAGAGAAGAAAAATAAATTGATGGAATCAGAATAGGGATTAAGGACATAAAGTTTTCACTCTTTGCAGATAATATGATGGTATACTTAGAGGATAATCTTAAAACCTCCTTGAAACAATAAAAAAAAGTTCAGCAAAGTTAGCAGGATAAAAAAATAAACCCACATAACAATCAGCATTTCTTTATATGAACAACAAAGCCCAAGAGATAGAAAGAGAAAGTACATTTGTGGTAACTGTAGATAGCATTAAATATTTGGGAATGTACCTCCCAAGACAAACTCAGAAATTGTTTGAACACAATTATAAAGTATTTCACATCCAAATAAAGTAAGATCCAAATAATTGGGAAAATGTTAATTGTTCATGGTTAGGTCAAGGTAATATAATAAAAATGACAATTCTACCCAAATTAAATTACTTATTCAATGTCATTAATCAAACTACCAAATAACTATTTTACTGAGCTAGAAAAATTATTAACAAAATTCATCCAGAGTAACAAAAGGTCAAGAATAGCAAGGTAACTAATGAGAAAAGGTAAAGAAAGATGGCTTAGGTCTATCAGATCTAAAACTATACTATAAAGTGAAAGTCATCAAAACTGCCTGGTACAGGTTAAGAAATAATGGATCAGAGGATTAGGATAAGTTCAAAAGAAACAGTAGTAAATGAGTACCGTAATCTACGGTTTGACAAACCTAAAGACATTAGCTTCTGGGATAAGAACTCACTATTTGACAAAAATTGTTTGGAAAACTGGAAAATAGTATGACCAAAAACTAGGCACAGATTCACATCTCACACCCTATACCAAAATAAAGTCAAAATGAGTATGAGTACAAGATTTGTACATAAAGGGTGATACCATAGACTAATTAATAGACCAGAAATACTCTATCAATTAGATCTATGGAAAAGGGACAAATTGATGACCAAAGAAGTAGAATACATTATAAACTATATTTCATTATATTAAATTAAAAAGGGTTTGCACTGTTAAAATCAATACAGCCAAAATTAAAAGGAAAGCAGAAAACTGGTAAACAGTCTTCACAATTAGTTCTGTTAAAGGATTCTTTTTTAAATATATAGAGAATTACATCAAATTTATAAGATTTCAATCATTCCCCAAATGATAGTCAAAGGATATGAATATATGGTTTTCAAATGAAGAAATTAGTTATATATAATCATATGAAAAATGCTCCAAATCATTATTGATTAGAGAAATGCAAATTAAAACAACAATTATGTATCACCTCACATGTATCAGATTGGCTAAGATGAAAAAAATGGAAAATGATCAATTTTGCAGAGGTTTTTGGAGGATTGGGACATTGATGCATTGCTGGTGGAGTTGTGAATGGATCCAACCATTCTGGAGAGCAATATGGAACTATTCCCAATGAGCAATAAAGGTATTCATACCCTTTGAAATTCCAATTGCAGTTCTATGTCCAGAAAAAATCATAAAAATGGAAAAAAGTCCCATGTGCTCCAAAACATTCATAGTTCTCTTTTTGTAGAGGCAAAAAAAAATGGAAATTTAGGGGATTCCCATTAATTGGGAAATGGCTAAACAAATTATAGTATATGAATATTATTGAATACTATTGTTCTATAAGAAATCATAAATGGTCTCACTCTAGAGAAGCATGGAATGACATACAGGATCTGATGCTGAGTGATGGAAGCAGAACCAAGAGAACTATGTACACATTAGCAATAATAATGTGAGATGATCAACCCTGATGAATACAGATCTTCTCAACAGTTCAAAGTGCTAGGGAAATCCTGTAAGACAGATTATGAAAATGCTATTCCCCATCCAGAGGAAGAAACAACAATATAAAACAAAACAAAAGTAAAATTCCCTTCAGAATCTGATGAACATTACATTCAGTTTTTTTTAAATAATGTATTTATTTCTCTTAATCCAAATTCCTCATACTGAAAATGATTAATCCATAAACATGTTTAACACAATTGTGTGTGTACAATATTAACCTGGCTGTTCACTGCTGAGGGGAGGGGAGTGGGAAAGGAGGGTGGAAGGAAATTTTCTGACTTAAAAATATGCATATGCATATGGATGAATGTTGAAAAACCTTCATAACATGTATCTGGAAAAATAAAATAACAGTACATTTTTTAAGAAATTAAAAAATATCTGTATTAACTGCTACAGATTTGGGTGAACAAAGTCAAGAAAATGATTTACCCAGCAATTATAACAATTTAAGTGGAAAGAACTATACTCCACAAAAAATCAAAATTAAATATAAGCAAATTGCAAAGATCAGGCAAGACTTAAAATATATTAAAAATACCTAGAATTCATCCCTACATGTAGGAAGAAGGCCTAAAGTTATTGCACATTACATAAGTTTTAGGATTTTTTTCAATATATTGCTCAAATATGATTTGTCCCCTCTCTAAAAAATGCTTTGTCATATTGTATGATACTCTCAAAGGAGAAGAGTGAGGGATAATTGGGATAATTATGGACATGCAATAAAGAATATAACAGTAAAAACTTTCTTAAAAAAAAGCAAATCAATAACCCAGTGGATGGTCAGATATATACATAGCTTTATTATTTTTCTATACATTGCAACAAAATTGCTCCCTAGTTCCATTATTTTATCTGTAATCATACTTGATAATCTGTGTAATAATATGATAAAAATATTACAGGCATTTGCTTTTTTACTATATAAAAATCAGACTGTTTGAGAACCATGACTATAAGTATGCACATTATAAGCCATCATGAAATCCTCATAATTTATCATAAACTTTGAAACAAAAATGTTTCTACCTCTCATGGGGGTTTTTAAAGTTTTTTACAATGTAAAATTATCCTCTGTTTATACTTCTTCTATCTGGTAGATTTCCAAATGAAGTGTTGTCAACCACTGCTCAGTAACAGAAGAGAATTTTGGTGATAGTATTATGAATGTGCCAATGGTAGAGGAGAAGAAAGTCATGTTTAATGAGACTTTTTCTATACGAAAGTTAGTTCATGTAAAAACATTGTTATAAATTATGTGATATATGGGAATGACTTTAACATATTTCCTGTTGATTCAGTTTCCCTCCTGTATGATTCTTTATTAGATCATTTGGGGTTTTCTTTGTTTTTTAGGTTTTTTTCAAGGCAAATGGGGTTAAGTGGCTTGCCCAAGGCCACACAGCTAGGTAATTATTAAGTGTCTGAGGCTGGATTTGAACCCAGGTACTCCTGACTCCAGGGGCAGTGCTTTATCCACTGCCCCACCTAGCCGCCCCTTTTTGGGGTTTTCTTAACAGAGATAATGGAATCATCTGTCATTTCCTTCTCATTTTGAAGAAGGGAAATTGAAGTATTAAGAAGGTTAATGACTTGCCCAATGTAACAAGTGTCTGAGATTGGATTTGAATTTACAAGTATTAGTCCTCCTGATTCCATGCCCAGCATTTTATTCACTACACCACTTTAACTGACTTGAATTTTAAGTATATTTATCATTTAATGAAGGACTTATCATTACACTCTAGATAAGTAAATATTTTATAAGTAGATACTGAAGGGGTTTTTTTTGTAAAATTTTAATACAATTTTCAACCACATATTCATGTGACCAAGCATTTTCTTTTTATTCTTGTTTTCTAAAAAAGTACAGCATTAAATTGAATGTTGAACCAAATTTAAGACTTCCCATCTGTATTGAGTCAAATGAATTAATATTTGTTTAAAAATATAGTCCAATTTTCAAATAAAGAGTATACACACACATATATATATGAAATATATGTATATGTGTGTATACATTTATGTGTACATACACACGATACACATGCATCTATATATACATTATATATTTCACACATTTCAAGTTGTAACATTTTTTGCACATTCAAGTTGTACCTTATTTTATTAAAATATTTATACTCAATAAAACTATAAAATAAATTAAATGGTGAAGTCTTGCATAAAATTGAACATATATAAGATCTTCCTAGATCATTTATTTTAATGCATATAAAATGTCCTACAGAAAATATTCATAATTATTTTAATATAATGTTTATAATTTAATGATTATTTGTAAATTTGTGGGCAGAAAAATATATTTATTATATTATATAATGTATATGTGAGCAAAGATTATTTAATTTATTTTAATGATTTAACGAATAAATAAAAATAATATATGCAACATATTGTTTTGGCGAGTTATTTCGCTTTTTAGGTAGTTTAAAGGAGTTCAGAGACAAAAGATGTTGGGAACTTCTATTCTTTAGAAATAAAGATTACTATTGATATGCTTTCTACATGCAAGCTTTTGGAACAAGTTAATTAGAAAAACAATCACATCCACCAGTCATGTATATCTATCAGTTAGAATGTCCAGACATACAAAATAATGCAAGTCTTCCAAGATTTCTTCTATTTTGAAAATAGAACAAATTTTTCAATGGTAGTCAGCATTTTCTTTTCTTTACCGCTTCCTGTTTCTGCCCCAAACTTATGTAAACTTGCCAAAGTACCTAGGTTCAGAAATCTGGTGTCCCACAATCTGACTCACAATTACTTTTTTTTTTTTTTTTGGTAAATAGAACTCTACTTAAAAATGTACTCTTGGAATTTCCATTCTGTAACTTTCTTGTAACTCAAACCAATCATCTAATTTGTGTTTACTTATGTTTTGGTTAAGTCCTTATCTTTATCGATCAGATCTTCTTATGAGAAATTATATTTTCTTGTATATATTTTTAAGAATTATCATCCTTGGGAGCAAAACCAAAAGAACAATATACATATTAACAACAACATTATGAGAAGATTTAACCTTGATGCAAGCACCTCCTCTCAGCAGTTCAGAGAGATAGGACAACCATATTAGGTTAGCTAGGGACAATGCTATCTCCATCCAGAGGAAGAAAAACAAAACAAAACAAAGAAAAAACCCTTCATAATCTGATGAAAATTTTATATAAATTATGAATTAATCCTAATTCCTCATACAAAAAGTGACTAATCTGTAATCATGTTTATCAAAAATATTTATGTACAGTGTTAACCTGACTGTTCTCTGCTGGGGGTGGGGTAGGAAGGGAGGGAAGAAGAAATTTTTTTAACTTAAATATATATATATATATATATGCAAATTGATGAATGTTGAAAAATATTTCATAGTATGCCTTTGGAAAAATAAAATATCAATTAAAAAAAGAATTATTCTTTGATCAAAGACAAAATTTATTTTCTAAAATTGCAATAAACTAATAGGTTTAATAAAATGATATACTGGTACTTAGTAACATTAAAGGAACAAGAGGAATTAATGATTTAAAATGAGGGAACTATCATTTTTCTCAATGAGCTTTAATTCAAGTATTATTATATTATTGCAACACATTAAAGAGTTATGTCCCTGTGTTATCATCACAATTCAGTCCATTAGGTTTCAAGTGAAAGCAGATTCCTGTATAGTATTTATTTATCTTACAAGTGCCTATTAACAAGGGGAAACTTTGTAAAGAGACTACTATATATTTAGCATAAAAGATGCAAAGGTAAAATAAGAGAGTCACTATTTTCAATGAATTTACCACTTAATAAGGGGCTTAAAACTACACAGAAAATATAGATATCACTATCTGTTACCATAAAATATATCGTGTAAAGGAAGAAAACTAAGCAAAAAAGATATATAATGGGAAAGTTCTGTTATAGCTGACTAAGAAGGAAGATGTGTCAAAGAAGAAATCTTGATAGAAGTGTCACTTTGACTTTGATTAAAACAAACAAGTACATTACTACAGGGAGATATGGAGAGAGACCATTTAAAGTATAAGACAAATACATGAAAATGTATGGAGACAGGTTAGGCAGGAATTAGATAGGGAGGAGCTGGCTGGAATGCAGTCTTGCAAAGAACTGTAGGACATGATAAATCTGAAGAGTTCGGTTGGACCCAGACTATGGAGGTATTTGAATGTCAAATTAATTATTTTATATTATATTTGGGAAAGAATGGGAATCATTTAAGTTTTGGGTACAGGGCATCCAATAAATCAAATGGTATAATGGGTACATTAAGAAAATAACTTTGGTAGGTGTATGAGGGTTGGATTGGATGGGAGAAAGATTAAAAACAGAATCTAAGACCTTAGCAGTTTAGAACTAAACCAGGATAACAGCAAAAATAACAGAATAGAGAAGAAATATAACATCTTAGAAGAGTGACTTTGAACATATTGTCAAAAATCTCTCTTGTTAGTCTCACTTTTTGGATCCTTCATTTGCATATTACAAAAAGAAATTTGATATTTTCAAGTCATCTATTAATAGCAAGATAAATTATACCAACTCTTTTTGTTCAATATGTCAACACTATCATTTAACAATTATTTTCATTGATTCAATACATCAATTATAATTAATTCCTAATGGAGGTTTTCAAAAGACAAATTCAATTATCCAGGAAATATAAAGAAAAGTGATCACTATAACTGTGTGACTGAACTATTAGATACTCACTAGCAAATATACAAATGGAGATATCACAAACTATAAAGGTAGCATCTAAAGAAATGAATTATGCATTTTTTATTTTTACTCCAGTACTCAGACCTAGAGAAGCCTATATTCAATAAGTACCAGGTTGAACTCAATTTCAGGATGAAGGATTATTCAGATATGCAAGTATCTTTTCAGTTTAGAGTACATCTCAAAATTCTAGATGATTTTAAAACTATATCAGTATTGTTTGTCTTAAAATTTCCAAACATAATATTCATAATTTATCAAGCTAGACTTCCAGGTTTTCTGAAAAAGTATTTTGGACCCATTAGCACATTCTATGTTGTTACTCATATTCAGATGGTCTTTATAACCAAAGTAGTTAGAGAATTAGTATGTGTATAACTGCTACCTTTTCTTTTTTATGGTATTATGCAGCATACTTAAGTTTTTTGTTCATGTCTAAAGACCAAAACTTTATTCCTCTTAATGGCTTAAATGGATCACATAATGTACCTAATTACCACAAATATGTCATCATAATAAATAAATCAAATTAAATAATTTAAATAACACATTAAAGTAAAATATAATTAAAACCAATAATAAATTAAATTATAAATTAATAAATAAATTAAAAATTGCTCACATTCTCACCAATTGAGAAAGAACTGAAGAAAATTAATAACTTGCCCTCAAATAATTGTAAATCAATACTAAAAATCCCTAATTTTATAAATGCAATCAAAATCAATGTGGTTTGCCCTTACATATAGATATGTGCACATACATATAAATATATTCATGTGGGCATATAAATATTATGTGAATACAAACTTACATACAGTCGATTGGGAAATGACTAGAAAAATTGTGATACATAATTAGACAATAAAAAGAAATATTAGGAAAATATTGGACATAAAGAGTTCAGAGAAACATAAGAAAGCATATGAAAAATAAGAAACAAATGTAGAGTGAAGTTAGCATAAAATAATATTCAAAAATGATTATAAAAACAAAAGTAAATGTAAAAAATTAAAACTAAATGATGGAGGGCCAGCTAGGTAGTGCAATGGATAGAGCACTGATCCTTGAATCAGGAGGACCTGAGTTCAAATCCTACCTCAGAAATGTAATAATTACCTAGTTGTGTGACCTTGGGCAAGTCAATTATCCCTATTGCCTTGCAAAAAAAAACAAAAAACAAAAAACCCCTAAATGATGGATAATTATAATTACCAAGATTTACGCTGGAAAAAAGAATTGGGGGGAAAATGTACCTCTTTCTTTTCATGCAGATGTGAGGAAATATGAATTACTACATATTTTTAATTCCTATACTCTTACAACTGGACTCTATCAACTGAACTAGAGACATGCTAACTGGGGAGAACCCACTTCCTGCTTTTAAACTCATTTTGGGAATGGTAACAAAATGAACATCCCTTATTTTTGGATGGTTCGACCATATTCCTTTTTTGTTTTCTCCATTTATTGGAATTTAAGCTCCTTGGGGGCAGTGATTGTTTCTCTTTTGTTTTTATATCACCAGTATTTTATCACTATAACACATAATGTTAGGGCTTAGTAAAAGTTTAATAAATTTCTAAATATATTCATTTGGGCACTTATTCATGCATAATGTCAGATACATGAGTTGTGTTAATTAGTTCAGGTGACTTGTTATTTTTTCTAATTAAAAATTATTAAAGATAGCTTACTATGATAAACATAATATGTCTCTGGAAATCAATATAAAAACAAAAGTCAAAGAAAAAAGAAAAAGAAAATATAACTCTAGATAATGAAAGCATTTGTTCCACCAATTTAAAATGCCTTTAATATTTGTTTTAAAAATGTTCAATCATCTTATTAATTATATTACAAACAAAATCAGAAAGAAGATCTTTCATTACTCCATAGAAAAAAAATTTCTCATTACTCCATACTCATCTCAAATTACTTCTGGGACCAACCATTTCTCTATTCAAAAAATGAATTTTTAATTTGTGATTTTCATCAATTAAATGACTTTGTCTTCTCTTAATGATAAGCATTTTCTATTCATATGGACTTTGACACTCCATTTATGAAAGGCATATTTGGAAGACACTCAGGCTTATTAGCTTCAATCTGAAAACCTTAAGTTTACATTAGAGGATTCTTTGAACAGGTCTTCAGTGAATAGACAACTTTAAATGAATTTTTGTCAGTACAGAATTGCAAATGTCAAAAGAAAAGTATCCTTGTATTACCATACACACAAATGTGTGTGCATTTTAAATAACTAATAAGAATAAAATATATGTTTAATCTGAAATTATGGCCAGGTTCTTTTTTCATCATATCTCTCTTAATTCTTGTTATTTCCCTGCTATATATTTCTTTTTTCCAAAATTTGCTTTATTTATAATTTTTTAATAAAGTAAGAAATTTCATTACATAATACGATTAAAAATGATTGCTCATGAAACCCCAAATCCACTATGCACAAATTTCTATTCCTTTCAAATATATAGCAAAACTATCTTACACATTTCTTTTTTTTCTTAAATTTTCAAGATTAGTTAATTCTTTGTATTTTCCCTCATTTTTCCAGTCTTGATTCTGCTTTGAGATTTTTTTTAAACACTCTCATAATGTAATTATCTTCTCTTAAATTCATTCTAATTTTCAAGGAAACTTTCGCTTGCTAAGGGTTTGTACATGTTGTGCTAATCCTTCCAATCTTTCCTCAATATCATTTTGTTTCTTTTCCATCTCTTATCTCTAGTTCCCTCATCCCAGTTGTAAAATGATTCTTAAGTCTTAAAAAAAAACAAAGCTTAATTCTAGTTAAATTTGTTTTCTATCTATTTTTCAGCTTAGTTTGTAGTTTTGTTTGTTTTTTAATTCTTTCTCTCCTGAGTTTGTGTTTTGGACATTGCTTAAATCCATCAAGCAATACATATTTGTTAAACTCCTACTATGTGCCCTGCTATGAAGCCTGTAACTGTAAAATAGAGCAAAAATAAGTCTCAAGTCCAGCAGGGATATGACTGACATTATAAAAGGAAAGATCAGGAATAAGAAGAAAATATTGCTCTACCTTTACTTGCAGCCTAAAATTGAATCGTGGATAGATAAAGTGAACTTTGCAGCTTAGGAATGCCAACAGCAAGAACTGAGTTCACATACTGCTCAAGTGGCAGAAACAAAAGATAGGAACAGATTCATGGAGATAGCTGGTTACCATGTGAATAGAGCTGATCCTAAAACCAGGAAACCCTGAGTTCAAATTTAGCCTCAGATTCTTACCAGATATGTGATCCTGGATCAGTCACTTAACCTACTGCCTCAGTTTCTTCAACTATAAAATGTTGAAGTAATGCCACCTACTTTCAAGATTGTTGTGAGGATGAAATGAAAACATATTTACTTAAAAATGCTTATCACAGTGCCATAGTAGACATTATATTGTTTGTTTCCTTCCTTTCTTTCCATTTCTCCCTTTCCCTTTCTCAAGTTTGTTTTCAGATTCAGCTCTCAGATCTATGTGAGTTCTGTAGCTGATTAATCTAGAGACCATGGTTCCTTTGCTCAGGCTAGGAGGAGCAGCAATTTCACTGGAATTATAATCTGGGGCAAATCTACAGTTTTGGCACCTCAATCCATACAGGTGTCAGGAACATGAAAAACTCAGGTAAGTAGAGCTGTGATCAAACATCAACCTGCATCAAATGGAAACTAGCTCATAATTTGAAATGACTTTGAGGCGCTTGTATAACAAAATGCTTAGTAACTAGAGAAAGCAGTGAAAACTATTCAGAAGAATCAAAAACATGATCAAATAAAGCAGAAACATTACTTTTGTATATTCAAAAGGTTTTCTTCTCCCAATTCTGGAAATCAGGTTAAAAGAATACAAACTCAAAAAAGAAAAAGAAAATAATTCCAATTTAAAGGGCTATTATGGTATCGAGGCACATGGCAGAGGGTTTAATAATTGTTTGTTGATTGATGGATTGATTGAATTCCTATATCATAAATCCAGAAGGAGAAAATTAGAAAAAAAATGCTAAATACTAACTTTGGAAAAATAGATTTAACACAAGTTGAACCAGTATTTCTAGAAGAAATGAAACTGGAAGGCTCTGTGCAAGGAGCTCCTGGACAGACTCTATTCCCAGTATTCAATCAATAAATATTTATTAGGCAGCTAATTAAGATTATTTGCATTTGCTGAATACTATGCTATGTGATTTTTTATATAAATATGAAAAAGACAGATCTTATTTCAATGAGTTTTCAATATAATCAGAATTACAACTCATAAAAGAAAATTAAATATCAGGGGGAAAGGGAAAAAAGAAGTGGTGTGGGAAAGATGGCAGAAAATTCAAATGAATTCAAAATCCTCAGGTGGGAATTGAGAGGACATCCGAATTCTGAGTCTCGTTCCCTTTCCCTAAATGGAGGCATTTATGACTCCATATTCCACTGGCTAATTTATCTTTCAGAATGATGAAATTTACCAGTAATGAATTAGATAAAGAGACTTCTCTGTCCTAAGACCTCTCATTCTCTCTATGTGGACTTCATATAGAAAAATAATTCAGGATTTTCTTTGGATATCTTGATCAAGGCAAATGTTTTCTTTTTTCTAAATATTGCTTGGAGAAATGGAGTTTGAAATGGTTTATACTGTTTTCTTGTTATTTTGATTACTTTCTCATTATATCAACTCCAGTGAGATCTGACAATTGTTATTCAGAGATACCAGTGTCACTAAGTTCATAGATATTCAACATCAAAGTACTGTCCATCAGGATCTGAATAATTTTGGCCATGATTCTTCATTATGCTGGAATTATGTTCCATGCTAGTGGAGGAAATACCCATTTTGATGAAATTATGAATGTTTTGATATCAAGAAAAGAGGACAAAAATAATAAACGAAAGTACTTAACATCATCCACTCTTTATTCCTAAAATAAATTAAAACATGTAAGTATAATAACCAATGCATCCATTAGGGGAAAAAAATTGAGTCAACCCTTTTTATATTCTACTGCTGGGTTCTAATGTTCTTCAACCTCAACCCCCACCATTTGATCCAAAGTCTATAAATCAGACTCAAAGTTTTTTTATTCCCTCTTTTTTCCTCTAGTTGATAGTCTCATTGCTTTCTTTATATTCTTCTGTGGGCTTCCAAAGAACTTGAAAGAGACCCTTTCTGGAAACCAGAATTATAGAAGAACAGTTGGTCTCCTTCCCCCCGCTTCATTTCTTATTCTGCCTGAAGCAAGACTATTAGTTCTTTCTTATTAAATATTGATCTCAGTTCAAAAACAAATCAGTTTCCAACTCCACATTCTCCCCCCCCCATGCAGCACTTCATCCTAAAGGCTACTTTGTCCCCCTGAAGATTGTGATTATAGCTACTGTATGTTAAAAAATGTTTTTAAGGTCATGCAAGTATAACTCAGTTTTGAATTGAACACTCATTATCATGATTTGTAGAAAACTGGACTCTGGTGAGAAAGGAGCTTTCTTTCTTAGCCCTATCAAATATTCCAACTAGCAAATATTGAAGGTGATATCTTTTCTTTAGGGTACAAGAAATAAGTTTTGCTCTGTGTGCTTTAGTCTTGAGTTCTCAGGAATTATATTTCATTATAAAGTCCTCTTTTACTTCTTTGAAAAGGCAATAAATAAGTAATCTTTTGGGTTATTTTTCTTCCAAAAGATCTGATGAGTTATCATCTCATGCCACATTAATTTTTATTTCCTAAGCTACCATTAGATGCATCACATCATACATTTATTAAATTAAGAGAGTACATTTTCTAATGGAATTCAAGATGCCTCATTTGTGACCTTTAAAGTTAGGGATCCTTAGTCTGGGGTTCATGAACTTTATTTTAATATATTTATAACTCTATTTAAATACAATTAATTTCCTTTTACTTCTCTGAAATATGAAAAATGTGGCACAGATATGATGTGAGCACATGTTATTGAAAAATGGCACTAAGATACTTAATACAAGGCTATAACAAACCTTCAATTTGTCAAAAAAAATCAATATCACAATGAAGAAAAGTATAATAAAATCAGATATGGCTCTATATTATATTTGTGTGGATATTATATGTTCCCTAATGTAAAAATAGTTTTCTCCCCCTCCCGATTAATGTCAGTCAATTTGTTTGAACTTAAAATGTATTTTTCTATTGTTTAGGAAGGTTAAGGTTTTCAAAGAATGTAGTCTCATAATCAATTGCTCTAGTCCCAAAATGTATTGAATTATATATACAAACCACAAGAACATGCCTATTCCTATGAAGAGAATGCCAGAGGACATGTATATTCCTTTGGTCATCCATTTGTACCAGTTGTACATCTTTGAGAAACCTTGAAAAGTAATGGCATTACCTCAACTTTTCCCCAAAAGAAAAAGTCAAGTGGTTCACATTATAGGCTTCTATAGGTTTGTCCTGAAGTGAAAAGGGACTGCTTGTTCTAACTCAGGATAAGCTGCCTTTCAAAACATTTATGATAACTAGGTCTGTCAGGTGAAGTCAGACACAGAAGCTGATAGTATTCCTTTGGAATAAGTGCCCATCTGCACTAAAATTCACTTGTCCTTCTAACCCTTTCTATTTAAAAAGCACTATCTCCCTTTCTGAATAAAGGGACCTGATCTACCTGATTTGTTTCATATTTAGAAATAATTTTTAAGTAAGTGATTAGGTTTATGGGTTAACCTACAATCTTAAGAAAAATTATTAGTATTTAAATGCCATAAATAAATACAATGGAAGTACAATGAAATGACATACATGAAAAAGTAATGAATAAAATAGAATACCGTGGAATACAATGAAACTGAAAGATATAGTTAACTCATCATATTTTGAGTTATTTTTAGTACTCAACAACAATTCAATCAAATTTAATGAACACTTATGAAGCACTTATATGTACAAGATATTGGATTAAGTTCTGGGGCCACAAAGATTAAAAAGAAACAGTTTTGACTAAATGATATAAACATGAAAAAGAAAAGTATTATGGGAACAAGGCTAAACTTGAAGTCAGAGGACCATGGGTTTGAATTTTTCACCTGACATTAGTAAATAAATGCTTACTGGGCAAGTAATTTAACTTCTCTTGAGTCTCATGTTCTTCATCAATAAAAAGACAATAATATCATTCACCTTAAAACATTGTTGTAGATTATTGTCAAAAATATGAAAATTCTTTACACACTTTAGATTACTTTATAAATATGGTAATAGTTGTAGCAGCAGTAGTAGAAGCACTAGTAGCAATAACAGTAGCATTGGCAGCAGCATTAGCAAAGGTAGCAGTACCAGCCACAGCAGCAGTACTACTAGGAGTAAAATAGATTGCAAAGGGTTAATTCGAACCAAGATGAAATAGTCTATGGTAATCTGAACAGGGAAAGAATTTGAGTGCCGTTGAGATTCCAACAATCATTTCTATGGTACAGGAAAAACATTCAAAAAGCCATAGAAAAATTATAAGTAATTTATTTTCCTTCTTTTATTTTCCTGTGGGGTAGGGAGAGGAAAAGAGAAAAAATTCCTAATTTTTAATAAAGTGCTACAAATTTAGAATGTTATGCATACTTTCAGATGCAGTTACTATATTAACAGTTTTGCTTAATTATTTAATTTTCTTACAGGAAGTCTTTCATTGGAGTGGAGATAATCTATAAATTTTTTGTAGAAACAAAACTAATTATTAAAATTTTTTAATGTTCCTTTGTCCAAAATATTATTTTGATAATAAATCTTATTGAGATATCAAATTACTATGTTCTAAAAAACCTTTTAAAAACTTAAGCATCCATTTAACATTTATCTAAAGTATTACCAACCTAAAAATGAAAGTTAAGTTGATTTTAGTTTTTGGTTTTAATTTGACTGTTTAGATGACTAATCTTTTTCTAATGGATGTTTTTCATAGATACTGTGTTGCCAAAAGTAAGACTATGCCTTCTGACCTGGCCTTTAAGCCTTGGGATATTTTGATTCAAATACAATTAATGATATAGTTAATAAAGAATTTCATACTGAAAATTTTCATAAAATGGAAACCTTTTGTCTCATTTTGGCAGATTTCTTTTTTAACATTTTAAGCAAAAATGATGTTATATGCATTTTCAGTAGAGAAGACTCATCAGCACAGTCACTTTAAAGTAGATAACCTTAGTAAATAACCTCAGTAGTATACCAATGCCCCAGATATAGCATCATGCTAACAAAAGGAAAAAAACAGTATTTTTTAATGTTCATGGGTAGATATGAGCTCCTATATCATTTAATTCCATAACGATGATGTCATTTCTTCATTATGGAAGATCATAACATCAGAGAGGTGATGCCATGACATGCATATGAATTGAATTTGAATGAGGGGATCATGTGATAAATTACTAGTCTCATTCATTATTTCTTTCAGAGGGACCATGAGGTCAAAACTGGATGTTATGTCTAGTCATTCTGATCTATATCTTCTTAATGGGCCCTGATGATTTCTAAGGAAAAAGTGAGACTGGTTAATTGCACAGCACTTTGTCACTTAAACCCAATTCATTTACAAGTCATAATATCACCTTCCTAAATGTTTGAGGACAAAGAACAAGAAATAAATGAAGTCTAAAATTATTTTCATAACACTAAGATATTATTTAGGTCCTCAATAATTCATGAAGTCTAAAGAGCATCTGACAGCAAAAAAGTTTGAAAATTGTTATAGTAGAAGGAAACAACTATAATATTAGAACACTAATAAGTATTCATCAAAAAGACTAGAGCAATTGATCATGAGTAAAAGAAGAGGTTAGATAAAATGGTTTGACAGATTTGTGCTAGATGGTAGGATCAATTTTGATGACAAATAGAGTGAAATTTATCGAAGAACTTGAAACCAAACTGAATTCTGAACTAATGAATGAATGAATGAATGAATGATTTTTTAAAAAAGCATTTACTAAATGTTGACCAAAGTGCTTTGTCAAGCAGTGTGTTGAGATCTGGGATTACAAATAGAAAATCTTTTATTTTGAGAGCAGACACCCCCTACCTTCAAAGAATTCACATTCTAATAGAGGGAGATAGCACATATAGGAAAGGTTGACTGCAGGAAAGAATCAATGACTCAGGATTAAACAAGGTGGGTGGCAAGATCAGGGGGTCAAGAGAATAAAGCAGCAGGTCACATGTTGAAGAATCATTGAAAAAATTAAAATGCACAGAAGGAGGAAAGGGAAGGACAGTACTGAAAACAGACTAATCCCATTTGAGATGCAGTGTGAAATATAGTTAGAATTATAGATTGGAGATGGATTGTGGAGAATGTAGATTATAAACCAAGGAATTCATGTAGTTTTTCTTGAAATATTTAATTTTTAAATAAACATTCATTCTTTTTCATTCAAAACAGAAAGAAATATAGCAAATAAAATTTATTTTTGCATTTTGAGTCCATCATCTATCAAAAAGTATAAGAAATCTAGACTTACAAGTTATCTCTGAATTTTCATAACGTAGTGGACTTTTCTCAATCATTAATCTTGAACTTTGTAGTCTTTGATCCTGTGATTTACTCTCTTCTCCTTGATATTCTTTTTTCTTTAGATTTTTGTGACTCTACTGGATCACAGCGCTACTACTATGTGACTGACTACTCCTTCTTAATCGCCTTTGCTAGATTTTAATTCAGGTTATGATTGCTACTTGAGGATACTCTCCAATACTTTGTACCAGGTGCTCTTCTGTCCTACTTCTGTGTTAGTATTATTGGTGGTCAGAAGATGATCAGGTCACATAGATTTAACTCTCATCTCTATAAAAATCATTCTCCAATCTACTTGTCAATCTCTAATTTCTTTTCAGATCTCCAAGTTTCCATATTCAATATCTTATGGAAAATGTTAAACTGGGTGTCCTATGGATACTTCAAACTCAAAATGTCCAAAATTGAACTCAATTTTCTTCCCAAAATCTCTTCTCTTCCTGATTTTCCTATTACTGGTGGATACAACACCATCATCCTAGGGACCAAAGCTCAAGAACTATATGTTCCTCAACTCCTCTTTACTTTCATAATATATCCCATATATTACTCTCCTGCCCCATGACATTGGTACCACTCCAGTACAATCCATCATAATTTATTTTGGAATATTACAACAGTCTGCTGATTGGTTTTTCTGATAAATAAAACTCTCTACTCCAATCTGATTTCAAATTAATCTTCCTAAAGTGAAAGTCTGACTATGCCATCTCACAATCCAATAATCTCAACCTACTCGATATCATGATCAATTTATTAGTATCAAATATAAAATTTTCTGTTTCACTTTTAAGGCATGTATAATATAACCCCATCCTGTACTTCCACTGTAGGAATTCCCTCCAAATACTCTGTGATAGTGAAACTGACCTTGCTATTCTTCACATAAGACACTCCTCAAGGTCCTATGCATTTTACTGACTGTCCCCCATTCTTAGAATTCTTTCCCTCCTCATAACTATCTCATGGCTTTATCTAATTCTTTCTAATAACCAATCTTTTGCATGAAGTCTTTCCCAATCTCCCTCAATACAAAAAACTTTTCTCTAGACTATCTCCATTTTATCTCATATATATATATATATATATATATGCATTTATATGTATATACATACATATATAATGGATTCATTTAGTCTGTTTATACATACATATATGTATATATGTATATCATATATATAAATATATATGATATATATATATATATATATATATATATATATATATATATATATATATATATAACTTGTACATTGCTTGCATATTGTCTTCCCCTTTAGTGTGGGGGAAGTGGACCCCATGAATACAGTGAATTTTTTTTTTAATCCTCCTTTGTATCGTTAATATTAGCACAGTGCCTAGCAAATAACAAGTACATAATAAATGCTTCTTATCTTGAATTGAAAGTAAATAGAATGTTTCATCATTAGTCTTCTTGAATGATCATTGGTTATTGCATTGATCTCTTTGGCTTGTAAAACTCTTTATAAGCTGACCCCTTCCTACTTTTCCAGTATTCTTAAACTTTTCTCCCTTCTACCTTCTCTGTAATCATGCACATAATCCTCCTTCATGCTCCCCAAATACAACTCTCTATTACTCAATTTTTAATACTTTTCCTGGCTGTTTCCCACACTTGAAATTCTCTTCCTCCTCATTTCCACTTTCCTGATTCCCTGACTTCCCTTCAGTCTCAACTAAAGTCTTATTTTCTAAAAGAAGCCTTTTTCAGTCCTTCTTAATTTAAGTTCCTTTTCTTCGAGACTGCTCCCTATTTATCCAGTATATATCTTATTTGCACAAAGTCATTTGTATATTGTCTCTTCCATTAGTCTATGAGCTCCCTGAGAACAGGTTTTATTTCTTTTCTCTTTTTTGCATCCCTAATAATTAACATAGAGCCTGGCACATAGTAGACATTTAGTGAATGACTGACAAGTTTTTAGTTCTTTCAAAGTTGTTTGTCTTTACAGTGGTATGCTATTATAATCAGATGTAATCATAAGGAAGATTGCTTTGGCAGTTGTGTGTGAAGAATGCATTGGTCTAAGAAGTGACTAAAGTTCACCTAGGGGAACTATAAAAAGTTTTCGTGAGATAATAAAGGTCTAAACAAAAATAGATTAATTGGGATTTAAAATAGAGAGTAGAGGGGCAGCTAGGTGGCACAGTAGATAGAGCACCAGCCTTGGAATCAGGAGTACCTGAGTTCAAATCTGGCCTCAGACACTTAATAATTACCTAGCTGTGTAGCCTTGGGCAAACCACTTAACCCCATTTGCCTTGCAAAACTAAAAATTAAAAAAAAAATAGAGAGTAGAATTGAGGTCTTTATTTGAGGTAGGATCAACAGTAGCTAAAAACAAATTGAATACAGAGGTAAAATGGATAGACTAGAATAAAGAGTCATTGAGATTTTGATGATAGATCTGTATGAGAACTATGGTATTTGAAGTAGAAATAATGAAGTTATAAGGAAGAACAAGGTTTTTTATGGAGAGGAGGGGATGAGTTTAGTGTATCAATAAAATCTCCATGGAAATTCCTAAAAGGAATTCGAAAATATAGAACTAAATATCTGTGAGTTATCTAACATCAGGTAATAATTCAGACCATGGAACTGGAAAGGGGAAGACTATATAGAGAAAAGAAAAGGAAGACAAGAACAGAATTTTGGAAGGTGAGGAATCAATAAACAAAAAGAAGTGATGCCCAGGATTAATGTTTTCAGTTTAAGATTGAGAGGCCTTGAGTGGTTCAAGAATTCACATACAGCCCTAAGATTTTAAAATTTGCTCAGGAATTATTATGCATGTCTGCAAAGTTACAAATTAAAATCTTTTCTCCTCATGTAGAAGCAGCAAGCACCTTGTAAGCTTCCAGAGGGCAGAATAACAAAAGACTAGGTGAGATTTGTTTGAGAGTGTGAGACAGAGAAAAAAAAAGAGAGAGAGAGAGAGCTGACTGGGCAGAGACTTGGGTAGTCTGAGAGCCATGAGGGAAGTTTAGGCCAGGCTTTTGGTCTTGCCCATTCAGAAGGGTCAGGAGACTGTGGGCAAAGGGGGAAATTCCTCCCCTTCTACATGACTGAAACCAAGCAAAAAGTTGGAAGTTGTGGGGTGGGAATAAAGAGATGTTAGGAATTTAGCAGTGGAACAATAGGAGTCAATTGACATCATAGAAGCAGATGACATTTTTTTCTAAAACAGTATAAAGGATTACAAAATCAGTTTACAATTACAAATCTCCTATAACTATAACTCCCTGCATCAATAGGAGTAACAGGATAAAGCAGAAATAGAAGACATGGAGAAGAAAAAGTATCAAGGAAGAGGAGGTAATCAAACTGAAATATCTTGGATGTGGCAACTAATATGCTTGATGTCCTTAGATGGACTAGTTTTAATATGCTATTGGAGGCAAAAAGTAAATGGGAAGGAGTTGAGGTAGTGGATGAGATGAGTGTGGTATACTTTTAAAAAACTTTGTCAGTATAGGGAAATAGAAAAGCAGAACCAAAACTTGTGGGCTAACTGGATCAAGAGGTTTTTTTTAGGTTTTTTGGCAATGCAAGTGGGGTTAAGTGGCTTGTCCAAGTTTGCATAGCTAGGTAATTATTAAGTGTCTGAGGCCGGATTTGAACTCAGGTACTCCTGACTCCTGCTCCATCCATTGAGTCACCTAGTTGCCCCAAGAGATTTGTTTTAAGTAAGGGCAGTGATTTCCTGAATATAGTTGTAGACAGAAAAAATAGAACCAATATAAAATGAACATATTTACATTACTGGAAAGAGAATAATAGATGAAGCAGAATCCTAGCAGAAATAGGAAAAGATAAGATCAAGGGCATAGGGAGAGGAATTATCTTTGGTACGGAGAAGGATCACCTCAACTTCGAAGACTAAAGGGAGGAGGGAGATGATAGGAGAATACAAAATTATGTTTTGAAGAATGGAGGAAAAATCATAGAATTCAAATTTGATCAACTCAATCACCTGAATAAAATAGAAAGTGAAATAAACTTGTAAAATTTATGATGTGGGGAATAATATGGGAGATTTGAGTGATTTTTATGGAAAATATTATGAGAAAACAAGATAAAGTTAATAAGGTCATTGCAAGCAATAAGGGCACTGTCTAAGTCATGTATGTTCACATAAAAATACAGTTTACATAGTTTGGTAAATGTATTACAGCACTCTCCTGCCGAAAAGGCAGAGAAGACATATGGTTGTGGTTGCTTAATATGGGTGATATGCAAGACAGATACAATAGATAGCAAGTTGAAAAATGATTTAAAGAGAGATAGTGGTCTATTAATATTGAAATATTTAACCAGTATTTTATTTTATTTTTTTGTCATTCAAGAAATATTTTATTTATTTTGAGTTTTACAAATTTTCCCCTAATCTTGCTTCCCTCCCCCCACCCCCACAGAAGGCAGTCTGTTAGTCTTTATATTGTTTCCATGGTATACAATGATCTAAGTTGAATTTGATAAGAAAGAAATCATATCCTTAAGGAAGAAAAATAAAATATAAGAGATAGCAAAATTACATAATAATATAATGGGTTTTTTTTTCCTAAGTTAAAGATAATAGTTTTTGGTCTTTGTTTAAACTCCACAATTCTTTCTCTGGATACAGATAGTATTCTCCATCGCAGATAGTCCAGAATTGTCCCTGATTGTTGCACTGATGGAATGAGCAAGTTCATCAAGGTTGATCATCACCCCCATGTTCCTGTTAGGGTGTACAATTTTTTTCTATTGAGTAGTATTTTAAAAAGAGGGCACATTAAACATAGAATAGTAGCAATGGTGTGGAGAAGCAGAGGAAAATTAAAGGACACAAAACTGTGATGCTGAAGGACAGATTCAAAAGAAGTGAGATTTTGAAAGAGAGAATGACAGAAGTTTGTGGTCAGAAAGAGGAACTGCATGGAACATGGATAGATCACTGGACCTGGAATCAGGAGGGGCTGAATTCAAATCTAGACTCAGGTAGTTACTAATACTTCCTAGGAAAGAAGAAGAAGAAGAGTAAGACAAAGGAAGAAGAAAAAGAACAATAGCAACAACTCTAGAGATCTTGGATAGCAGTTGTAAGTAGTGATAGTGAAATTTAAGATGTGACTACACTTTTGTATGAATTTTGATTAGGGACCTAGTGACCCCATTGCTAATGCTGTTCTTCAAGATTACATCCTATTTACTTTCTTTAGAAGAGGGATATGCCTTTCTTTGTATCCCAGCTCATAGCACAATGTCTGTTATAGCTTGAGTACTTTATAAAGGTTTGTAGATGATGATGATGATGATGAGAGTAGAGTGACAGCTGAGTCTGGCAAACTGAAAAATCTAGATAGTAAAAGGCTTGTCTTATCCCCAAGAATATTGATTTTACATAAAAAAGTTCATAAATCAAGTGTCAAAATTATTGAGAAAGGTAGGTAAGTTCAGTAAAGGAAAGAAAACACAATAAGAAGAGAGTAATTCAATGGGCCAGTGTGAAAATGAAAAGCAGAGAGGTTGTTGAGTGATGGTAGTAGCACTTGGGGCGGGAGGTAAAGGTGGAATTGCAGGAAGGAATGTCAAAAATTGTATATATTGCCAAAGTTTACAATATTCTCAGAGAAAACATTGCTGATGGAATAACATGAAATTGATTGAGTTGAAAAGATCATGAAATAAAATGAATTTAAAAATAAATTTGATCTCTTAAAGAGGTCAATGGAACAGCAAAGAAAACAAAGGAATATGGAGAAATAAATCTGAGAAACGGCATAACAAAAATTGTATAATATAGAGTAGCAGAGAATAGTAGTTTGCTTTCAGTAGTAACTTGGAATAACAAGGATGAGGGGAGCAAGAGGTTTCTAGGGGAAGTGAAGGAATTTATTGTCTGTGGGGCAGGAAAGATAATGAGTAGGCTGAAGTACATAAAACAATCCAGTTCCAACATTCTAATTATTCATAACTGTGGCTGCCTGCCCAGAAGCTGGCACAGAATTATAGTAGGGCTTTGATAAATATTTGCTGAATTAAAATGTTTTGAAACAAAATACTAAAGATTTATTTTAAAAAAATCTCAAAATAAAGGTCATAAAATCAGTCATGAAGATACTGATGAAATTCTTTTACCAAAATCTTATAAGTTGAAAATATTTTAACAATATATAATGTCTCATATTGAATCAAATGTTGTTAATGTCATTATTTTAATTTCTCACCTTTCCCCCCTCAAAAGAAAGGTATTTAATAGGAAGAAATGTGTAGGAAGTGAATCATATTCTGTGATCAGAAAAAAAAGGAAAGGAAGTGTGGGTGGTATTTGAAATTGCTTCACTCCAGAGTCCCCTGTGTCTACCAAGGAAGCTCCACAGTGATTTAATAGCTCTGGTATTACTCCATCCCACCTCAATTTCTCCACTTTCATTCTGAGTCAAACTTAAGAAGCATTTCCTTACATGATTATGATTAGAGTGAAGAAAAAAGACACTGTACCAGAAGGAATAGGAAACAAACAAAAAAACCCAACAACTCCACATTTATTTATCCAGTGGAACTTTTATAAAAAAAAGCCATCTTTCAAAATTTCACTAAATGAAATGCTGAATTTTATCCATTTCCATTTACATAAAATCAGTTCAGGTTAGCAGCTAATAATCTTTTATTTTGAGATAAGGACCTCAAACTGCTCTGAAAAGACAAAGATTATGGTTTGTAGATGAGCTGACTGGATACATTATTTGTTATAACAGTAATCAGTATCAACATTTGAGCCCTGTCTCCACTTTCTGTTATAAGCCTATATTGGCATCATTTCCTTTAGGCAATGAAATTCAAAAGGTCCAATTTAATCATTCCTGATTTCCTCGCAGGATTAGTTAAGGAAGAACAATTTGATTCATACTCAAAGGACCAATCCTTGTCTTCTTGCCCCCCACTTTGTAAATAGGCTTTAATATAGTTAAAATGTGTTCTGATGAAAATAACTCTTTACTTATCCCAACTGAACTCAATATTCAGTCGATATTTTGCAGCCTTAAAAATAATTTAGCTTTGACTTAATCAAGAAATAGTGAAAATAAGACTTTGTTGTGGTACTACTTGAATTAGTTTTGTGTGGGGTGGGGAGGGGTGGTTCTGAAATTTGACTTACAGATTATCAGGTGGGAAAAGTTTTTTTCTGCAAATATGTTCTTTGGGATATAGAGGCTATTGAAAGTAAGCATAATTTGTATGTATGCAATGGCTCTTATTATTATAATATATTTGGGAAATTTCTTATAATGTACAGTTAATCCAATCTAAAGACAGAATCTTACTTTTTGGGAAAAATGCAGAATATACAAAAATACAGATTATACAAAATACAAACAAATTTACATAATCTTAATGAATTTTATCACTAGGATACTTGGATCTCTATAAGAAACTAGAGAAAGACAATTAAATAACAGTTGGAAAGATATACTCATAGAAATATTTTGTTGCTATTCTTTTTCAAGGGAAAGGTATTTATAAATTTTCAAACTAACTTTTAATAAAAAAGGTCTTAATCCCTTTTGTAACTCAAATAATTTACCTGCAGTGCCTGTGAATAGGAAATATAAAAGGGATTAATTGTGACTTTGCATTTTGGAAGCATTTAAATACTCTTTATATTATTTGACTGGAAAATTTTACTGAAAATTGTGGATATTGTTTGTTACAATTTTCCATTATTCACTTATTCACTTGTATTTACTTATATAAAATTGATACTGTCCTTTAAATAAATGTGCATAAGATAGAAGGTACTATGAATTCATTTTCCCTAAATTTAAATTTTATGAACTACCATTTTACTTTTTCATGCAGCCAGGGTTTCAAATTCCTGCTCTCCTATTTCCCTACTGAGGCAAAAAAAGTGTATATTTAACAAAATAGATTTTTAAAAAGATACAAAAATAATGTTAATTTGTGGTTTTCTAAGTGAATATATACAGTCTACAGGTATTAATTTCTATCTAAGTTTAACGTTTTTAATGTGGTTAGGATGAGCACTCTGGACTGACCAGAGTTGGAGTCTTGCTTAAAACACTTAACTTATGATCCTAAGAAAATCATTTAACCTTGCTCAGCCTTGTCTTTATCAATAATATAGCAATGATAATAGAACCTGCTTACCTTAAAATGCTTGTTATCTATATATTCTGTTTTTTTCCTCTTTTGGAAAAAAGAGAAGCTTTCAAATTCATTTGAGAAAATGAATTCTTTCATTTGAGAGAAGCTCTTGAATTCATTTTAAAATAATAAAATATTAGTTATTATAATTATCATCATTATTTTCATTATTATTATTATTGTATAACTTCTCCCATTATTAATTAAAGATAAATAAGAAGAAGCAATTAATACTTAAAGCATCTCTGTCTCTGGACCTTAGCAATGTGTGTCTATCTCTCTGTGTCTCTGTGTCACTTTGTCTCAACCTCTCAACTGCCTCCTTTTCAGGCACTACCAGAGAATCAGATTTGTGTGAACCAGAAATCTCACTTATTAGGTAATAGTCATCAAGGTCACCAAACTCTGTGTAGATTAGAATAAAAACTTAAATATCCTCAAATCTCACTAGCCGCAATAGGCTACAGCCACCTCCCTCTCTGTGTTGTTGCCTTAATCATAATCATTTCCATGCCATCTAAATGGAAAGCATCCAAAAAAATATCCTAGCCCTGAGCACCAGAAGTCCACATTGTGCCTAGTATCCCTACTGAAATTCCTTTTCTCTTCCAACAAAGATACACAATTACAATCAGATTCAAATTCAAATTCTGATACAGTTTATTAACAAACATTCACAGAGCTAGACTTTCAACCATATCTCCAATATTAATTCTTAGAGTCAAGTAGGAATTCTCAACTCCTAATGATCTTTTATAGTCCACCAGGTTAGCTAAGACACCCAATTACATCCTCTTCAAACTACCACTGTGTCTTCCATTATTTCTTTCCTCTGATAAGCTCACAAAGGACTCTCTCTCTCTCTCTCTCTCTCTCTCTCTCTCTCTCTCTCACACACACACACACACACACACACACACACACACACACATGCACGCACACACACACAAACACTCATATACTCACCCAATCATACCCAGACATACCCACACAGTAGTGAATTATACAATATTCTGTCAACCCTTCCTATTAATTTTAAGCATCAAAACATCCTCTTCACTTACTTTAGTAATTTGAAATGGACTTTCTCTTGCAAAGGTCCCAAGAAAAAAAAATTCTACCTCCTTCAGTCAAGTTTACTATTGGATACCCTGTAAAGAAATCACAAAAGCAATATACCAATTGAAACATTTAAAATATTGAAGAGTTTTCATTTGATGATTTAAAAATTTAGAAAAAGGAGTTAGAAGAAAACAAAATCAGATAAATTTGGGTAGTATAACTGAGGGCAGATAGGTGGCAGAGGAGATAGAATGATGGGATTTGTCTTTAGGAAGACTCATCTACCTGAATTCAAATATAATGACATTTACTAGTTTTGTGATCCAGGATATATCACTTAACCCTGTTTCTCTCAGATTACTCATCTGTAAAATGACCTTAAGAAGAAAATGGCAAACCATTCCAGTATATTTGCTAAGAAAACTACAAATGGGATCACAAAGAGGTGGACATGAGTGACTGAAATGACTTTAAAGTATAATAGAGATGAAAATATCATTGATTTTGTCTCTTAACTTTGTGTTATGATGGTATGACAAACAACTTTAACTCTAGTCAAAATGGAATGATTCAATTATGACTTTGAACAAATGCTTATAACTAAATAATTTTTGAAAAAGTAAAAAATGAAATAGGTTCTCACAACATCAGCCTTCCTTTCTTAAAACTAGCAAGTCCCAAAGAAGAAGGATTTAAAACCTAGATTCAAGGGTATTATTATATTTTCAGTGTGAGTATTTCCATACTGAATATTAATAAATGCTAAAAATTAGGGCTTGATTCATATAGTGTTGAAGGTTGATTAAGAGGATAACTTGGAAATAATAATAATAATGTAAATTAAAATTAAAAGTGCATCTTCTATACATTCTTCACTTTTTCCCTCTCCCCACTTCCTACCATTATTAAATCTTTACCAGAACAATACCACTGACTGGAAGGAATCTTAGAGGTTTTGTGGTCTAATTCCTTAATTTTATGTATAAGAAAACTGATATCTGAGAGCTCAGTCAACCAGACAAAAGCAGCAGAGTCAGTAGTCCAATCTAAATATTCTATTCACAAAGTGGTAGAGCCCGAACCAATGATTCCATTGGTCTAGGGAACTCTCAGGAAAGCAAACTATCAGTATAGGAAATAGCTTTATGTAATATAGTCTGAATATGGTCCAGAGCACTTGGCAATTTAGTGACTTTCCCAAGTCAGTAGAAAGATGGGGACTTGAACTGTTTTCTGAGGTTCCAGGGTGTCTCTATCCATTGAGTCATGCTGTCTAGGCTCTAACTACAAAGCAGTTCTATTTATCAACATATTCTTTTTAAATGTTCCTTTTAGCTTAATTTCACAAAGTTTTCTCTTTCATCTTGTTTCATTTCTTTGATTAAGCTTCAGCCCATTTTGGTTGGCATAAATCCCAACACATGTCATTCCTATACCTTTATCTCTTATGAGTTAAACTTAATTGCAATTTAAGGGGAAAAGTGAGTTAGGGAGGGGCTAGGGCTAATGTTACTTAAATGCTTTTGTATTTTGTACAATTTTTCTCAAGTTTAATAACTTCCCTTTCTTTTAAGTCTAAGTTGGACTTTCAAAACTTGTCCTAATGCATTGTAATAGGTAGTTAACCTAAGTTTTCAAAGAGTGATTGCTCCTTTTTGAACATTATTAATATTTTAATTTCATATTTAAAATTTCCTAACATTTTAATATTTATCATGTTTATATTCTATTATTTAATATTTTAAACTATTCTAATAGTTCTACTTTAAATTCAGTGACAATAGTTAGACCAGATTTACTGAGTTCTTAATTTTACTCCAAAGAGTCTTAACTATCACTCAATTTTTCTCCTCTAATTTTTCAATCTATACCCACTAACTTTCCAGTTTATGCTATTTAGAAGTTACCAATAGAATCATAATATATCTCTTCTGAGTCTTGTGTAATGGAAAAATTATATTCAGACAGTTCATGTATTTGAGAGTCAATAAGTAAGAAATTATAATTTAATTCAATTAAAATTCAAATAAATGTCCCCAAAATGAACTTGTTATAAAAAAAACTTTCATGATTTACCAGTATTTATCTAAAGCTATCAATCTCACTATAGGCAAGGTGAGAAATTATATTTATCAGTTCAACCTTAAAAGCCTGTATTGTTAAACTATTGACAAATTACAATATTAAGAGTTAGAATTAAGTGATCATTTATTCATCCCTTTGTTTTTCTAAGAATCCCCAAACTGTGATTCATATCCAGGATCTCTAACTATAGATCTAGCATTTTTTCCACTATATAGCATTTTATACCCTTCATTTGCCTCTGAAGTATTTATTATTGTTTATTTTCTATTCTAAATTAATTAAATTCTGGTTTTCCTTTTTACTTAGTCGGAGTAAGTGATTGGTTCAGTTTATTTCATTCTGCATCTACATCTGCAGATCACTGTATGTTTCTATGAATTCTTATATTTATCAAGTCTTACTGCATGATTATATTAATAAATTAATTATTATTAATTAAAATTAATATTAATATATCATAGTACTTTCAACCATCCTTCAATTGATGGATATTCACTTTGCTTTCAATTATTTATTTCCACAAAGAAGACTGACTGGTAAATACTTTGGTATGGAATCTGTGCTTCCATCTTTAATATTTTGGGGGTATATGCACATTAAAGAAGTTGTTCTTTCTTAGTTCCAAACTGATTTATCTAGACCAAATCATAGCTCAATACTTATAATATTTTCCTTCTACACACATATGGACTTGCCAATATTAATAATGCTTATTATTTGTCAACTTTAACAATTGTCAGAGAGTGACGGGAACACTTAGATGTTTGAAATGTATGTTTTTAGATGTATTTATATAAATTTTGCATTTTACTTGGTAGGAGAAACTTTTAAATGATGTATTTTGGAGTTCTTTTGAAAGCTGTTCCTATTACTATGTTTTAGAAAAAGATTGATTTTTCTGGGTTTTTATTTTATTCTTAAGAAATAAAACAAAACGTTTCATAATTGTTTAGGTTGTTCTCGTCCTTCATTATTGAAGAAGACCAAACTGATATCACTATGTTAGAAGTGAGTTACATGTCAATAATAAACCCTTTCTGAAAGCTGGGAAAAAAAGAAGTGAGTTACAGAGTCCAAGCTGATCTGACCAGCATGACCCAAAAATGCTCTACTTGGGATGGTTACTATAAACTTACATATCTCACATTTTCTTTGAACTGCTTCAATTCTGCCTTGCTCTTAGAGCACAACACCCTCACTGATGTGCATATGCCAGGCTGGAGGGGCCTGTGCCAGTGTCTCCCATGCTGCACAGTCAATTGCAGAATTTTTAAGAAAGACCTTCAGGATGCCCCCTATATAATTTCTTCTAACCCCACCTTGCGAATCGAAATGATAGTACATGAAACTGAAAACTTTATTATGGACAGCTTGCTATTCTTTTTAAATATATAATAAAGTTATCATGTAACTTTCATGTTTTCCCTTTTTTTCCTTCTCGCTCCCTGCCCTAAAGAAAGATGGCTACCATTAGACAAAATTAGATAAGAAGAAAGAAAGAAAGAAAGAAAGAAAGAAAGAAAGAAAGAAAGAAAGAAAGAAAGAAAGAAAGAAACCAAGAAACCAAGAAACCAAGAAACCAAGAAACCAAGAAACCAAGAAACCAAGAAACCAAGAAACCAAGAAAGAAACCAAGAAAGAAAGGAATCAAGAAATCAAAAAATCAAGAAAGTGTTATGTAATAAATATATATTATCCATATATATATGGATAATATGTGTAAAAACATTCTATAAATTTACTTATCCATTCTTTTTTGTAGAGTATAGTAGTAAAAAAGGCTTAGTCACAATATTGCTCTTAACAAATATTGCTATTACTGTATGCAGCATCCACTTGGAACTGTTCATTTTGTTCTTTATTATTTTATAAAAGTATATTGGGGTGTTTCTAATATCAATAAGCTCATCATTTCTTTTAGCATGGTAGTATTCCATCACACTCATATATCTCAACTTGTTGAGTCATTCTCCAATTGACAAACATCCATCGTATCTCCACTTCTTTGTCACCACAAAGAGCTACTCTAAATGTTCTAGAAGATATAGATTAATTTCCTTTCCCCCTAATCATCTTGGGAAACAGATCTAATAATGGTATTTCTGTGAGTTTATTATGCATTCTGCTGCTTTACTGAAATGACAACTAGATTCTCAGTGCATACAGTGCCAGACCTGGAGTCAGAAAAACCTGAGTTCAAATGCAGCTTCAGCTGTGTGACCCTGGACAAGTCACATAACCCCATTTGTCTAAGTTTCTTCATCTTTAAAATTTTCTGAAGAGAGAATTGACAAATAGTCTCAGTATCTCTGCCAAGAAAACCCCAAATGGGGTCACAAAGAGTCAAAAACGACTGAACAACAAATGCACTGAATATATTAATTATCTCAATATGGTAATTCACTGTTTCCAGGGTTTTCTAAACATACTATCACTTCATCTGCAAATAGGAAAAAAATCTCTTCTTTGTTGTTATCTTTATATTTTATTTTTTTGCCTGTATTATTACTATAGACATTTCTTGAATTAGTTCAAAAATTGTGGGAAGAGGAGGCATCACTACTATTTCTTTTTTGGAAATTATCTAGAATTTCTCCATTCAAAATATTATTTAGCTTTTGGCTTAGAGATATGGCTTTTGTCATTTTAAATATGATTTTTTAATGTTAGCTAATCATAATCAAGCTAATATTCTATCCCCAACTTCAGAATTAATATTTAGCAAAATTCTCCTAAATTTTTACTGCTTTCTTGATTTCTGATTTTTTTTAGATAGGAGGTATTGAGGATAGAGTATGAGGCCTGAAGTCAAGAAGATCTGCATTCATATGCAACCTCAAACACGTATTAGCTTTATGAATCTGGATAAGACACTTAATTTCAGTTTAAAAGTGTAAAATGGCAGTAAACATAGTTTATATCTCCTAGGGTTGTAATGGTTATCAAATGAAGTTATAATTTTAAATACTTATAATGCTTGGCAAATATTAAGCATTGTGCAAATGTTAGCTTTATTATTTTCCTGTCTCTACATTTTTATAATCCAAAGGAAATATCTTCAAACATCAAGCACTGGATCTGGAAAATAGCAGGCACTTTACAAATGTTGATCCCTTTCTATATCTTTCTAAGTCTGTTGTTCTCTTTTTCAGAACATCGACTCTTTCAGGATGTGTTTCTGTTATTTGATATATATTTCCTACCCTCATTAGACTTCTTGACAAATTCCTTAAGTGATCTGATTCCTGATCTTATTCCTTTGGCATTTTCTTATATTTTTTGATTACTATTCTGAACTATTTTGGAGGTCTCTTTGATTTTCTCTGTTGCCATTTCAAGAGAATTTGTAAAAATAGTAAGAAAAAATTGTAATAATATGAAAAGAATTATTAGCAGACCAGCACTATTAAGCAGCTACTAATTAGAATTCTATTGATTTGAAGAATTCACCAAAATTTTAAAGCATGGTAGTAGGATTTGTTTCAGCAGAATTAATGTTGGTCAATATAACCATCTACCTTCACCAGTGAAAAACTATAGCATAAAGTCAATTTCAAGGAGATAAAGTGTCTATGAAGTTTGTTAATTAAAGCTATAATTATTTTCTAAAATCCTCAAAATACTATTCAGAAGCTTTGGGACTAACAACAGCTTTCTAACATAGAACATACAGGGAATATAATGTACATTACAGTGCTAGAACATTATATGTCTAAAGAAGATAGAGGGGAGTTTCATTCCTCCCTATGGAAACCACCAATTAATCCAAAGATTTTGGTTTTCTTTTCATTTTTTATCAGTAACCCAGAATTGGAATATATTCCTGAATCTTATGAAAAAATGCAATGGATAATGAAATAGAGCAGTATCCAGCCCCCCCCAAAACTGCTTAAAAATGTGAAAAGATATCCCAGGACAACATCAAGTTTGCAAGAAAAGCTGCATAGAAAAGACCTGAAAAAAAGAACACAATTTTTTCAGACATTAAGATCAGGACTGCACATGGTACAAAAATATATTTTCTCCAAAGTGAAAATTTCATCTTTTTTATAAATGTTATTACATTCACAATACCTGAATTGGTGGTACAACAATGTGTGAAAAAAATCACAAGAATCAAAAATTAAATCTGACCTACATAGTCTGCAGGGAAAATGTCCTAGTATCTGTCATGGAAGCTGATGTCATTGGAACAAAACTTTTGGATAAGTTTTTTCCCTTGTCTGTTTGCATTTTGTTTTAAAATACTTATTCTTGGGTCAAAATATAGGCCAAGGAAAATAAGCAGAATAGAATATATCAAAATTTTGTCTCATCCCAAGTAAAAATAAAATGGAGATGTGGTCTCAATTATCTATGGATTCTATTTCACAGACAAAATTTTTCATTAATTCTAAGGATCATAAGATGCTACTACCCTAATTATACCTCAGGGGGAAATGTATCTAACTTTGAAGTATTCCATATTGATTGCTAAATTAAATGAAAATATTAGTTTTCAAATTTTCTAATTCTCCAAACAATACCAGTTAGTCTACCTGAATGATAACAGTGATTCATAGGGACAGCTAGGTGATACAGTGTATAGAGCACTGGCCCTGGAGTCAAGAGGAACTGAGTTCAAATCCAGCTTCAGACACTTAATGATTGCCTAGCTGTGTGACCTTGGGTATTTCACTTAAACCCATTGCTTTAAATAAATAATTTTTAAAGTGATTCTTTTTTGTGGTTTATAAAATGATCTCTTAATAATTCTGTGAATTAAGCAATTGCAAACATTATTACCCATTACCCCCAGTTTACAGATGAGGAAAATGAAGTAAAGGGAGATAAAATGGCTTTCCCAAGGTAACATAGCTGGAAAATGTCATGCCTAATCACAAAAATGAATGATTTTCTATTATTCAATTTTCCTTAATTCCATTTATTTTCTATTAATTGTACTGCTATGTAATTAAAAGCAAAAGCATGAGGGCCTCAGTAATTCATAGGTGCTAATACATGTAGAACTCCATTAGTGGTGAATGAACTTTGTCCATCCTTAACATAGTAACTGACTATGTAAGGACCAAGGAGCATTGTCTGTGGTTAGGAAGAATAAATCCTCCAGAATTCTATATGATTTTGGCAGATGATTACATTATACCAAAAGTCCCAGAATATTGTAGAAGAGATGAAGGAATTTGGGATACAGCTGAATAAGTGTGAAATGAAGCAGCAGGGAAGGGGGCGGGGAAGTAATGTTTATAGGACCAAAAGCTATTCTTTTCTACCAGCACCCTGAAATTTCTTCTTGTCCATTCAGGACTCATATGATATATATATATATATATATATATATATATATATATATATATATATATATATATATATATATATATATACATATATATACATATATATATGCATATATATATGCATATATATATATATATATATATATATGTTGCTTTGTATTGATACTTATTAGGGTGATTCTAATTGGAGTTTGTTTGCATGTTTTCTTCCCCATTATGTCTTAAGTTCCTTGAAAGCAGAGACTGTCTTTTGGCTCTTTTTGTATTCTCAGAACTTAGCACAATGCCTGTTACATTAATAAATGTTTATTGAAAGGAATTGAATGGAAAATTTTCAATCAACAGTGATATCTTGATAGTCAAGGAATGTTGAAAACACTGGTCCAGAGCTAGAGGTAATCGTGACAAGACATTATACCTTCAATGTTCACCTGATGGATTTGTCACTAATATACTTTTCACTGTACCTCAAGACTGAGTACCATGCTGATTTAGCAGAACAGGGAAGGAAAAAGGATTAATTAACTAGTAATATTTTATAACTAGCTGTTAGAATGAAATTCTTTTTTCTTGGAGAATGAATGGAAATTATTAGTGTATTTGCCAATTATAACATTTTTTAAAAAAAATCTTACTTCTACAACATGAATTTTGTGATCTGATTAATGTGATGGTGACACTACTTGAACTAATAAAGCCTATTTCCATTGGTCTAGAACCAATGGCCATACTTTTTCTAATATTTTCTCTATATAGCATGAATTCGAACAAATATGGCCACTTAGGGGATTCATTGTTCAAATTAATTGGACTTAAAAGTACTCTGGGGGCAGAGCCAAGATTGGGACAAGAAGGGATCAAGTCTTAGGCACTCTCTGATAAAACGTGAAACTAAGGACTCTAACTAAACTTTCCAGAGACAGAACCCACAAAGGGACCCAGTGAGGCAGTTCTCCTACTTAGGGTAACCTGGAAAAGAGCAGAAAGGCTCTGCTCCCTGGTCGGAGGGGTGGCCCGCCAGAGCAAAAGAAATTCAGCCTCCTGGAGGCAGCCCCAGGGTGCTGGGAGCCGAGGCTCACAGCAGTGGGGGAGTCTCCTGAGCTGCACCCCGGGGAGCACCGTGCACAAAGTGGGGGAAGAGCGGGGAACCTCTGCCAAAGCATGCACGTGAAGCCCAGCCCTCAGGGCACACAGAGAGCAGCATGACCACCCCAGCCCAGATCTGGAAACAGAAGCAGGCAGAGCCAGTAAGCAGGAGGCCCTAGGGCATGAGCCCTTCAAGCTGAGGGAGGAGAGTGAAGAGAGAGAGACTGCCAAGCTCTGTCCTCTGCCCCTGGAACAGGAATCTAGGGCTCTGACCACATTTAGATCCTGATCCCAGTCTAGGCCCCCCCATAGAACAACAGGGCTCCCACCTCAGCCCCGTGGAAGAGGGGGGCGCTTATGGTCATTCACAGACCAGGAGGGAGGACAGAGCCTCACACACTGAGACCCTTGTGGGAGTGTCCCAAAAGCTCAGGAAGCACCCCAAAACCGGGCCCAGGTTGGGAAAATGAGCAAGCAGAGAAATAAGAGGAAGACTATTGAGAAATATTTTGCAAATGAGCCCAAGAAGGATGAAAATACACAGTCTGAAGATGAAGAAGCACAAGCTCCTGCATATAAAGACTCCAAGAAAAACAGAAATTGGGCTCAGGCTATGACAGAGCTCAAAAAAGACTTTGAAAATCAAATGAGGGAGTTGGAAGAAAAACTGGGAAAAGAAAGGAGAGAGATGTAGGAAAAACATGAAAATGAAGTCAGCAGCTTAGTCAAGGAAAACCAAAAAAATGCTGAAGAAAATAGCATGCTAAAAAACAACTTAGGTCGAATGGATAAAACAGTTCAAAAAGTTATTGAGGAGAAGAATACTTTAAAAAGCAAAATTGGCCAGATGGAAAAAGAGATAAGAAAACTCTCTGAGGAGAACAAATCCTTCAGACAAAGAATAGAATTCAGGGAGATTGATGAATTTACCAGAAATCAGGAATCAATACTTCAAAACCAAAAAAATGAAAACTTAGAAGAAAATGTGAAATATCTCATTGAAAAGACAACTGATATGGAAAACAGACTTAGGAAAGATAATTTGAAAATTATTGGAATACCTGAAAGTCATGATCAGGAAAAGAGCCTTGACATCATTTTCAGAGAATTACTACAGGAAAATTGTCCTGATATTCTAGAAGCAGAGGGCAAAATAGAAATGGAGAGAATACACTGATCCCCCTGAGAAAGAGATCCCAAAAAACCAACCCCTAGGAATATTATAGCCAAGTTCCAGAACTCCCAAGTCATAGAGAAAATATTACAAGCAGCCAGAAGGACACAGTTCAAATATCGTGGAGCTGCAGTCAGGATCACACAGGACTTAGCAGCAACTATAGTGGAAGCTCGTAGGGCTTGGAAGACAATATACCAGAAGGCAAAAGAGCTTAGAAGGCAGTTAAGAATGAACTACCCAGCAAGGTTGAATGTCCTCTTCCAGGGAAAAAGATGGACTTTCAATGAACCAGGGGAATTTCAAATGTTCCTTTTGGAATGGCCAGAGCTGAACAGAAGGTTTGATCTTCAGACACAGGACTCAGGTAAAGCATGGCGATTGGAGGAGAGGGGGTAAATATGTGGGACTTATTGAGGATGAACTGCATGTATAGAAAGATGATACTGATAATATTCATATGAACCATTTCAGTTAATAGAGCAGGTAGAGAGAGCTTTTATAGTTGAAGCACAGGAGAAAGCTGAATTTGAAGATAAAATATGGTGTAAAAATGGAGTCAATAGAAAAAAAGGGAAATGGAATGTGAGAAAGAAAAAGGAGAGGGGGAATAGTCCAAGATATTTCACATAATAAGATTTTTTTTATTACAATGAGCTATTGCAATGATATGGAAGGGGGGAGGCAAGGGGGAAATGAGGGAACCTTTGCTCTCATCAGAGATGGCTAGGAGAGGAAACAGCATATGTACTCAATGGGGTATAGACATCTGGAGTAAGAAGAAGGGGCGGAGCAGGGAGAAGGGGTGGGGATGTGAATAAAGGAGGAGAGGATGGACCATGGGGGGAGAGTCGTCAGATATAACACATTTTCTTTTTTACTTCTTGCAAGGGGCTGAGATTGGAAGGCCTGCCCAGGACCATAGGGCCAGGTGGATTCTGGGCCTCAGGGGTGGTATGGGGGCTCAGGGCTTCTTGACCCCAGGACCAGGGATCTGTCTGCTGCCACTCAGCGACCCCACAGCAGAGTCAGAGTGAAAGGAGAGAGAAAATATAGTATATGGTAGTGGAGAAATAAGAAAGGAGGGAGTTGCAATCAGAGATGGCAACGTTGGAAAAATATAGAAGTAACTTTTGTGATGGACTTATCATAAGGAATGTGACCAACCCGTGACAGAGTTGTTGGTGTTGGAACAAAGACTGAAGCACATTTTTTGTTATTATTATTTGGGGGAGGGTGCAGGGCAAGTGGGGCTGGATGGCCTGCCTGGGGCCACATAGCAAGGTGATCTTTGGGTGTCTGGGGCCAGATTTGGACCCAGGTGCTCCTGGCTCAAGGGCCAATGCTCTGTCTGCCACCCAGCCACCCCTACTATTATTACTATTTTATTTTATTTTGGGTCTTTTTTTCCTTCTTTTTGGTTTTTGCAGGGCAGTGGGGATTGGGTGGCTTGCATCTCACATGGCTGGGTGATTGTTGGGTTTACGAGACTGGATATGGACTCAGGTGCTCGTGGCTCCAGGACTGGTGCTTTGTCCATTGAGCTACCTGGCCATAACTACAATTATTACTATTATTTTTTTTAATTTTAATTTTTTTTCTCTCCCCTTTACTTTTTCCGCCCAAGGAAGTCTATCTATATTCATGGGGGGAGGGGTATTTTGATTACTTGTAAACAAGAATATTTTATTAATGTAAAAAAAAAACATTTGTACAAAATGAGAATAAAAAATAAATTTAAAAAAAAGTACTCCGATGGCAAATAAGTTTAACCCTGACTGCTGAGCTTCAGGTGAAAGTGGACATTTAATGAACAATTTCATAGAATTCATATCCAAACATACAAAAACATGGCATTAAGGAATGATGCACTTTAAATTAAGATTGAAAACTTGTTAGGAAAGATGTCGGGGCGGGGTGGTCAAAAGTTTCATTCAAGCAGGAAAGTGACCAAAATTATACTGTTACATATTTATTCTTTCACTTAGGGATTATCTTCTTCAAAGTATGCTTTTAAAATGCAAAACAACTTCAGGGAGGTGTAAAAAATCTAATATCACTTCAGTGTGATTTCTCTTTTCAAATCCTTTTTCTTCAAGAGGCCGCTGAAAATTGAGATGGGAGAAATGAAGTAAAGAAGAAAGTAGAAGGTATGCAAAGCAGAGTAATAACAAGTTTTGATCACTTCACAGTTTTGACAACGACAACCCGAAATAGTTGTGTGCAATTGTATCAGGAAATTGGATCAATGGGATAATGCAACAGATAAAATATTCTACAGGATAAAAAGAGAATTATATACTGAAAAGTTATTATAAATACATTTAATGATAGCTCTATTTCACTCACATTGTTCACATTGTTCAAGAGGTTGTCCTAAGTATTTATTAAACAGTTTCAATTATATCTATAATGTAGACTAAAAATGCATACATAATTACAGTTAGATGGACAGATGGAGAGACAGAGAGAGATGGATGAATGGACAGTTAGTTGGAAAAATGAATAAATAGACATATAAGTAGAAGGTGGATTACCAGTTTAATGTCATCAACAGGAAGGAAGGACACAAGCATTAATTAATAACCTGTTATGTACTAAGTACTGTGCTAAATATTACATATTTATGCATATATATATGAATATGATTTCATTTGATCTTTACCACTCAGGGTAGTAGGTGCTAATTATTATTCCTATTTTATATCTGAGATAACTGAGGCAGGTAAAGGTTTGTCTGTCCAAGATCATATTTGAAACAGGTTCTCCTGTCTTCTATCCACTGGGCCACCTGGCTGTGCCAAAGTCCAGGAACCCTGAGAATGGCAACACCTGTGAGGCACCAGTCATGCTTTCAAATCCCATAGTCATCATCTAGGGAATCAAATTCTGTTGAGAAGAGGCCACCCAATCCTACCAACAGTCAAGCAAGTGTCACACACAGGATAGATAACCAATCTAGCTGAAGTAGTAGGAACCCTAAGAAAGAGTCATTAGACAGCATATACCAATCAAATCAGAATGCCACTTTGATCATCATATTCCTTGATATCATAATAGGAATATTTAAAACTTAGAATTCAACAGTCTTGGGTATATCAGTGCTCCCACTCCAGTGTCTATAGTCATTATTTTAGGAAACTATAGCTTGGCAACTATTCTTGCAGTTCAGATAGAGCTCTTGAGACTCAAAAAAAATATTTTAAAAACAAAATTCTTAATGTTTTAAATCACTTACCATTAGAAACCAATATGATTTTTATGTAAAAATGACACCATCAAAGAGACATTGACATATGTTTTCCCTCTATATTCTAAGACTATGGAATTTTTTTATTTAACAACAGAAATTTTTCATGTCTTATTTCCTCCTTAGGCAATTTCCTTGAGAGAAAAGACTCTTATTGTGCTATTTGTATGCCCAACATTTAGCACAGTGCTTTCATAAATATTTATGAATTCTCTTTTCATTTACTCAATTCAGGTGTATCAATTTATTGAGTAACTACATCATATACAATATGCTAGGTATATATAGTATGTTATATACAGTGGATATAAAGATGAATGGTTATGTAGATGAGATACAGAATGCTTACAAAGAAAAAATTGCTGGCCTTACAATAATGAAAGACTTGGATTTTATCTTATCTCTGGAATGTACCAACTGAGTTGGAGTTAACAATCTAAACATGTATATAAATAATGTTAATGTAACAAAGGCTGTGGTAAACTCCATAAAAGGCATGCACATTATGGAATCTTTAAAAAGAAATTATTTCTAGTTGAAGTAATGAAAGGAGGTTTCCCAGAGGAGGAATCATTTTGAACCAAAACTTGAAAATTTTGGTAACAATTTCAACAGGCTAAGATTAAAAGTGAATTTTAGCAAGAAGAAAGAGTGAGAAAATATATGGCATGTTTGGGAACAGCAAGTAATCCTTTTTTGATGAAAATATAAGTTGTTCAAAGAGAAGTAGTGGGGAAAAAAAGAGGATGAAAGTTAAATTAAGAACAGAATTTGGTATGCATACCCTTTGATCCAGCAATACCACTATTAGGTCTATACCCTGAAGAGATCATGAAAAAGGGTAAAAACATCACTTATACAAAAATATTAATAGCAGTTCTGTGGTGGCAAAGAATTGGAAGTTGAATGCCCATAAACTGGGGAATGGCTAAACAAATTGTGGTATATGTATGTAATGGAACACTATTGTTCTATTAGAAACCAGGAGGGATGGGAATTCAAGGAAGCCTGAAAGGATTTGCACGAACTGATGCTGAGCAAGATGAGAAGAACCAGAGGAACACTGTATACCCTGACAGCAACATGGGGTTGATGATCAGTCTTAATGAACTTGCTCATTCCATCAGTGCAACAATCAGGGACAATTTTGGGCTATCTGCAAAGGAGAATACCATCTATATCCAGAGAAAGAATTGTGGAGTTTGAACAAAATTTATGACCTTTAATTTAAAAGAATTATCTATGTAATTATGTATTTACTATTTCTTATACTTTATTTTTTTCCTTAAGGATATGATTTCGCTCTTAACACATTCAATTTTGATCAATATATAGCATTGAACCAAGGTAAAGACTATCAGACTGCCTTATGTGGGGGTGGGGGAAGGGAAGCAAGATTATGGGGGAAATTGTAAAATCCAAAAATAAATAAATTTTAAGAAAAGAACAGAATTTTGAATATTGTTCCAAGGAATTTGAACCAATTTCCAATTTCCAATTGGAAGTTATTAAGTGCTTCGGTGGAATTTGAAAGAAGAAAGAGATAGGAGATGGGGGAAACTTTCAAAACCAGAATTCTTAACTTGGCATCTATAAATGGATTATAGGGATTAAAAACATTATGAAATTAGAAAAATAATGGAATTCATCTAACGTCAAAAATCTCAAAGATAATAATGAAATGCACCAATATTATTTCAAGAATCATAATAAAAAGTGGAAAAAGAGGTTTTTAAATATCAGATGCCAATATGTACTAACAAATGCTAATTATAAAAATGATTTGATTGTGATTAAAAAGAATAGATCAGAGGAATAAATTAAGTATACAACATACAGAATCTATTACAGAAACATACTGATTATCGCAAAGATTCCATTTACTGGATGAAAGACTCACAATTTGATTTTTAAAAAATGTTGGGGAAAATAAATTGATGTCTTCCATAATTTATATTTAGACCAACTCCTCACAGCATACTTCATAACAAACTCCAAATGGCATATGACCTGGATATACTGAATTTTACATTATAAACAAATTGAAGTAACAAATAAGAAATCACCTTTTTAATAGATGATGAGGGAATTAGTTTGTGATGAAAGAAGAGATAGAGAATGTTATGATGGTTGAATAATTTCTATGGTATAAAATTTAAAAGATTTTGTACAAACAAATCAAATAATAAAAATAGGGGGAAACAAGTAATTGGAAAAAATTTTTGCAACAAGTTTAGGGAAACTTAGAGAAAAAGGGTTCATCTCCAAATATATTAAGAACTAAATCAAATTTCTATGTTCAGGGCAACTAGGTGATGCAATGAATAGAGAAATGGCCCTGGGGTCATGAGGACCTGAGTTCAAATGTGGTTTCAGACACTTACTAATTACCTAACTATTTGACCTTGGGCAAGTCACTTAACCCAATTGCCTTGCAAAAAATCTAAAAAAATAATCTATGTTCAAGAGCCTGTGATCAAATAATTATTAAAGGGCAATTTTCAAAGGAAGAAATCCTTTTAATTAGTAATCAAATAAAAATTATCCTATGTTACTTATAATTAGAAAATTGCAAATAATGTAACTGAGATTCTGTCTCACAGGTTTAAGATTGACAAAATGATAAAAGAGAAAAGTGACAAATGTGGGAAGTGCTGTTGGAAAACAAGGAAACATGCACTGTTTGTGGATCATGAATTGGTTCAATCATTCAGGGAGTATGTTCAGTCATTCTTGGAATTATGCCTAGAAAGTTAAACAAATAAAAGAAGACAGTGATGTATATGTATTAAAATATTTATCATAGTAATTCAAAATTAAAAATTAAGGGAATGTTCTATTAGAGAATAGTTACATGTAATCAAATATTATTATGCCATAAGAAATGATGAAATGAATAACTTCAGAGAAAAGAGGAAAGTTTTTTTAACTGAAATAGAGCAAGAAAAACAGAACTGGAACAATTTACATAGCTATAACAACTTTATAAAGGAAAGACAATTTTTAAAGACTTTAGATCTGATCAATATAATGATAAAAGATGAGTTCAAAATAATGAAGAAATATACCTCACATCTTGTGACAGACAATTAATGAACTTTCAATTCATAGAGGAATATATTTTTAAATATGTGTAATGTGGGAATTTGTTTTACCATACTGTGCAACTATTATTGAAGGGACTATTCTTTCTGAGTTTTCCCTTACTTTACTCAATTGAAAGTGATAGTGGGAGGGACAGATTAATAAAAAAAAATACTTATGACTTGAAAATTAAAAATAAAGATTTTTATACAAAATACACAAATACTCCCCCCCAAAATAGTGACTTAATAAAAGATAAGTGAATATGACTTTAATGATGACAATTATGCTATGAGGAAGAGAGAGAGACTGGAAATAGGGAGACTAAAAACAATTCTAACTGTAGAATCTATAGGTAGATTATAGAAATCCTTGAATTTGTATGATAAAAGGAATACAACTTCATTTTCATTAATATTCAGTTTCCTTTTAAATCTTATCTACTTAATTTTATACATTTAAAAACAGTATTCTGAAAATGGGCACATTGGCTTCCCCAGATTGCCATAATGGTCCATGAGAAAAACAAAAGAAAACAAAAAAAAAAAATAAGGAATCTTTTATTTAGAAGCTATTTTGCAAGGAAAATTATAATAAGTGCCTAAACTACATGGATGACTGTATTGTGATTTTAATGAGGTTTGGATTCATTCCTGTAAATGACACTCTCAGGCAGTTGAAAATGAAAGTATTTTAATAATGCAAGGAATAGATTGCTTACAATAATATTCAATACAGCAAATAAGATATATATATATATATATATATGAAAGGATTATTAATACTATGACAAAAGTAGAAGAGAAATATAAAGAAAACATCACCAATTCGGGGGAGCACCAACTCTTAATCAGTTTGGCTGGATAATTCCGGTTCAGCAGCCATGAGTCCCAAATGGGAGAGCCACAGGCAGAATGTCTTCTCCATGGGTGGGATTCCCTTTCTTCTGCTTCTTCTCCTTCTTCATAATGAATGATGTAGTCTCAGGATATATATTAGGGGAGAACAAAGGTTTGTTGCCAAATTCAATTGGAAAGGATCCCCAAGTTCTTGTCATGAACGTAGAAAGTCAGTAAGTGTTATGATGTTAGGAAGATGTCATATGGGGCCGCAAGACACAACATAATTAAGGTCAGTACTGTGAGAATAGCTCTTTTCAGTACTGTTTATGTTCCAAGGAATGGCTAGTTCCTGGGACTCTAAGAACACGGTCAAATCACATAGGACATGTTCCAGGGGGGGGAAGGACATGCTCTCATACAGGCTCGAGTGAACTTACTCATATAAGAATTTCATTTACCTATACAACAATACTGGAAACAGAAAAGAGAGAACAGTTACAAAATGACAGAAAAAATGGACATAGCAACTGATTGAGCAAAGAGATTTAAGGAGAAATAGTAATTGAATTTTCAAACCTAGTTAACTGGGAGTAAGAATGACCATGTATTGACTGGGTACAGCAACTAAGTGAGTCTTCAATATACCTGAAGGCTATTTCATACCTTCCGTATCTTCCACTATTTCTATACTGCTTTAGCCTGCATTTACCTTCCAGTCAAGGTTTACTTCTGGCTATTCACTCAGCTGATCTGTTATTGCTCTACTAACAATATTCAACAAGGTCAATGGACAGAATATCCAGCAACACTGTCCAACAACCAGAGAGAGAAACTGTATAAGCTATTCTAGTTTAACCTTGTAGTTCTTGACCTTGAATACTGAACAAGACAAATCAAAATGCTTCATCACCATCACCATCATCATTACCACCGTCATTTAGTTAGCACTTTTATAGTGCTTTAAAGATTACAAAGTCCCTTCTAAGTATTTCACTTTACTCCCACAAAACATTGGGACATAAGTGTTATTATTATTATCCACATTTTACAAATGAGGAAACTGAAGCAGGCAGCAGTTAAGTAGATTTCCCAGGATCATATAAATTAGGTTTACATTTGAATTCAGAAACTTCAGTCCAAGATGGCAGAGAGAATCCAGGTCCTGTGCTAAGGTGTCCTGATCTCTCCTCATAAACAATATGGGAAAAAAAACCTCTTATTGGAATTCCTATCAACAAAACCCAGAAAGAGAAGCTAGGAGAACAACATATACCTCAAGGTCTGTCTTCAGGAATCTGGGGTGTGGCAAGTGCAGAGTGCTGACAACCAGTGGTGGAGGGGCAAAACCCAGACTAATTTAAAATCAGTCTTTGGGGCTTTCGCTGTGGGAACCATTTCCCTCTGAGAAACAACCAGAGAATGAAGGTGTGACTCTGGGGCAGACAGTCTGGGACTTACAGGAAGGGCTGGAGGGTAGGTTCCAGCCTCTAGAATCTCCTACTGGACAGGAGGAGATATTACATTTAATGGGAAAGCCTTCAACACTCCCTACTAGACACTCAGTGAGCAAAGCTTTCAGCCCCTACTGACCAGCTGGAGATATATTACACTCAGTAAGTAAAGCCTCTAGGGATCTCAATACCAAACTTCTGTGAACTGACCTCTCCCCAACACCAGATCTTAGGAAAATGAAGAAAGCCAGAGAAAGTGGGGACCATAGAAAAAATCCTAGAAGGAAAAGACACTAATTCAGAGATGTAGAACCTCTAAGAAGAATATGATTTGGTCTCCAAATCAGGAAGGAGTTTAAAAATCAATTGGAAAATTTGGGGAAAGAAACCCAAGAGAAAATTAGCACCTTGCAAAAAGAAAACAAATTCTTGGAAAATACAATTGGATAAATGCAAAAATAATTCTCTCAAAATCTCAAATGATCAAAGGAAAATCTCTTACAAAAACAGAATTGGAAATGAGTTGAAAAAGTTAAATGAAGAAAATTTGGCCCTAAAAATGATGTATATGGAAACCAATGACTTCATGAGACAGTATGAATTTGTTAAACAAAATAAAAAAATTGAAAAAATAGAAGAAAATGTTGAATACCTCATCAAAACAACCAATGACCTCAAGAATAAATAAAGGAAAGGTAACCTAAAAATTATTGGTATTCCTGAAAACATTGAAGAGAAAAAAAGCATGGACTCAATATTGCAGGATCTAGTGATGAAAAACTGCCCTGATATCATGGAACCAGAGTGCAAAATAGTTATTGAAAAAATAGATTGATCCCCTGCAGAAAGGTAACCCAAAATGAAAACACCAAGGAATATTGTAGCCAAATTTCAGAACTACCAAAACAAGAAAATCCTGCAAGCAGCCAGAAAGAAAAAATTTAAATACCAAGAAGTCACAGTAAGGATTACATGGGACCTGCCAGCATCAACATTAAGGGACTGAAGGACCTGAAATGCAATATTCCAAAAAGCAACGGAGCTTGGCAAAGCAGTCAAGAATTCAATATCTGGAAAAGCTGAACCTTCTCTTTCAGGGCAAAAGATGGAAATTTAATGAAAAAGGAGACTTCCAACTTTTTCTGATGAAAAGACCTGAGCTTAATAGAAAAATTGAACTTGAAACAGGAGACTCAAGAGGCACATGAAAAGGTAATTTTTTTTAAATTAAAGATTTTATTTATTTTGAGTTTTACAATTTTTTCCCCAATCTTACAACCCTCCACCCCACCCCACCCCACAGAAAGCAATTTGTCAGTCTTTACATTGTTTCCATGTTGAACATTGATCCAAATTGAGTGTGATGAGAGAGAAATCATATCCTTAAAGAACATAAGGATTCTTACATACTAACTTTCTATTTTCCCTGCAGTTTTTATCAAAGAGAGAGAGTTTTTATCCCAATAACCGGACTCTTTGAGTTTATCAAATAGCAGATTACTATAATCATTTCCTGCTATTGCACCTAGTCTATTCCACTGGTCCACCACTCTGTTTTTTAGTCAATACCAGATAGTTTTGATTACTGATACTTTATAATATAATTTTAGATCCGGGAGGGCTTAGCCCTAACTTTTTTTGTTTTTTAGATTTTTCAAGGCAATGGGGTTAAGTGGCTTGCCCAAGGCCACATGGCTAGGTAATTACCAAAGTGTCTGAGGTTGGATTTGAACCCAGGTATTCCTGACTAGGCTGGTGCTCTATCCACTGCCCCACCTAGCCACCCCCCACCTTCTTTTGCACTATTTCTTCATATGAATTTACTTACAACTTTTTCTAACTCATTAAAGTAATCTTTTGGAATTTTTATTGGTAGTCTCCTACCAAAAAGGTAAATTTTTTTTTAAAAAGGTGGGAATGGAAGAGGAAAAAAAAATTTCTCAAATAAGATGAAACTGGCAATAACCCTACATAGAAGAAAGACTTTAACAACTCTCAAAAATTGTAGCTCTATTAAAGAGAATTTAATTAGACTGAAGAGATGGATACACATGATTTATTTGAAAAAGTTATGCAGTAAGATGAAACTAGAAATATCATTATCTAGAAAAAAGAATCTAATTACTGTCAATAATTGTAATTCTAGTAAAGAGAATAGCCAGAAGTGATGGACACTCATGACCTTTCTGTGACTCAGATAGAATGATTTAAAAACAATAACTCCTTAAAAAGGAGGACAATGGAAGACACTGAATAGGGTAACTCTCATTACAATAAGAGGTACAAAGGACTTATTGCAATAGAGGGGAAGAAAGGAGTAAGTAAGAACCATCTGAATCATACTCTCATCAGATTTACTTAAAGTTAGCACATACCCACACTCAGGTAAGTTAAGAAACTTAACTTACCTTTAAAGTGTTAAAAGGGGAAAAGATGAGGGAGAGGAAAGGGGGAATCAACAGAAGGAAGGGAAGGGGAATGGAGGAAAAAAGGAGAGGGGAGTTGGATATAGGAGAGCAAACACACTGAAGGTGGTAGTATTCAGAAACAAAACAATGGGGAATATGGATAAAGGGAAAAAAGGGGGGAATACAAACAGAAGGAAGATAACATGAAAGGCAATAAAGAGTTAGTTATTATAACTTTGAATGTGAATGGGATGAACTCTCCCTGAAAACATAAGGGAATAGAAGAGTGGATTAAAAACCAGAATCCTACAATATGTAGCCAACAAGAAATTCATCTGAATCAAAGAGATACATATAGAGTAAAGGTATAAGGCTGGAGAAAAATATATTTTGCTTCAGTTGAAGTGAAAAAAGCAGGGGTGACAATCTCTATCTCAGACAAAGCAGCTGAAAAATAGATATTAATAAAATAGATAAGGAAGGAAACTCTATCTTTCTAAAATGTACCATAGCCAATAAAGTAATTTCAATACTAAATATGTATGCATCCAATGGTATAGCATCCAAATTCTTAGAGGAAAGGTTGAAGGAGTTACAGGAAGACATAGACAGCAAAACTCTGCTAGTGGGATTCCTCAACATCCTGCTCTCAGATTTAGATACATCTAACTATAAAATAAACAAGAAGGAAGTTAAGGAGGTAAATAGGTTGTTAGAAAACATAGACATGATAGGCTTATGGAGGAAATTGAATGGGGACAGAAAGGAATATACTTTTTTCTGCAGTGCATGGCACTTATGCAAAAATTGACTTGTACTAGGGCATAAAAACCTAATGATCAATTTCAGAAAGGCAGAAATAGTGAATACATTTTCCTGAGATCACAATGCAATAAAAATCATATGCAATATTGGGTCAGGGTGATATAGACCCAAAACTAATTGGAAACTAAATAACCTCATTTTAAAGAATGAGTGGATCAAACATCAAGTTATAGAAAAAATTAATTATTTTCTCCTAGATAATTAAAATAATGAAACAACATACCAAAACCTATGGGATTCATTCAAGGTGGCTGTCAGGGGATATATTATATATTTAAATGATTATATGAATAATTAGAGAAATAGGAAATCAATGAACTTAATATGCAACTAAAAATAGTGAAAGAACAAATTTAAATCCCCCAGTTAAACACCAAATTAGAACTTATAAAAATTAAAGGATAAATTAATAAAATCAAAAATAAGAAAACTACTGAACTAATTTATAAAACCAAGAGTTGGTTTTATGAAAAAAACAATAAAATTGATAAACCTCTGGCCAATTAGATTAAAAAAGAAGAAAACAAAATTGCTAGTATCATAAATGAAAAAGGTGAACTCACCAGCAACGAGGAAGAAATTAAAGAAATAATTCAGAATTATTGTTGCCCAACTCTATGCCAATAAATTTGATAATCGAAATGAATGAATACCTACAAAAATATAAGTTGCCCAGGTGAAATGAAGAGATTAAATACCTAAATAACCCTATGTCAGAAAAAGAAATTCAACAAGCCATTATTGAATGCCCTAAGAAAAAATCTCTAGGGCCAGATGGATTCACAAGTAAATTCTATCAAACATTTAATGAACAATTGGTTCCACTTTTATATAAAGTCAGGAAAAATAGATGTAGATGGAACTCTGCCTAATTCTTTCTGTGACACCAATATGGTGCTGATAATTAAACCAGAAGGAGTTAAAACTTATCTCCCTGGTGAGTATAGATGCAAAAAATCTTAAAATAAAATCTTAGCAAAATGACTACAACAAGTTATCACTAGGATAATATATTATGACCAAGTAGGATTTATCCCAGGAATGAAGAGCTGGTTCAGTATTAGGAAAACTGTTAGTATAATTAATTATATCAATAAAAACCTTTCAGAAATCATATGATTATATCAATAAATGTTGAAAAAGCTTTTGACAAAATACAGCACCCATTCCTACTAAAAACACTAGAGTGTAGAAATAAATGGATTGTTCCTTAGAAAATTAAACAGTATCTATCTGAAACCATCAATAAGCATTATATGCAATGAGGATAGGCTAGAGGCATTCCCAATAAGATCGGGGTGAAACAAGGATGCCCAGTATCACCACTACTATCCAATATCCTATTAGAAATGTTAGCTTCGGCAATAAAAAAAAAAGAAATTGAAGGAATTAGAATAGGGAAAGAAGAGACAAAATTCTCACTCTTTGCAGATGACATTATGGTATATCCAGGGAATCCAAAAAAATCATTGAAAAAAATTACTGGAAATAATTTGCAACTTTAGCAAAGTCACAGTATATAAAATAAACTCTCATAAATCCTCAACATTTCTATATATATATATGAATATCAAGTTGTAGCAGAAAGAGCTAGAAAGAGAAATTCCATTCAAAGTAACCTCAGACAATATAAAATACCTGGGAGTCTACCTGTCAAGGCAGAATCAGAAACTTTTTGAAAACAATTACAAAACACTTCTCACACAAATAAAAGTAGACTTAAATAAATGGGCAAGTATCAACTGCTCATTGATATACCAAGAAAATATGATAAAAATGAGTATTATACCAAAATTAAACTACTTATTTAGTGCCCTACCAATCAAAATTCCATAAAATTACTTTAATGAGTTAGAAACAAATGTAAGACAGTTCCTATGGAGAAATAAAAAGTCGAGAATCTCCACGGATTTAATGAAAAAAAAGTGCAAAAGAAAGTGGCTTAGTCTTACCAGATCTAAAATTACATTATAAAGCATCAGTCATCCAAACTGTCTGGTATTGGCTAAGAAATAGTGTGGTGGATCAGGAGAATAGACTAGGTCCATAGCAGGACATGATTATAGTACCCTGTTGTTTGATAAACCCAAAGAGTCCAGCTATTGGGACAAAAACTCTCTCTCTGTGATAAAAATTGTTGGGAAAATAGGAAGTTAGTATGGCAGAAACTTAGATTAGACCAACACCTCACACCCTAAACCAAGATAAGATCAAAATGAATACAGGATTTAGACATGAAAACAATATTATAAGCAAACTAGAAGATCAAGGAGTAGCATACTTGCCCATCTATGGAAAAGGAAGCAGCTTATGACTAAGGAAGAGATGGAGAATATCACTAAAAACAAACAAGATGATTTTGATTACATTAAATTAAAAAGCTTTTCCACAGACAAAACCACTGTAACCAAGATCAAAAGAAATGTCGTATTTTGGGAACTAATTTTTACAACTAGTGTTTCTGACAAAGGACTCATCTCTAAAATATACCAAGAACTGAGTCAAATTTAAAAAAAGAAGACAAGCCATTCCTCAATTGTCAATGGATATGCAAAGGCAATTTACAGATGAGGAAATCAAAGCCATCCATATTCATATGGAAAACTGCTGTAAATCACTAATTATTAGATAAATGCAAATTATAGCATATCTGAGGTACCACCCCACACCTCTCAGACTGGCCAATATGACCAGAAAGGACCATGAGCAATGTTGGAAGGGATGTGGAAAATCTGGGACACTAATACATTGTTGGTGGAGAGCTGTGAACTCATCCAACCTTTCTGAAGAGCAATTTGGAATTATGCCCAAAGGGCAATAGGAAATGTGCATACCCTTTGATTATGCAATACCACTAATGGGACTATACTCTGAAGAGATTATGAAAAAGGCTAAAAACATCACCGGTATAAAAAATGTTCATAGTATCTCTGTTTGTGGTAGCAAAGAAATGTTAACTGAGGGAATGGACATCAATTGAGGAATGGCCTAACTAACTGTGTATGTATGTGATGGAACACTATTGTTCTATTAGAAACCAGGAGGGATGGGAATTCAGGGAAGGCTGGAAGGATTTGCATGAACTGATGCTGAGTGAGATGAGCAGAACCAGAGGAATATTGTACACCCTAACGGCAACATGGAGGTGATGATCAACTTTGATGGAATTGCTAATGCCATCAATGCAGCAGTCAGGTCCAATTTTATAGTATCTGTGATGGAGAATGCCATCTGTATCCTGAGAAAGAATTGTGGAGTTTGAACAAAGACCAAGGACTATTACATTTAATTTTTTTAATTTTGTCTTAATATGTAATTCTGCTGTATCTCATACTATATGTTTCTTCCTTAAGGATATGATTTCTCTCTCATCACATTCAACTTGGATCAATGCATACTATGGGAATGATATAAAGATTAGCAAACTGCTTTCTGTGGGGGTAGGGGTAAGGAAGCAAAATTGGGGGAAAAATTGTAAAACTCAAAATAAATAAAACTTTTCTAAAATTTTAAAAAAAATTAAAAAGCAAAACAAAATTTGAACTTGGTTTTATCTGGTTTCATCATACAGTACCACTTATCTGCCTTAGTGAACAGGCAAGCTGGAGTCAGGAAAAGTCAAGTGGAGATTCACAGAAATGGTCAATTGCAAAGACTCCACCAATAGAAATACAAATGCACTCATATTACAAAGTTGTATGAGTGGTAATCCTATAACAACACATAGACTAGTACACTTACTACTGTTCTATAACAGAATTCAAAATTATTGAACATTTCTCAACACCACATTTATTTTCAATTCCAACTAAACTTTGGAAATTCCTCTGCTGATTTACAGGTGAGTCTCTTTATTAATTTTAACATCAGAAAACTAAACTTAGAAAACAATTGTTGGGGGAAAGAAAGGACAGGATTGGCTAGAAAAGTGAGGTCCAATTTTGGACAGATTGAATTTGAAATTTCCACAGAACCTCCAGATAAGTATACTCATCAGGCAGTTAAAAATGCAGATCTCAGGGAAGTTACGAGGGTTAGTTTTCACATTTACTCCATGATCTTTGGTGGTTCAGAGGAGAGAGGACTAAGGCCTGGAATAAGAAAGATCTGTGTTGAAATCCAACCTCAGACACTTGCTATCTTTGTGACCCTGGGCAAGGCACTTAATCCTGTTTACCTCAGTACCTTAACTGTAAAATTAACTAGAGAAAGAAATGCAAAACCACTCTACCATCTTTGCCAAGAAAACCCCATAAAAAGTATCAAATAATTGGTCACAGCAAAGTTTAACAACAATAACAGATGATCTCTATATAAGATTCCTCATGGCTCTAAAATCTTATTATGAAGATATAGGATTCTTCAGGGTTAGGGGTAGGGGGTGGTTTGAAACATTTTTGCCAAACATTGTGATAAGCATTAAAGAAACAACTTAATATTTGAACCCAATTTATTTATATTACAATAGGAGAGGAAAACAAATCAAAGGGAGTAAGAAAAGATGAGAGAATTGGATACAGAGCATAGCAGAAAGCTATGGGGATAGCCAAAAAGTGCCATAGAGACTTGGACCTGGACAAGATAAAATCAAAGCAAGACTAACAAAGCCCTGGGTCATTCAGGGTTAAAATCCAGCTTTTCAGTGAAATGAGATAGAAATATTTGCCTAAATGAAATGAGAATCTTGCTTTGGGAATTTGCTCTCCTGAGGAATTATTTTACAATATATTGTCTTGGAAACACTGAAAGATTGTGGTTTATTTATTATTATAAGCTACAAGTGTTAGACAAGGGATCTGAAGCTTTTATGTATATAAATTTGTATATGTAGATATATATGTATATATATATACTACTATGTATACACATACATATAAACACATATAACACACACATATTGTGTCTAATGGTAACTATCTCCAAGATAAGGAAGCAAGGGTTACAGGGAAAAAGGAATTTTCATGAAAATTTTCTACATAATAGATTTGCAGTTTCATGTATAGTTATTTTTTAAATTATGTTATGAATGGCAATGCTTCTTTTATTTCAAAAATTTAAAAATAAAATAAAACTTTAAAAACATGTCAACAGAATTTACAAGGCCAGTCTTCACTCCACTAGACCAAACTGTCTCTCACATGGGTGATAAAGAAATAAATATGGGTATAGATAGAGATATATCTTCATGTATGTAGGTATATATAGTGTAGCCAGAAAAAAATGTATACATCTATAAACTGGGGCAGGGCGGGGAGAGGCAAATATGACAGATCACAAGGAAAGCAGGCTTTCAAAAATTTTGATTTTTCTCCTGTGGAATTCCCTATTCATTTCTTCTGAAATAGAGTTTTGAGAATTTTGTAAAGAGACTCTTTGAAGGAAATTCCACCCTGAGAGACTGAGTTAACAGCTATTATATCAAAGGTGTCATCTCTCTCTCTCTGTAACATTCTAGTTAGCTTTCAGATATTGCTCCAGTGCCACTCAAAGTAAATATGCATTCACTCAAGTGTGCAATAAAACTTATAAGCAGAGGAGATAGAAAAGACAGAAAAAATCCATAAATATAGTTTCCTTCATGGAAAGTCTATTAAAGCAAATGGTTTCTAAAGTTGACAAGGAGATTTTGAACAATCTTATTTAATATACCTTACTTTTGCTCTACCGGATATCTCATATTCCACAGAACTGAGAGAGCTGGAAGAAAGAGAACTGTGAACAAGTAAAATAAGATAAACCCCTCAGAATGCATTAAACACAGACCTGTTAGCAAAAGATTGATGTGAATCCAAGTCCACAAAAAATTTCTTATCTTGGGTGCTACATTTTGATTAGTTCGCAGCTCCATAGGTGATTGTCACATAAGAAATCTTTCTTAGTAAGCCTTGTTTGAAAAGGATGACAACTTTAGATATGAGAATAGTGAGATGATAGGTTTCAAAATCACTTGTCAGTATACTCCATTGTCAACACATATTTCCTAATTTAATTATTCTATCATGAATTAAGCACAACTATGCATTTTCTGTATACTCTAAGACCTGTGACAAATGACATATTCAAAAACCAAGTTGCCCTCTAGTTCCTCCCTTCTCTTTGAATAAACCAACCTTTCTATCCACCTTGGTGTGTAATCATTTTACTGTAAGAGGCTACAGATTATAAATAGCACTTAGATAGTACAGAAATATACTAAGAGGTGATAATAATAGCTAACATTTATATAGTATGCTAAAGTTTGTAAAGCACCTTTCATGTTATTATATGTAATTCTCACAATAACTTTATAAAGTTTTATTTATTTACTTCTTACTATTATTATCTTCCTTTTACAAGTAAGGAAACTGAGGGTGAACAGAAAAATAATTTGACCAGGATCAGAAAGGTTCAAAATAGTTTTGAAAAGAGGGTAAAGCAACCTAGAAATATGAAGATCAAAACATATCCATAAAGATCCAACCAATATCCACATAGAACATCTACATAGATGTGTAGCTTGAGAAATAATGTAAAAGAAGAAGTTAGTTCACATTATCTATGCATTTTTACATATTTATAAATATCTGGAATACTCTCCCTCGTCTCAGAATCCCTAATTCTCCTCTAATTCCAATGTCACTTCCAAAAGGAGGCCGTTCTTGATCACCCAGATAATAGAGCTTCCCTTTTAAAATTTAAAATTAAAATTATTTATTTTGTCTACATTTATTTATGTTCATGTTTTCTCTCTCAATGGAGTATTAAGCTTACTGAGGACAAAGACTGTACTTTATGGTTTTCTTAAAATTCCCTCTACCTAGCATTGTCCTTGAACATAGGCACTAAATAAACATTTGATCATTTGTTAATTTAAAATGGTGAATGTTGAAGAAACTGGGAAAGGTCTGTAAGAAAAAGGACCAGCATGTAACCAAGCCATCTGATGGCTAGTAGGAAAACAATTTCCTCTCTAGGAAAATTATTTTAACAATTAAAATGTCAACTTGTTGATATAAATTTCATGGTAAAATTAATGAAACAGGCACTATGGAAAAATATGTATCAGATACTTTTTCTCAATATTGTTTTCTCATTCAGAAGAAGAGGAGAGGGATTTATTTCTGAATACCAACTAATGTATTGTTGGCGGAATTGTGAACTGATTCAAACTTTCTGGAGAGTAATTTGGAATTATACCCAAAGTGCAATAAAAATGTACATACCTTTGATATGGAAATATTCATTCTAGGTCTATATCCCAAAGAGATCAAAAAAGGGCAAAAAAAATCCACATGTATAAAAATATTCATAGAAGTTCTTTTTGTGGTGGCAAAGAATTAGAAATTAAGGTGATGCCCATCAATTGGGGAATGGCTGAACAAAGTATGGTACATGAATGTGATGTTCTATCATCCTGTAAAAAATCATAAGAAGCAGGACCTCAGAAAAATGTGGACAGACTTACATGAACTGTCAATGAGTGAAATGAGCAAAACCAGAAGAACATTATGCCAACTAACAATACTAGGTGATGATCAACTATGAGGGATTTGCTCATTTCAGCAGTACAATAATCAAAGACAATTCTAAAAGACATGATGGAAAAACCATCCATATCCAGATAAGGAACTGTGGAGTTTAAACTTAAACCAAGGTTACTTACTATCTTCGATTTTTAAAAGTTGTCTTGTACAACATGTCATTTTTTTCTCTATAATATTTTCTTCCATTTGGACTTGATTCTCCTTTCATGGAATGATTAAAATGGATCTATGTTTAGCATAGTTACATGTGCAGACTCTTTATTAGATTGCTTTCTCTCAGTGTGATGAGGGAAGGAAGGGAGGAAGGACCATGTAAAACTCAAAGCCTTGCAAATGAAATGATTGGTAAAACCATAATTGTATATATTGGAAAAACAAATAAATAAAAATATTTAAATTGAAAAACTACTTCACCAATACTAGCAATGTTCATCTCTTGTTAGGTAAATCAGATATGGCATGAGTTTTTATTTTGTTTTGTTTGTATTTTGGCATGTTGAATATGTATGGTGTGCTTTCTCATTTTGAATTCAATATATGCTATCATTATTAGATTTTCTTTTCTCAGTCAGCTGTGACTGTAAAAGATGTGGTTTGCTATAAAGAATCAACTATAAAAGCTTCCTTCTTCCTTTCTCATGTTTTCATGAAGGTAGCTGTCAGTATATATATATATATATATATATATATATATATATATATATATATATATATACAAAATAAGCTCATAAAGACTATATATTATCTTTATAGTATAATTTCATCTGAAAGAGAAATATGGGGAGATGACAGAGTATGTTAGAAAACTTTCTACTCTCCAATTTTCTCCAAAAGGAAAAAAAAAGTAGAACAGGACTTTCAGAGTGGAGCTAGGAAGTTCCTGGAACTCTTCCCAAAAGAACTTTAAATGAAGCTTCTGTATAGATCCTGAAATTGCAGATATCACAAAAAAAGAGTAAAATAAGTTCTCAAGTTCTCTACTCAAGATATCATAAAAGATCATCAGTTAAGTTCTGTCTCTTCTGGGTAGCCCAGCATAGGTAAGAGACTCTTAGCCACAGGTCCTGACTCAACAAGTCAGCAGTGCAACAAGCCAGTAGTGAGGGTCCGAATCCCAGCTTGGAAGACATAGTTCAGGTCCTGAGAACTCTGTTGCAATAGATGAGACCAGTTTTGGCTGCCTCTAGGCGACAACTTGACAAGCAGAAAACTGGAGCTACCATGTAGGATGGAACAAACCACCACAAAGGAAACACCATAAGGAATCAAATCCCAACCCCTGCACAAAAAGCTAGGACCCCATGCCTCAGGAGAAGATATAAATTATCCATAGGAACAAAATAAAAATGTGCTAACCAAAGATAGTTACTATTGAGCTTGAACAAGGCTGTGGATACAAATTAGGTTTAAAACAATTAAATTATGAAAATACAAATTATACTAGAAGAAGGCAAGGGATTAGATGATAAATAACAAAACATGAAGAGACACAAAGATCTATTATATAGAGAAAGTGAGCACTGAGTCAATCTTAAACTCAACAGATTTGGTCAAAAGAGGAAATAACATACATTTTCAATTTGTTAAATATTTTTCCTACCCTATAGGGAAATAAGGAGGAAGGGAAATGAAAGGGGAAGAGGGACTGATAAAAGGGAGGATGGAAGTAAAAGTAAAGGTAAAGTTCAAGTAAAATTTTTTTAAAAGGAAAAGGGAAATGGAGAAGGAAAGGAGGAATTATAGGGGGAAAGGGCTGATCAATAAACAGCACTCAGAAGTTAAAAAAAAGGTAAATGGGGAAAAAAGAAAAGTACAGATGGGAGAAGATAGCATAGAGAGAAATACAGTGTTAGTTGTCATAACTGTAAATGTGAATGGGTTGAACTCTCCCATAAAATGAGAGTGGAGAAGTTTATGACCCAATAAGAGATAGAGAACATTATAAATTTCAAAATGGATGATTTTGACTACATCAAATTAAACAGATTTTGTACAAATAATACCAATGAATCCAAGATTAGAGAGAGAATGCAGAAAGCTGGGAAACTGTTTTCACAGCTAGTGTTTCTAATAAAGGATTTATTTCTAAAGTATATAGAAAACTGAATCAAATTTATAAAATTACAAGTTGTTCTCCAACTGATAGTCTAAGGATATGAAAAGGCAGTTCTCAGATGTGGAAATTAAATATGTCTATAGTCATAAGAAAAAGGATCCAAATCATTATTTATTAGAGAAATGTAAATTAGAGCAGTGGCAAAGAATTGGAAATTGGAAATTGGGGGCATTCCCATGAAATGGGGAATGACTGAACAAGTTCTGGAATATGAATGTTGTGGGGTACTATTATTATAAGAAATCATGAGTGGTCAAACTTTAAAGAAGTATGGAAAGACTTGCATGAACTGATGCTAAGAGAAATGAGAAGAACAAAGAGAACAGTGTCCACATTAACTATTACATTTTGAGATCAGTTATCATAGATGAAGCTCCTTTCAGCTGTTCAGGATCAGTCCTGAGAAATCTTTTTTCGAAAATACCATCCACATTGAGAGAAAAATCTTTGAAGTCTGAATCTTCACGTTATCTTTTATGCTTTTTCTTTCCTACTCATGGTTTTTCTTCTCCCCCTTAGTTCTAATTCCTCTTTCACAACAGGAATATTATGGAATTATGCTAAATATCATGTATATGTAAAAGCTTACCAGAGTTTTCTCTAATATAAAGGCTAGGGAAGGAAAGGTAGTAGAATAATCTGGAACTCATAAACTTGCAAATGAATCAAACTAGAAAACTAACATTGCATGCAATTGGAAAAATTAAGTATATTTTTTTAAAAAGAAAGAAATCAAGATTGGGCAAAATTGTAAAATTATAAAAAACAATTAAAAATCAATTAAAGTTAAAAAAAGAACATCACCTCACAGAAAACTTAGAGCAGCAGAAATAAACAAAAAATTGGGGTAATACAAAGAAAGAACTCAACAATAGATAGCTACTACTACAAGGAACAATGAAGAGCTGGGTTCATATTTAGAGGAAAATAGTGATTAAATACCCCAGGAAAGACTTCACTTCTAGAGGTAGATATTCAGCTTGAATGGGTTAGAATATGAGATTTCTTATATAAAATGTTTTAAAGGCATCCCACCCTTTCACCCCCCCACTCCTCCAACCCCATCTCAAACAGTTAAACAAAGGATTTCCTGAAACATGCTGAACACACCTAACTCCTTCCTATTTTAGGCACTTTGGGCAAACATGTTTCTATTTATATCCTGTCTATTACTTCCATGTCCATTGTATCTGGCCTAGATTTCATGCTTAGATTATAAAACCATATCCTTAGCCAATGAGGGTATTTGGTTAGTGGTGGGCAGATGTTGTATCAAGGACTCTATATAATACCCCTGCTACTTGTGCTTAGGGTCTCCCTTCAGTTGCTTGGTCAGTGAAGGTGACATGCACTTCTCATGAGAAACAAATAAAACCTTTATTTTGTACCTAGAGACATCTCTGAGTTTTAATTTTAGTAGGGGTTGGGTTCCATACCATGAGACTGAATGAAGTGCAAACATATCAAGACCAACTCTGTAGAATCAACAAACATATCCTGGGGTCAGCTGGATTAAAAGGCAGCCTCAGTCTTAGAAATTTTCATCTTCCACACATTGTGGGAGTTCCATGGCTGAATAGGTGAAAATTGAAAGACATTCCACTATGATGGGAAGCCAAGAATAGCTGTGCTAACCATATTTGGTATTACCCAGTTATCTGGTGAATGCAGTAGCAGAGGGATGGGCATGCTACTGGATGTTGATACCTCCAGTCGAAAACTATAGTTTACAGCCACCAGATGGACAACAGGGAGCAAGACTTTGCAGATCAGTTTGATTGGTGCCCTAACTATGGTTTAAGGGTAGAAAGGAGAGTTCCAGTATGGGCCCTGGGACAGACCTCAGAAAATAATAGTAAGAAAAATTTGACACTTGATAACATTAATAGCTGCATAAACTAAATAAAAAAATAAAAATGAGTGAACAAAGGAGAAAGAACTGAACAATAGATAGTTATTACTACAAGGGACAGTGAAAAGCTGGGTTCATATTTAAAATAGTGAGTAAAATAGTGAGTAAATTAAAAAATGACTAATTTTTCAATGACAAATGTCAAATGACTCCAAATGAGGTCTGGGAGAATTTAAAAAAGACATTAAAATTAACTAAAAGAGATAGTGGAAAAATTAGGAAAAAAATTAGATCAATCAAAGAAAATTCTAAGAAAGTCAAGCAACAATATGGAAAGTCAAAAATTAAGGAAGAAAATAATTACTTGGAAACTGCAGTTGAGTTAGGGGAAGCTAATGACATTATAAGACACAGAAAAATAATGACTCAAAACAAAAAGAAAGAAAATAGAAGAAAATTTGAAACACTCCCATCAGGAAAACAACTGATCTGGAGAAGAGATGGAGGAGAAATAATATAAAAATAGTCAGACTACCTGAAAATTATGATTAAAAAATATTGATACAATATTACAAGAAATTATCAAGAAAAAAATTCTCATGTTTTAGAACAAGAAGGAAAAGCAGAAATAGAAAAAAAATCTATCAATCACCATCTGAGAGACATCTGAGAAGAAAAACGTACAGGAATAAAACAGCCAAGGTTTCAAAGCTCACAGATTAATGTGAAAATATTGAAAGCAATAAGAATAAAAATAATTTAAATATCATAAGGATTACACAAGCCCTAGCAGCTACTATGTTGAATGATTGCAGGTCTTGTGTTACTAAGTTTTGTAGAGCAAAATATAACCTTTTAGATGACCTGTAATTTTAGTTGTCTGGAATTTATACCATTCTACAATTCACAGGAGAACTAAAAATAAATGGAATTTGTTTCAGGGAGTCATTTAGGATCTTTAAAATCACTCTGTAACTTTCCCGATTGCAAAGATGGGTGCCATCTCTAAAGTCATCTCATTTCTCTAATGCCTGGCAGGAGAGAGAAAGAGCACTTTACAACCAAGAGTTGTAAAGATTTGGAATCAGAGACATTGAGGTCAAAACTAGGCTCTGTTATCTATACTTTGTACAAATTTGAACAAATCTCTTAAGCTCAATTTTCCCTCTGTAAAATGTAAGGTTGGTCTAGAATGGTCTCTCTCTCTCTCTCTCTCTCTCTCTATATATATATATATATATATATAGATAGATAGATAGATAGATAGATAGATAGATATAGATATAGATATAGATATAGATATAGATATAGATATAGATATAGATATAGATATAGATATAGATATATGTATATAATATCACTTCTACTCAAAGCTGATAATTCTATAGTAGTGTTTCCAGTACAGAGTATGTAGAAGATCCCTATTAAATATTTGTTGAACTGCTTTTTAAAGTTAGTTAAGTTGTATTTCTAGAGATATGAAAACATATATACAAGTAAGGTTTTTTTTTAAATAATCGTTCAGAGAAAACTTTGGAGTTTTGTCAAAATTAACTAAAGAACTTCATATTTTTAGGTGATAGATAAAAACATTATTTTTTCTTATTCTAAAAAAAATCAAGAAATATTCAGCTTTATAAGTTTTCAAAAATTCATCGCTTTCCCAAACTTAAAGAAATATAGATTTTTGGTGTCCTTAATTTCTTAATTGTTTCTTTATAATTAGCATTTTACAATATGCTCCATTATTCCACAAGATTTCATATTATATCTTCAAAATTTAAATATGCTAAATATGTATTTATATTATCTATGTTTGTATTACATATTATAAATTATTCTTATTTGTGCCAAAATATCAAAAACTATGTCATAGTCTTATATGTTACTCAGATGATAGTCATAATAAAGAGAAATACAAGATTGTTATAACACATTCTTGAAGCAATTTGATGCTTTATAAACAACTTTTGTCTGAACATTACACATTTAAGTATTTATAAAGTTATGAGAAGAGAAATTTCTTGATGTTACCATAGTTTTCAAGAAGAAAAGGTCAAATTCATTATCATGTACCAAAAGTAAATGTCACTGTAAGTTGACTTTGGCAAATAACTGGTGATCTAATAGTGTCTGGCACTTGGCTATGCCCCAACCTGTCATGCCTCACAAACAGAAACAAAGAAAACACATCAAATGCTCAAGAGAAAGGGGGAATATAAAGAGATTATACTAGAAATATATATTTTTTTAAAAAATTAAGAAAGAAAATGAGGATGGATATTTATCTTACTGTGTTTCAAGAATTTATACAGATTGTCACACCCTGCTTGGCTAAATAGATTGTTATCATTGTCCAATGACTAACTTTCCAAGACTTTCTAAGATGGTGGTGGTGAAAAAACTGAGAAAATATCTCTGAGATCATTACCCAAAACATCTTTAAACAAAGCCGCTAAACAGATCCTAAAGTGATAGAAAATACACACACACACACACACACACACACACACACACACACACACACATAAAATCAGTGAAACAAATTCTCAACTCAAGATAGCCTGGAGAACTTTAGGAAATGTCAATCTCATGTGGGCAAAAGGGGAGTATAGTCTAGTGCCAGTAGGAGATCTAGAAAGCCAATGGAAAACTTAACCACAGTGCCATTCAGGTCTGGGCTCAGTGCAGATCAGCTATGAGTGTCCCAACCCAGCCTGAAAGACAAAGTTCAAGCCAAATTTCAGAATTCTCAGTTAAAGGAGAAATCACTGCAAGCTGACAAAAATGAAATAATTTAAAAACCAGGGAGCTACAGTCATGATACCGTAGAACTTATCAGTTACAACTCTAATGGATCCAATGGCCTGAATATGATATTCAGGAGGACAAAGGAGCTTTGATAACAAGAATGAACTACCCTGCAAAATTCAGTATATTCTTTTGGGGGAAGAGATGGATTTTCAATGAAACAGAAGATTTTCAAACTTACCTTATATAAAAAAAAATCAGAAACAGAAAATTTGCATCTCAAATACAAGATTTAAGAGAAGAGAAAAAAAGCCAAAACTAAGAAAAAAAGGCTAGTCAGTAAGAATAAATGGGAAAACAATACCCATAATTCTTGAGGACTGTACTTCTCTTTGGACATTTGAAATGTACATAATTAAATTGTGTGGGTATAAATTGATCAGGAAGAAATGGTACTTTAGATTTTGAGGTTTATATTTCTAATAGAAAAGTTCAAGGGTGTATATTTGAACAAAGGGTATGGGTAAAATTGATTGAGATGGTAATATGGATATTGAGAATTGTATTTTTATCAGGATAATTGAAAGGAGAATACCTTGATAGAGGGTAGAGATACAAGACAGATTTAAAAAAGGATTATACTGGCAGAAGAGTGAGTGTAGAGGCATTAAAGGATAATTAATAATACATGGAGAGGCACAAGGGTCTTATAATAGAGGAAAGAAGAGTGTAAACACTGAGTAAATCTTACTCTCAACAGAGTTGATTCAAAATAGGAAAGATATATATATTGGGTATAGAATTATATACTACCTTACAGGGAAATAGGAGGGAAGAAGAGAAAGGATAAGATGAGGCAGACAGCAATAAGAAGCAAAATAATGTGAAGATGAAAAGGGAACTGAGAAAGAAAAATACACATGGGGAGAGATAGGTTTGAAGGAAATGAAGTTTTTGATGCTGTTTCTTTCTCCCTCATGATCTTTCCCCCTCCCTTAATTCTAATTCTTCTTTTAAAACATGAAATTCTAATATGTAAATAAGTTAAACATAATCAAACATGTACAACTTATATCAGATTGTTCGCTGCCATGGGAAGGAGAGGGAAATGAAATTGGTTGGAAAATGTGGAACTCAAAAGCTAGCAAAATGAATGTTGAAAACTATCTTTGTATCTTTGTAATTTGTAAAAAAAAAGAAAGAAAAGAAAAGAAAACTATACTATAGAAAGACAACATGAACTTATGTGAAGTGCAATGAGCAAAACCGGAAGAACATTGGGCACAGGAAGAACATTATTGTAAGATGATCTACTGTGAAAAACGTAGCTATTCTAAGCAATATAATGATCCAAGAAATTCTGAAGAAGTTATGATGAAAGATACTATGCATCTCTAGAAAAAGAACATTGGAGTCTGAATGTAAATACTTTGTTTTCTGTTTTTTTTCCCTTTTCATGGAAATGTGCACTTCATACTACACAAGTATAACCTATATTCAATTGCTTGTTTTCTCAATGGTGGGGGAGTGAGTAAGGAGAGAGAAAATTTGCAACTCAAAAACAAAAACAAAATTAAAATTCTTTTAAATGTAATTTAGAATAAAATAAAATATTAAAGAAAAAGAAAAAAAGTTTTAAAAATGTTTCTGGCAGCAGAAGTGGATAGAGCACTAGCCCTGGAGTCAGGAGGACCTGGGTTCAAATCTAGCCTCAGACACTGAATAAGTACCCAGCTGTGTGACCTTGGGCAAGTCATTTAACCCCATTGCCTTGCAAAAACTAAAAAAAAAACTTTCAGCAATTAACTAGGTTAGTCCTCAGACTACACATAAACGTTACTTGTAAGCTGATGATTGAAAATCTTCCTAAAGGTAGTTTTTTAGCATAGCTTTTTAATCACATGCTTTGGGAGAGTAAGGTACAATTTTATCAATGTCATTATATCTCTGCTCTTCTCATCTGGTCTTTGTAGTGTTTATCTGCTGTCCATTTCTTTGTTTTCAGATCTGAAGCACTGAGGAGCAGTCTTTGACATGATGAGAAATTTGACTTCTGCTACTCCCAGACTGGGTATAGAACTACTTGATACTGCGGCAAAAGCATATTCTTTTGTTCCTTAATGTTTTTCAGAGGCATCTAGGTGGTGTGGTAGATAGAGGACTGGTCCTAGAGTCAGGAGAACCTAAGTGCAAATCCAGGCCCAGACACTTAATAATCACCTAGCTGTGTTACTTTGGGCAAGTCACTTAATCCCATTGCCTTGCAAAAAAAAAAAAAAAAAAAAGAAGAAGAAGAAAATCATGTTTTTCATTCCTGATGGTCACTATAACACTGGAGTTCCATTTTCCTCGTGGATTATCTCTCAATTTATAAAAGATTACTATGTTCATGAGCCCTAAGACTTTGCTTTTCAAAATTACTCAGTTCCTTTTGACCTTGAACCTGGGATTTCTGGAAAAGGGATACACTTTGAAGCATTCAGCTGCAGTATAAAGAACTGAGATTCCAAAAAACAGTTCAACCTTTATTCAATTCCTTAGTCAAGTGACCAGAATAATCATTCATGAAAAATGTACATCTGTATTACAGAAAAATATTAGATTTGCATTAAGACTAATTGTTGCATCCTTTCCCCTCTGGAACCTCTATAAAAAAAAGAAATTTGTGCAATATGCTAAAGCATTTTAATTATCTCCATGGACTAAGACACCAAGAACGCTAATGAAGTTAAAAATTCAATGAACTAACAAAATGAATATTAATCCCAAAGCATTAGCAAGCTCACTCACAGCACTTCTTCCAGTTCCAGGCAGCACAATCTGGCAAGGCTACATAGGTCAACTCATAGGCTTGCAAGGGAAATCAGCTCTGTTTCTCTATCCTTGCTATATATTAGTAAATGATTGTATACTCAAAGCAGCCTCTGAGTTGAAACAAAATATGGATTGATTCTTTGACTAATGCTAATTTTGACCTAAGAACACAAAGGAAACAGTAATTCTCTACCAGATAGTTTCACACCATCCATACGTAGAACCATAGGCTATAGCAAATGAAGAAATTTTGAATGATGTGGCTAAGCAATATACTTTCCACATAGATGATGAAGTTCACACAGGTATTATCAGAGTAGCTCAGTGTTTTGGAGACTCTCAAGAAAAGTATAGGGGATGAAAGACAATAGGCTGCTTACAACATTGAATATCAACAGAGTCATTTTGCTGACTTTATTGTTGTATGCTTATGAAACCAGGACAGTATACCCTCCCCATGCCAAGAAACTGAATCACTCCCATTTGATTGCCTTAAAAATATTTTGAAGATTACCTTGCAATATAAGATGACAGACACTGAGGTTCTTTCCCAAACTGACCTGGCAAGCATCCAAGCTCTACTGCAGAGAGCACAACTTCAATGAACCAGTCATGTTGTTTGAATCCCAAAATTAGGTTTGCTTAAAAGACTATTTTCCTGAGAACTCACACAAGGCAGACACTCACATAGTGGTCAGAATAAACAATACTTGGACACTCTCAAGGTCTCTCTGAAGAACTTTAGAATAAATTTGAGACATTGGTGACAATGGCACAGGACTTCCCAGCATAGTATGTCAGCATCAAAGAAGGTTCTGTATTCAATGATCAAAGCAGTATTGCAATAGCACAAAAGAAATGAGACAGACAACTTTTGGAGACATCTCCACTTCAAATGTTTATATGGGCTATCTGTGCCCAATGTGTGATAGAGCATTCTGAGCTCACCTTGATCTGATTAGCCACAGTTGGCTAAAATGTACTTTGATTCCAATGTCAAGATGTCAATTTGTTTATCTTCAAGAATGGAGGATAAGGACCAACCAACTGTGGAAAACCTAAAGGTAGAAACTTGTAAGCACCAGAGGGCATGAAAAGACCAATAACATTGAAGAATTTGTGAAGCTTCAAAAGAACTACTGAACCCAGAGCAGTGGTTGGAGGGATCAAATGCTTTGCATCAGCATTTTCTCCTATTATCTCCAGGATGATATAGGGAAGTATATTACATTGAAATACTGATACTTCTATAGATTTGTATTGAAATGTTGATATTTTTGCCTTTGCTTCTCAGTAAATTTACTTTCCCAAAAGATAATTGATGTTAATTGGTTGAGTGATACTGGGGCATGAATCACTGATGACTAATAACATGACTAACACTCCAGAATGTGGGGTTTGAGCTAATAACTCAAGATAAGAAGGAAACCCCAAACTAGCTAGGACAACTGTTTTAGACTGGTTATGGACAATGTTATCCCAATCCAGAGGAAGAAAAATAAAACCAAAAAAAATAAAACCAACTCTTCAGAATCTAATGAACAATATATAAAAATTATCTCTTATGCATCTCTTTCCCTTAATACTAATTCCTCATACCGAAAAATGACTAATCTGGAAATATGTTTATCAAAAATATGTATGTACAATGCTAACTTGACCATTCACCACTGAGGAGAGGGAGGAGGGAAGACTGGGCAGAAGGATATTTTGTAACTTAAAAATATACACAGAAAAAAAATTAAAAAAATATACACAGTACATAAGGATGGAAAAAAATTTAAAAAATTATAAATTTTAAAAAACTCTATAAAATAGATGTGATTAGCTGGTCCTTGCACTGAAGCTCCTGACTTACTAGCTCAGTAGAGTTGGGTCCAGGACCTTTAGAGTCTATAAGATTTATATTATCATAGAATTGAGAGCTACAAGGGACCATAATTATCACTTCAAGAAGTTCCTTACTTTTACAAAAAGGAAATGGAAGATCCAGAGTGATTGATTAATATGCCCAGACTCTCACAGCTTTTAAGTGACAGAGTTGCAATATGAGATGTGAAATTCTAAATATAAATCTGAAGATTTTTTACTATGCTTCTCATATTCATTTTCGTGATATTAACCAATAGTTCAGCTTTCCTATTTGTCATACCAAGTTTATAAAAAATTAATTCATTCCTTCTACAAATATTTGCATACCAACTGTGGGCAAATATCAGATCATCTAAAATATTATTATGCAAAGTAGACAAAAAGGTTTAATTTCTTGTTTTTTATTTTATATTTATCCAAAGGGCTAATTATATTTTTGAATGTACTTCAACGATATAACCTATCTCCAAAAAGCTTTCCTATAATGAAGAACAGAGATTTACACTGGGGAATTTCCAAGAGACATGAATGAATACTGGATTTAGAACCAGGAGACATGTATTCAAACCATAGTTTGTCACTTACTAGAGAGAAGAGAACCAGAAAAAGGAAGGAGCATTTGTATACTGTGCATTATGAACAGGCATTGTGCTATGTGTTTTTATCAATATTATCTCATTTTATCCTTGGAGCAATCCTGGAAAGTAAATGTTATAGAGTTCCCCATTTACAGTTGAGGAAACTGAAGGAAATAGAGATTAAGTGATTTGCACAAGGTGTCAAAACTTGTGAGTGTCTAAGAACAAATTTGAATTCAGGTCCTTCACTCACCCACCTTGCCACCTAGCTGTGGAGCCTTGGGAAAATCACTGTTTCTGAACCTAAATTCCTTCACCTATAAAATGAAAGAGTTAGATTATATGACTTTTAAATTTCTTTCCAAGTTTAAATCTATTGTGTAATAATCACCCACTTTGGAATCAAAGCTACCTAACCCAAATATGAGAAAATTACTTCCTAATCAGTCAATTTTTCAATTCCCTTTGTAAAAAAACAATTAGCAAAAAATAAATGAAGCAAGATATGTTTGGAGAGTACAAGAAAACAAAATAAACTTATAATGGAACTCTTGGAATAAAAGGTAGTCCTCAATGAGCAAGCTTATTTTCAAATATTTGTTTAGAATTAATCACAATCTCCAAAATGCAAAACCCTACTAGTTAGAGTTAGATAGACCCTGGAATTACTTCTAAAAGTCACTCCTCCTCTTGACTTTCTTCTCAGCCTCCAGAGAGGATATCAGGCATCACTTCTCACTATGCTCCTGAAGTCCTATTCAACTTCCATGATGCAGACAGGACCAATCGTGCCTCCAAGTTGAAAATGTAAGGCACAGCATGGTATGTCAGCATCAAAGAAGTTTTTGGATATTCCTACTCCAGGGCAAAAGGGGCTGTATGTAGATATGCTCTTTCTAACAGAAACTATAGCATTCTCAGTTTCATAGAAATAAACTAATAGACTAGAATTGTTTTCTTGGGGTGATGTCCCTTTGCTACTATAACTGATAATCAGAGAGAAGAAATACAACTACTCTACTTCCTTTGATTTTTTTTAATTTAAAATTTTATTTTCTCCAATTGCATGTAAAATTATTTTAACATTCTTTTTTTTTTAATTTTGAGTTCCAAGTTGTTTCTTTCCTCTTCTCTCTCCCCCCTCTTTGAGAAGGCAAGCAATTTGATGCTGGTTAAACATGTGTAAAACATTTTCCTATTGGTCATATTGTAAAAGAAAGACAAAACAACAATAACAAAGAAAAATAAAGTTTAAAAAAATGTTTGCTTCGATATAAATTTATATTCCATCGGTTTTTCCTCTGGAGATGGACAGCATTTTCATCATAAGTTCTTCAAAACTGTCTTGGATCATTGTATTGCTGAGAATAGCTAAATCACTCATAATGGATCATTGTATAATATGGCTTTTCTGCATTCAATTTCCTCCTGGTTCTACTCATTTCATTTATGATTCCAGAGTTCAAGGTTGAATCATATTATGCATCTCCTGACAGAGAGCAATGGATTCAAAGAGGCAGAATAAGATTTTTTTTAAATATGGTTAATGAGGGATATTTTTTACTTGACTTTGCATTCTTGTTACAAGGAATTTGCTCTTTCTTTCTTTTCTTTTTTTTTTTTTTTTTTTTTTTTTTGGTTTTTGCAAGGCATTGGGGTTAAGTGCCCAAAGCCACACAGCTAGGTAATCATTAAGTGTCTGCAGCCACATTTGAACTCAGGTACTCCTGACTCCAGGACCCGTGCTCTATCCAATGTGCCACCACCACCATAGCTGCCCCAGGGATTTGCTTTTCTTTTCATTCCTCAATGAGTAGGAAAGGTGAGAGAAAGAAAAAAACATTTCAGTTCATTGAAAAATTAAAATTAATTTTAAAATTTCTTTAACAAAGATCCTGAAAAAAAGGTTGAGAATCCTTTTAATGTGTGTGTATTTTGGGGTAAGCATGCTTACTACAAAAGATTTAAAATAATTATTCAGCAAATTTTTAACACTATGGCTGACATGGTTGGAAAAGATTCCTAAACGAAGGGGCATTTTGCCATCAGTTCTACACTTTTGTTTGACTCTGCAAGAGCTGTATAAAAAATATCAGCTTGTACTTACTGCAAATCTGTTCATAACTATTCTGGAAAAAAAGAGAATGGGCTAGACCCAACACTGTAAGTTTTGAGGTGACTCTAGTCTTTAGATGATAGTGAATTTCTCAGCTAAATCTAACTTGCTAAGTAATTTTTCAAGTTACTTTTATAGTGTCAAAAGCTTTTTTTTGTAAAGTCAATAAATAGAATCTTACTGTGTTTCCCTGAACTTACTCCATCAGCTATGCCACATCTCTCAGGAGCAAAACAATAAACAAAAAAAAAAAAATACATAATTCTTCATATGGCTAATAGCTCTCTAAATAACAAGAGAAATGCTCTAATTTTTAAAGAATATTTTAGTTTTTCTACTGTGCTCATTCAACAAACATTTAATGAGTATCTATTAAATATCCATCACTATGTCTGGCATTGTGGTGAGATAAAGAAAATGATGTATATTCAATTCATCTCAAATATAGTCTGCCATATGCAAGAAAATATGTTCATTAGTGGCGTCATAAAAATCATGGTAGGAATCATCTAATGATCCTTTGATGTACTAGACTAAACTCCTTAAAAAAAGCTTTCTTCACTCCCTGTACCCACTTGTTTGCTCTAGCTCATTCTTCAATCCCTTTACACTCTTGTTTCCAATCTCATTACATAACTGAAACTTAACCTCATCATTTACCACCCTGACTAATGATTTCTTAACTACTTTCCAAATCTTATCGGCTTTTAGCCTTCATCTTTCTTGATCTATTTATCTACTGCTTTGATACTATCGATCCCTCAATAATCAAAGACTGTTTTTGACTTAAATAGTCAAAAAAAATTAAAATACAGAATACAATACAAAAATATCTCATTGGAAAATCAACTGACCTAGAAAAATAGATTAAGGAGAGATAATTTTAAAAATATTGTTCTACTATAATATAGAACATTATTTTTCTAAACATTATATTTCAAAAACTTAAAGAAAAAAATACTGCATTCGTGTTTTAGATCCAAAGGGCAAAGTAAAAATGAAAAACATACATCAATCACTTCCTGAGAGAAATTCCAAAATGAAAACTCCCAGGAAACTTTTAATCTAAATTCCAGAGTTCCCATGTGAAGAAAAAATATTGCAAGTAGTCACAAAGAAAAAGTTCAAATATCATGGGTCATAGTTGGAATCACACATAACTATAGATTCCACCTTAAAGGATCAGAGGACTTAGAATAAGATATACCACAGGACACAGCAAAACTGAGAATAATTCTTCATTAGAGAAATGGATACTTAATAAAATAGAGGACTTTCAAACTTTACTGATAAAATGAGTAGAGCTAAATAGAAAACTTGCCATTCAAATAAAAGATTCAAGACAATCATAAAAAAAGCAAAATGTAAAAGTAATCATAAGGAAATTAATAAAGTTAAAATGTTAACTTTTATGGAAAGATAATACATGTAACTCCTAAGAACTTTATAATTACTAAATCAACTTGAAGGAGGCTACATAGACAGGGAAGGGGTATAAGTTGATTATTTTGGAAATATCTCCCCCAAAAAATGTAAAGATGAGAAAGATGTAGTGATGTAGTGAGAGAAGAGGGAAGGGAAAGGCAGAATGTGGGAAATTTTCTTACTTTAAAAGAGGCACAGAATTAAGAACTTTTATAGCTGTGAATAAAATAAAAGTGGGTGGATAATACTTGAATCTCAATCACATCAGAATTGGTTGAAAAGAAGAAAAATTACACTCATACATACACACACACACACACACACACACACACACACACACAAACACACACAGTTGGTATAGAAATTTATCTTAACCAATAAAGAAATAGGAAAATAAGAGAAGAGGCGCTAAGAGATAAAAAGGGGGATGATAAAGAGAGGGCAGAAACAAAACAAACTTTTGGGAAGGGACCATATAAAAAGAGAGCCAAGAAAAAATTAGGATGGAGGGAAATAGTAATTATATGTGAATGTGAAGAAAATTAGCTGTCATAAAATGGAAGCAGATATCAGAATGAAGTAGAAACCAGAATCCACCAAAATGTTATGTATAAAATAAACACTTGAAATAGATATAAGAAAGTTTTAAAAGGAGATCGGGATTAAAACAGAATCTTTTATAATTCTCAGTGGATGGAAAAGGAATAGGAAGAAGTAGAGAAACTAGAACTCAAAATTTAAAAAAGAAAAACTCCTAAAATAAATAATAAATACATTTTTATAGATAGTTTATATGGGGGAAAATTTGGAAATAGAGAGATCAATCAGGATATCATCAATCTAGTACAGGAGAAAGATAATAGAAGATTAATGAGGATAGTGTCCATATAAGTGGAGAGAAAGAATGGATCAAAGACCACATGATCAGGAATTTTTAGCTGGGAGGAAATTTAGACATCATCAATCAACAACTTTATTTTATACTTGAAAAAGTTAAATTTATGGAGATAAATAGTTGTAGACCCAGTATTTGTCTCTAAAACCAAAAGTTTCTTCTATTCCATTCTGCATTAACTTTGATATAGACAAGAGATGATATGAAAACAATTTAATGTAAACACTTGTATCCCATTACCCCTCATATAAATACAGTTTATTTGGAGAGACACATATATAAAATTAGAAATCAAGGGGCAGCTAGGTGGTGCAGTGGATAGAGTACAGGCCCTAGAGTCAGGAGTACCTGAGTTCAAATCTGACCTCAGACACTTAATAATTAATTATCTAGCTGTGTGGCCTTCGGCAAGCTACTTAACTCCATTGCCTTGCAAAAACCTTAAAAAAATTAGAAATCAATTAAATTTTCAACTCTCCATTGCTCCCTGTAAGTACAGTTAGACTTCAGGAATGGTATTGTCTAATTTGGAATGGAATTAAAAAAAAATTCCATGGAGTAAACCAGGATGAAGAAGGATTTTGAAAGATTATTGGGGTTTTCCTGAGGAGAAGGTAGTAGAAGGGAGATCATTCTAAGTAGGGAGAACAGCATGAGCAAAGCCAAAAACAAGAAAGGGTTTAGTAAATATTGAAGACATTGGAGACATTGATCAAATTGGAGGGGAAAAAAAAAAATATATATATATATATACACATATATATGTATACACACACATATAGGTATGTATACATATATAATCTTGGGGAATAGAAAAATATAAAATATAAACCCTTATCAGTAAAGTGAATTCACATATAAGGAGGATTGTAAAAGAGGCAAAATAATTTTGAATTGAGATACTAAGAGTGAATAAATGGATTATGGCACGGAGATGATGGAAACAAGAGAGTTTAGTGAATTTTAATCTGGCAACAATGTGCAAAGTGAACTGGAGAGACTACAGTTATGAAGCCTATCTACAGAAGGAATAATTAAGCTAAGGTTCATGGAAAGATTTCAGGAAGGGCTGTGAACTTGGATGGGGGAAAAAAGACATCATTGTTTTTACTAACCTCTAAAATTAAGCATTTGTTAACTGCTGAAATTTAGAATTTCCTTTACTTATTTTAAAGAAACATACTTAGAAAGGAACCATAATTTTAATAGACTATCAGAGGAACCATGGCATAAAAGAGGTTACAAAAAAAGTTCCTGGACAAGGAAACTGAGAGCCAATTTTCCCCTCTAATTTACTTATTCCTTTTTTTAAAATGATTCCAAATTGATGACTTCCAGACTATAAAGTTTGAACACATGAAGTATAACCACAGTTATACTAATTTGTGTGGAAAAACATTACTTTGTAGGCATATCTTGTGCATAGAACATTTACTATTATAAACAAAGCAACATAATCTGACACATTTAATGATGTATATAATTATTATTGGACAACATAATAATTAGACTTAAATGGGAAGCCAGTCACATGAATGAATACTATTCTTTTAACAATGCCAAACTAATTTTCATTTTGAAGACAATAAGAACAGATTAAAATGGGATCAAATCTCCTTAATTTTCTACTAATATCAAAAAATAATGGCTCATAGAAAATCTAGGTATCTTTCTAAAATATCTTCATTACTGTGTTGAAGAATTTCAAGAGTTTATTGAACAAATTTTGTGCCAATCTGAAAATTTAAAAATTTGATCATAATCAATAGTACTTTAATTTTGAAAGGGAACACCAAGGAAAGGTGATATAATCAAACTTGATACATCAGATTGACTATTACTGGAGAAACATTCAAGATATATTTCTACTTACGGAATTAAGTAAAAAAGACTTTATTTTACAGATGAGGAAACTGAAACAAACAGGGTTGTGTGACTTGGCCAGGGGCACACAGCTAATGGGTATCTGAGGCAAGATTCACTGAAGGAATTGAGAGGAAGTCTTCATTTTTCATTAAGGCATGCCAGCATGCATGTGATGGCACCAGATCCAGTCTAGGTCATCATTCTCACCTTTTGTATACACAGTGCTATTCAAATCCTACTAAGCAGCTGGTCTGTTGGAGATATATCTATTTGATGGAAGTTTAAAAATTCAGTGTAGTGATTACACTTCAGCATATACCAGTACTGCATCAGGAGGGGCAAGCTAGGAGGATAAAGAGAGGTACATACATGATTTTTCTTCTGTGTCTTGACAACTGTTTCATCCTCTATTAACTTTGATGGTGGATTTTGAGTGTAGGCTGGGCTCCGAGTTTCATATTGGGCATAATATCTGTCTTATTTGGTCAGTTGCATCAAGTCATTTCTGATTTTCTTGTCTGATGATTTTGCAATCACCAATTATAGTCTAGTGGACTCAATAGAAGTTATTAGATTTTTGCTATTCCTGGTGAATCTTAGCTTCATTGAAAATAGTGGGAAAGCTTTACTGGATTGACTAAGAAAGAGAGAATTGTACTATTCCATCTTAACTTTCAAGTTGAAGAGATGAGAATTTGCAGACAGTTGGGGAGATATGGTAGAAACTTTCACACTTTATTTGAAATTGGTGTACTTTGTTATGTAATGAACACACCAAGTCAGTCAATCCTGTGTTTTGCTGAGGAAGCGGTCAAAGAATGAAGGTTCGATCAGGACTCATGAATTAGACAATTAGCCCACTAGATTTTTATTTTTTGCCATCTTGACTTTTTGCAAATATGCAAATGAATATAGCAAAAAGATGAACATTTTGGTAAATTCAATCTTATTAGTACATTGTGTCAAGTTGATTTAATAAATTAAATAGATTTTTTAAAGATAATGGTCTGGAACTGGTATTCTTTTGCCCAAACAGATGCTTTCTGTACTCCAACTCTCAACCAACTAGTTCTTTTCCATGTCTCTTGCACCTTTTTCCTCAACTTTTATATGAATACTTGTGAGTGACATCAATTACTCTCCAATTTATCCTTTGTGTTAAAGGACTTGAAGTAGCAAAAGTCTCTGAGTCATAATAATTTCACTGTATCTGCTTTAGATGGTAACAGCATGCTCAGCATTCCTCATGGTTAAGAAAAGCTCTAGGTCCAGCATGGTAGCCTAGGAAAGGATCAAAAGCCATGAAAATATGTTCTGGGTATTCCAATCTTCTGTTGCAGAGAATTAGGTGTTAAGGGCGTTAGAGAAGGGGACAGGCAAGCATTAGAAAAAGGTATGGGCTCCATGATCTAAGTCTCAGAGCTTTGACACCCCAATTATAATTTTGAACTTGTTGAAGATCAAGACTCTACAAGATGGAGCATTTCTCTCCATTTTCCAGCAAGAGCTCTGCTTGGTTTGACTTCACAAAAAAAATCATGTCTCCCCCAGAAGAAGTTGATCATTGAAGCCTCATTACAATGTATATTATCTTAGCTTTTGATTTTCAATATCTTCTCACCTCCCTAAGTTACCTCTCCACTCTAACAGGAAGACTGGAGAACAGAGTACTAAACTGCTCCCAAAGTTTTCTTTTATGTAAGGTTCAGAACTTTCCAATTAATGTCTAATTTTACGTTAGAGGCTCTACTTGGTTTTGACTTTATAGAGCATATTTACCCATGCTAAGGATTCCCCGGTGCCATCTTCTTTTCAGTTTTCTTTTGTGTGTCTTCCCCCACTATTAGATAATAAGTTTCTGGAGGACAAGATCTGTCTTTCTATTTTTGTACCCCAAGAGTTAGCATTGTGTATGACCTATGGTGGACACTTATTAAATGTTTGATGAATTGAATTAACCTTCACCAGGGTTATTTTGAGATAGGCCCCTATAGGTTAGACTTTGGGTAGTTTGAGTGAATCTTAAAGCTCTGAGTCTTTCAGGTAAGAAGCATAGAAGAAGCATTTTATAAATTTGGAAGACAATTTCAGAGACTCCTATAGATCTTCCTCAACAGTTACTTTCACTTCTTCACAGGAAGCTTTTATCTGAAAAAATCACTGAGTAGGTTTTGGTAAAGTATTCAATTCTCTGAGTTATTACTTATCAAATAGTACATTGTAATGAAAATGGGGGTACTTTTGAGGAAGAAATTTAATGATTCTGATTGTTATTAAGAAAGGAATTCTTATGGCATTAGGATTGCAGTTAGGGTAATTAAATATATATGTGCTTAATGCTTTGTTAGTATTATGGAACAAGAGATCTTAGGTAACCTAGAAGGGTAGTTGTAGAAACCAAAGTTACCGTTCTTGAGAGGTGGAGGATATAGAGACAGAGAAGATTTAAATGCATTCACATTTTAGTCCAAAAAGTCACATTTAAACTAAATAAGTGAAAAGAACTATTTTTTCCACTTAGAAAATATGTTTGCTTGTTGGTCTAATTAGCCTATCTCTTCTTAATTGCTCTAGCAGCTTTTTGGAAGCTGCTGAGTACAATTTTAATAGACTCTGAAGAGCTCGTTGCCTTCTCTGTTTTAAACTACACAAAAGCATATGGCACAGTGGCTTTTAATTCCCTTCAAAGATGCTAATGATCAACTTGATCCTCCCAAAAGTGTAATAACAAACCCCAGAAGGGATGTCAGGGCAGGAAATGGCTACAAACAAAAACTCTGAAACCATGTGTAACCTTTATGTGAAAAGTTTTCTGTCAAGCTATTTTTTGTTTAAGATTTACAAAACTTGATGAAATAGTGACTCTTCCCCCTCATAGTGAAAGGGCTAATATGGAAAATGCCAATATGAAAATATATGCTAAACTATTAATGGTTAACAGAAATACACTTAAATTCAATAATTTATTTGGGGAGCCTTCTCATGATGATAGGTGATAAGTTACATAGGTGTCCTACTATCCTCTCACTTTTACTTGAGCAATCATCTAAAACAAAATCCCAGCTTGCATAAGAATTAAAAAAAAATCAAAAGTGAAACTTCAATAGTCTCTTTCATCTCTCCCAGGACTTCACAAAACATAGTCCACTCAAGTATAGGCAAATAGATTAGAGTGCCTGAAGAAATTCCAGGTCAAAAAAAGCATCTAAAGCTAGTTACTAAAAATGTGAAACTCCAGGACAAAAAGGATAGAAGTGACATAGTTATATATCTAGGAATTCCTTGGAGTAGGGCTATCCAGAATTCTAACTAGGGAACCCTCCAAGGGTAAATAAGTTCACCCTATTCCTGGGCAGGAAAACTCAAGAGGAGACAAAAGTGGCAACAGTACAACTCAGAAAATCCCAAGGGAAATAGAGGTAACTTTGTTAGGAAAGCACACAGATGGAGGAGGGCTCAAGACAGACTATCACCCATCATGAAGATGGGGTACATTCTGGGGACTACATAAAAACAAAGCAGCCTGGTCAGCGGAATCCCTAGAGGGACAGAGACCACCCAATTCTGATAAAGGAAGGTCAGAACAGGTGGAAACTACCCAGTACCTGATCAAGAACATACTAGGATATGCAAACTACCCAACATCTTGATCAAGGAAGACCTCTAGAGGGCCAGAAGATCTGATGCCCTGATCATGGATAGACAATGGCAAAACTCTGAGCAGAGACACTAAAACTTGTAGCATTCTGAAAGAAAATACACAAAAGAGAATTCAGTAGAAGGAATTCCAGATAGTGAGGTCAAGACTAACAGAACTTTCCACTCCACCCGAAAATGTGAAAAGGAAGGAGACAAGTCCAAATACATAAAGTAAGGCTGGAGGAATAAATAAACATAAGAATATATTAAAAAATAAATCAATAAAGAAACATTGCAGAGTCAGGAATGCTTAAGACATGATCAACCAAAGAAAGACAAAAATCTATGATTTATTTGAAATGTCTCAAAGAAAAATCACAAATTTTCTACAAAGCCTATTTGAATTCCTGGAAGAAATAAAGTAAAAATTATCAAAACGTATCTACAAATATGACATGCATAGATAAATACACATACATATATAAACATATCCTAAACTATACCTCTAAATCACAAATTTACTACAAGTTCCATTTTAATTCAAGAAAGCAATGAAGCAAAAATTTTTCAAAATTTTATATCTATAAATTAAATGAGTGATAGAGGAAATATTGAAAACAAAAGTATAAATTCTTAGAGAAAGGAATTCAATGTAGAATACAGAATTTAGTACAGGAGATGTAATTTTTTTCTGCAACAGACTCCTTGAAATTATGATGGCACAAAAATTTCAATAATGTCCATTAGACATGGAGAAATAACAGAATTGAATTAAAGACTAAGAAAAAAATCAGAAAATATGTGTTAAAAAACAACTATAAAACAGATTGAGAAGAGGTAATCTAAAATGCATTTAATTACCTGGAAATCTCAAATTTAAAAATCTTCTAGGTATAGTTGAAGAAATCACAAATTAATATTATCCAATAATATAAGACATGAGAATATATGGTTATAAGACAAACCAAAAACAGAAATATCTACACATGACCTACTAAAAGAAACCCCAAAATGAAAACTCCCAGAAACATTGTAAAGGTCTGATATTCAACATATATAAGTAACTAAACAAATACAGCTACTTCTCAATAGATACATGATCAAAAAATATAAATAAGTCATTCACAGAGAAAGAAATTCATGCAATCAAGTCATAAGAAATAAAGTTTATAAATAATTCTTAATTAAAGAATTTAATATTAAAACAGCTCTGAGGTTGTACCTCATACCTATCATACCTATCAGGCTGGCAAAAATGTAAATTACAATTATAGATAATGATACCGCCTTGGTATCTTGTTTCTAGAACTGTAAATTATTAAGCCAAAATATGACCCCCAAGGGTTATATAACCAGCTAAAATGAAAGTGTTCCCCCCACTTCCATTTAATGGCTCTGTCTTTGACACAAATCTACTTCTTTACCCATTGTATATAAACCTGCCTTTGCTTTATCTCTTCCCATGGTTCTGCAAATTTCCAAACTTCCCACTTGAGCAGTAATATCTTAAGAAAATTATATCCTATCCACACAGAAGCAAATTGCCTAGGCAGCCACAAAAGCAAATTGCACAGATGCCAGAAGAAATATTTGCCCCTCTCCCCATAGCCTACCCACCCACTGATCCACAAATTATCTTGTGAGCCTAGGGGAATTGGTCTTTGAAGAGTCCTGCCCTCCTAGGCAGTGTCAGTTAAAGAGTTCCATTCCACTACCATTTTTTTTTGGATGAGACAGGTCAAGCTACCCAAAGGATAAACAAAGATTCACAAGTTGCAATGTGCATTACAGGCTTCATTACATTTCCCAAACCTGCAGGCACCCAGGTTCAGAGGCTAGATTTCAGCTTCATTTTTTAAAATTTCACTCACATCATGTGTCAACCAGTTTTCCAATCTTATTTTTACTTCCACATTTTTTGCCTCAGCCTTCATCTCCCCACTTATATTCCCTCTAGTTCAGTGCAGTTCTCAGCTATTATAATTACCTAGTAATTGGTTTCCTTACCTTGTCTCTCCCCCAATTCATTTCAAATACCAATTCATCCTGCCACAATGGTTTAGTGAAACTGCAAGTCTGAGGACTACCCTATCCCTCCAAAATTAAATATTCATTCAAAACACAATATATCCAAACATGGATAAGAAAGTAAAGCATGATAGCATTCTCTTAGCAGAAATCCATATAAAAAAGGAATGAATTAATGTTGAAAAAATTTGACTAAATTGCAAAAGGAAATAATTTATAATTTTTGTTATTTTTTCATTAAGGTCAGTATCTAGACACAGAAAAAGATCTGCTAAAAAAGTTATTATCTTCATTGACTACTATCACCTATATTACATCACGATAGAATCTGCCATAGTATATGGCACATAATAAGACTTAATCTGTGGCTAAATGGCTGACCCTTTGTCAGGAAGACCTGAATCCCAATTTGAATTCAGGAACTTACTAGCTATGACTAGCTGGGTAAGTCAGCTAACCCTGTTTGCCTCAGTTTCCTCATCTATAAAATGAGTTGGAGAAGGAAATGGCAAAGCATTCTAATATCTTTGCTAAGAAAACCCAAAATGGGGTCATGAGGAGTAGGACATAATTGAACAACAAACACTTGCTAATTGACTGAAGAAAACCCTTCTTTCATTTTCCTGGGCAGCTATTGGCACAGTGGATAAAGCCCAGAGCCTAGAGTCAGGAGGAACTGACTTCAAATTCAGTCTCAGATAATGACTACATGTGTGACTATGGACAATTCATTTAACTTCTGTTTGCCTTGATTTCCTTAACTGTAAAGTGGGGGAAATAATAACTACTTTATGGAGTTGCTCTAAAGATTAAAAGAGATAGGGGTGGCTAGGTGGCACAGCAGATAGAGCACCGGCCCTGGAGTCAGGAGGACCTGAGTTGAAATCCAACCTTAGACACTTAATAATTACCTAGCTGTGTGGCCTTGGGCAAGCCACTTAACACCACTGCCTTGCAAAAACTAAAAAAAAAAAAAAAAAATTAAAAGAGATAGTATTTGTAAAAGTGCTTATCACAGTGCTGACACATAATAGACATTATATATAGATATATATGAATGTATGACAAGAAGAGCATAAGCATTTAAAACGCTTATGCCTTCTAGTCTTGCCTAAAGAAGTTCTTTTTAAAAAAAAAAAACATTTATTTATTTATTTATTTTCATTCATATGCACAAGTATATATTTAAGTTACAAAATTTCCTTCCGGGGTGGCTAGGTGGTGCAGTGGATAGAGCACTGGCCCTGTAGTCGGGAGTACCTGAGTTCAAATCTGGCCTCAGACACTTACTAATTATCTACCTGTGTGGACTTGGGCAAACCACTTAACCCCATTGCCTTTCAAACACCTGAAGAAAAAAAAAAAAACATTTGCAGCATCTAGGTGATGTGTAGTGGATAGAGTACTGGCCAGGAGTACCTGAGTTCAAATGTGACCTCAGACACTTAATAATTACCTAGCTGTGTGGCCTTCAGCAAGCCACTTAACCCTATTTGCTTTGCAAAATCCTAAAAAATAAAAAATTTCCTTCCACCCTTCCTTCCCACCTCCCTCTCCTCAGCAATGAACAGTCAGGTTAACATTGTACATACATACTTTTGACAATTATGTTTATAGATTAGTTATTTTTAGTATGAGGAATTAGGATTAAGGGAAAGAGATACATAAGAGATCATTTTTATAACTTGCTCACCAGATTCTAATCGGTTGTTTTTTGATTTCCTTTGTGTTTGTGTGTGTGTGTGTGTGTGTGTGTGTGTGTGTGTGTGTGTTTTGTTTTGTTTTGTTTTTCATCTTCTGGATGGAAATAATATTATCCATAGTTGTTCTAATACAGTTATCCTAGGTCTCTGAACAGCTGAGAGGAGGTGCTTCAATCAAGGTTGTTCATTTCACAATGTTGTTGATGTGCACATTGTTCTCTTGGTTCTGCTCCCTTCGCTCAGCATCAGAACCCATAAGTCATTCCATGCTTCTCTAGAATCTGACCATTTGTGGTTTCTTATAGAACAATAGTAGTTCAAAATATTCATGTACCATTCATTCCCCAGCTGATGGGCATCCTCTCAATTTCCAATTCTTTGCCACTACAAAAAGAGCTGCTGTGAATATTTTACAACATATAGGACGTTCACATTTTTTTATAATTTCTTCTGGAATTGGAATTGCTGAGTCAAAGGGTATGAACAGTTTTATTGCTCTTTGGGCATGGTTCCTTATTGCTCTCCAGAAAAGTAGTTCATCTTCTGCAAACTTGATTGGATGAAGGATTGTAAGGAAAGTAACACTGACTGTGAGAAAGGAGAAAATAAGGGTAAAGTTAGGGAACTTCCCATTAAATGCTTTAGAGTTTTTTGGGGTTGGGATAAGTGTGCTGGGCAGAGTAGAGGACAACAAAATCAACAGATATGCCCAAGTAATGGCACTGACATGATGCTGGTCAGAGAAGAATTTCATCAAATTGGAGCCTTATGGAGGACAGAGAAGAGATCAATAGACCAAGCTGTCATTTTATGATGATGTAAGTAAACCATTTAAACTCAGTTTCCTCATGTGTAAAATGAAAAGGTTGGGCTAGATGACTTCTAAGTTTCTTTAGCCACTAGGTCAATGATCCTGTGATCAAAAGAAGAAGCAAAGAGATACAAATTCAAATGATTCAGCCTATTTTAAGAATGATAAGGGTTAAAATGGTACATTGACCTGCCTAAAGTACAGAAAATTGGCTTACATTGTTCAAAAGTTTTAGATGGTCTAAAAAAATACACTGTATGAAACCAAAGCAAATCACATGCTGAATATCAGAAGGCAATGAATCCTGCCAAGAACATGACTTACTTTGAACCACAGGAGTAGCACTGGAAATATAGGAAGAAAATAGACACTGGATATTTCTAACAATCTTGCCCTATTTTCACCTATGTTATTAATAAATCAGTAAACAACAAATACTTCTTAAATACTTTTATTTGCCATGAACCATACTGGGTACAGAGGAGGCAATAACAAAGGAAAATAGTTTTTCCTGCAATGTCTGAAAATTAAGATAAACTGAAATACAAAGGTTTGAACACAAACCAATTTATTAGACTAGTCTTAGTCAATAAATTGGGTCAATGGCCTTTCTCAAAACCCAAAGACCTTGAGTTAGGGCTGCCATGTCTTTTAAACTTGACAGTATCTTCCTCCTGATTGGATTGTAAATATACCATTTGTCCCTCCTCTGGCAAAGGTAAGAATCTGTAGTAGCTTCAGTTGAATCAAATAGAATTTGGAATGAATAGGTCACAGGTGAGTTTATAAAGACAGAAAACACCAGGGCAGAAATAGAAATTAAAATACTAGAATTAAGACTCAAATGATCGGAGACTGAGTGAAGGGTAAAGGTAATTTAAAAGCTTATCATTTTGGCAATTTTCTCCAGAATGTAGTTGAACAGTGACATTACAAAGGTTAGGAGTTTAGACACATCAGGCACAGGAGAATGTAAATCTGTGTCAGTTTACTAGAGCTTAGTATAATTAAAGGCAGTTGCAAGTTTACACTGGCCTCAAAGAGCTCACAATCTATCTGGGGAAGATAATATGTATATACATTGATATGTATACAGTTATGTTTTCTATATAGAGATATACATATATATCTATATATAGTATATACAATTTACAATACAGGACTGTTTTGTAGAAGGCAACAGCTGCAAGTCAGGAGACTCTGAAAAGGTTCCATATCAAAGACAGTACTTGAACTAAGCCCTTAAAGTGAACTGGAGGTCAGATGGGAATGTATTCTAGATATGAAGGACAAGTCATACAAAGACACAGAAATGGAAACTAACTAGTCATGTATGAAAAACAACATTTACTTTGACTAGAGGGTAGTATACATGAGAGTAATATGTAATAAGACTGAGAAGAAATGTTGGGGCAAGATTTTTGAAGGACTTTAAATAACAAAGGAAAGCTCATATCTGATCCCTGGAAATCACTTGGAGTTAAGTGACATGGTCAGTTTTCTGGGAAAGAATTTTTTAAAATTTTGGAATAGTACTGGATTAGTAGTTTTTTTATACTTGTAATCAATAAGATTAAGAATCTAAGACCATTTAAGTTACCCAAGAAAAATATATCAGCAAAGTCAAAACTAAAGAAAGCAAAAATTAGGAGAATTAAAATATTTTTCACTCAATCTTGTATGAGTTTTAGGAAGGGTGTTGAGTAGCCTTAGCTATTTCTCATTAATTCCTCATAGAGAGAGGAATACTCTAGTGAGTGGAGGCTGAAATGTGAGAGCTGAAAGCTGTCTTAGATATCATCTAATCCAACTTTACTTCATACATAGAGAAGATAAGGCTCAGAGAGGAAAAATAATCTTTCATGCACAGCTAGTTTAGGTCATATCTTTGTCTAGGAATATCTAGATACTGTGGAAAGAATACAGTCTTCAGTCTTCATTATGTAGTACTTGTGTATTCTTTAGGCAAGTCATCTCTCAGCGAACTCTCTGTAAAATGGGGGCATTGAAATAGAGGATCACTGATGTTCCAACTAAATCTAGAATCTAGATCTTTGAATTCCTAGTCTACTATGCAGCATGACCATAGACAGCTAATCTGGGTCTCATCATAAGTAAAGTAAAACTATAGTTTTACTTAATCATTGTGAGTCTGAATTAAATGTCAATAAGTCTGTCTAAATATTGGAGAAAATACATTAATATTGCATAAATGTACTTAGCTTCTAAATTAACTTGAAGAATATACCATTACAAATATGATGTAACCATGAGTAAAATGACCTTTAAGAGGCTTATTTTCCTGTAGGTGTGTGGGAGTCATCTTAATTTTTTTTATTATTATAGAAATAGGGGAATGTTGATTAAAATTTCCCAGAACTTATTCTTAATACTTCTTGTTTACATTAAGTGATTCACAAACTATAAAACTGTAAATTACTCTAAATGTCTCTCAAATTGCCTTGAAAATGTTATGCCATTTATCCCTATATCTATTGCTGGTTTGCATCAGCAAATTGCAGATAACAGACTTAACAGACTAAGTCTCACTCTATTGTTATAACTACAATATTTGTTGAATAATCTTATAAACAACATGAAAGCTGTCAAATGGTGAGGGTAAAGGAAGACATTTGAATAGCATAATCTACCTTGTTGCCTCCTAATTGCCCCTTGACTCTGTCTGGCCTAGGGAAATGAGCCTGCATATGTAATTACTCCCTGAAGTTCAAATCTATGCAATCAATACTAGTCCAAATGATGAATGACCTATAGATTTTAAGGACTGTGCAATTTTATATTGAAAAGATAAAGGAAATAGAACCTTTTCTAAAGGAACCAATCTTGAGTAAGTCAAAAAAGGCTAAATTCAAGGAGTGATAAAATTAATTTAGATTCAGGAGCTGTACTCAACATTCATCAGTTTTCAGTAGCTGTTTGTATAAAAATGTCTTTTCCTCTTTGGGGGAAAAAGGGACCCTAGTTTAATCAATCAAGAGTTGGTGGGAAATTGCTTAACACAGTTCCCTCATACTGCATCTGCTGAAACCTCTGTGAAGAAAACTTGGGATGGCAGAGGAGCACATACAGCAAACCTAAGCATTTTGCTTTTTGTCAGTGTTCATTCTGCCAATGTAAAAAACATCTGTTCAAATGTGAACATCTTGAGGACAGGATCTGTTTTTTTTTCCCTTTTGTCTTCACATTACTATGAGATTACCTATAGTAGATGATTAATCAGTGTTTGCCCTGTTACATCATTTATCTAGACATCATGGAAAGAACATTGACTTAGAGTTAAAGGATCCAATACTGGTTCTGCTGTTGTATAAAGCTAAGGCAAATCATTTCATTTTGTTTCCGGTCATTTGACAACATTTAACAATTGGGGTTAATAATTCTTACACTAACTTTCAGAGTAGCTATGAAAAAAATTAATGAGAATTTCTATAATCACAAAATATCATTATAAAATATAAAATAAAAATGAAAAATACATCCCTTGGAAGTTACCAAGCAGATACTACTTAAAAACCTATAGTTATAAAGACTTCATTACCACTCAAAGCAGTAACTACTACTTCAAGACTAGCTTAATTGTCAGAATAATTTTTCTCATATTTGCCTCACTTCCATTCTATCTCCTAGCACTAAGTATATTTCTACCATCACATGGCTAAGAAGAATAAATAAAAACCTTCTTCCATATTAAAGTCCTTTAAAAGCTTGAAGACTACTTAAACTTTCCTCTAAACCTTGAATTACATATTCACATTTCCTTAACCTAATCCATAATTCTAGACTCCAATACTTTTGTGATCAGGATCACTTTCCTTAGAAACCACTCATTTTGTTACTGTTTTTGTTTTCCTAAAATGTTGTGATGGGAAATAAACAAAATAATACAGATGTGGCTTAATCAGGACAAACTATAATAGTACTATTATCTCCCTGATCTGATCAGCATACTTCTTTTATTTTAAATTTATTTTTATTAAATATATTATCTGAGTTTTACAATTTCCCCCCCAATCTAGCTTACCTCCCCCCACCCCACCCCAGAAACCACACTGTCAATCTTTACTTTGTTTCCATGTTGTACATTGATCCAAATTGGGTGTGATGAGAGAGAAATCATATCCTTAAAGAAGAGAAGTCTAAGAGGTAACAAGATCAGACAATATAAGATATCTGTTTTTTTCCTAAATTAAAGGGAATAGTCCTTGCACTTTGTTCAAACTCCACAGCTCCTTATCTGGATACAGTTGGCACTCTGCTTTGCAGACAGCCCAAAATTGTTCCCAATTGTTGCACTAATGGAATGAGCAAGTCCTTCAAGTTTGAACATCACTCCCATGTTGCTGTTAGGGTGTACAATGCTTTTCTGGTTCTGCTCATCTCACCCAGCATCAGTGCATGCAAATATCTCCAGGTTTCCCTGAAATCCCGTCCCTCCTGGTTTCTAATAGAACAATAGTGTTTCATGACATACACATACCACAGTTTGCTAAGCCATTCCCCAATTGAAGGACATTTACTTGATTTCCAATTCTTAGCCACCACAAACAAGGCTGCTATAAATATTTTTGTACACGTAATGTTTTTACCCTTTTTCTTCATCCCTTCAGGGTATAGACTCAGTAGTGGTATTGCTGGGTCAAAGGGTATGCACATTTTTGTTGCCCTTTGGGCATAGTTGCAAATGGCTCTCCAGAAGGGTTGGATGAGTTCACAGCTCCACCAACAATGATCATTATCCTTCCTGGTCATATTGGCCAATCTGAAAGGTGTGAGGTGGTACCAAAGAGAAGCTTTAATTTGCATTTCTCTAATAATTAATGATTTAGAGCATTTTTTCATATGGCTATGGATTACTTTGATCTCCTCATCTGTAAATTGTCTTTGCATATCCTTTGACCATTTGTCAATTGGGGAATGGCTTTTTGTTTTAAAAATATGACTCAGTTCTCTGTATATTTTAGAAATGAGTCCTTTGTCAGAATCATTAGTTGTAAAGATTGCTTCCCAATTTACTACATTTCTTTTGATCTTGGTTACATTGGTTTTATCTGTGCAAAAGCTTTTTAATTTAATGTAATCGAAATCATCTAATTGGTTTTTGGTGATGTTCTCCAACTCTTCCTTAGTCATAAACTGCTTCCCTTTCCAAAGATCTGACAGGTAGACTAGTCCTTGATCTTCTAATTTGCTTATAGTATTGTTTTTTATGTCTATGTCCTATAACCATTTGGATCTTATCTTGGTAAAAGGTGTGAGGTGTTGGTCTAATCTAAGTTTCTTCCATACTAATTTCCAATTATCCCAGCAATTTTTTTCAAAGCAGGAGTTTTTATCCCAATGGGCGGACTCTTTGGGTTTATCAAACAACAGATCACTATAATTATCTCATGCTTTTACACCTAGTCTATTCCACTGGTCCACCACTCTATTTCTTAGCCAATACCAAACAGTTTTGATGTCTGATGCTTTATAATATAATTTTAGATCAGATAGGGCTAAGCATCCTTCTTTTGCACTTTTTTTCATTAAGCTCCTGGCAATTCTTGACTTTTTATTTCTCCATATGAATTTACTTACAATTTTTTTCTAGCTCATTAAAGTAATTTTTTGGAATTTTGATTGGGAGGGCACTAAACAGATAGTTTATTTTTGGTAGAATTGTCATTTTTATTATATTAGCTGTACCTATCCATGAGCAGTTGATATTTGCCCGAATATTTAAATCTGATTTAATTTTTTGTGAGAAGTGTTTTATAATTGTTTTCAAAAAGATTCTGAGTCTGTCTTGGCAAATAGACTCCCAAATATTTTATATTGTCTGAGGTTACTTTCAATAGGATTTCTCTTTCTAGCTCTTCCTGCTGTTTCTTGCTAGACATATATAGAAAAGTTGAGGATTTATGAGGGTTTATTTTATAACCTGCAACTTTGCTAAAATTGGTAATTGTTTCCAGTAGTGTTTTGGATGATTTCTTGGGATTCTCTAGGTAGACCATCATGTCATCTGCCAAGAGTGAGAGTTTTGTCTCTTCCTTCCCAATTCTAATTCCTTCAATTTTTTTTCTTCTCTAATTGCTGATGCTAACATTTCTAATACAATATTGAATAGTAGTGATGATAATGGGCACCCTTGTTTCACCCCTGATCTTATTGGGAATGCCTCTAGCCTCTCCCCATTGAATATAATGCTTGTTGATAGTTTCAAATAGATACTGATAATCATTTTAAGGAACAGTCCATTTATTCCTACACTCTCTAGTGTTTTTAATAGGAATGGATGCTGTATTTTGTCAAAAGCTTTTTCAGCATCTATTGATATAAATGAGTATACTAACAGTTTTCCTAATATTGAACCAACCCTGCATTCCTGGAATAAATCCTACTTAATCATAATGTATTATCCTAGTGATGACTTGTTATAATCGTTTTGCTAAGGTTTTATTTAGGATTTTTCCATCTATATTCATCAGGGAAATAGGTCTATAATTTTCTTCCTCTGTATTAACTCTTCCTGGTTTAGGTAACAGTACCATATTGGTTTCATAGAAAGAGTTAGGCAGAGTTCCATCTTTCCCTATTTTTCCAAAGAGTTTATATAGAATTGGAACCAATTGTTCCTTAAATGTTTGGTAGAATTCACTTGTGAATCCATCAGGCCCTGGAGATTTTTTTTTAGGGAGTTCAACAATGGCTTGTTGAATTTCTTTTTCTGAGATAGGGTTGTTTAGGTATTTAATTGCTTCTTCATTTAACCTGGGCAACTTATATTTTTTGTAAATATTGATCCATTTCACCTAGATTATCAAATTTATTGGCATAGAGTTGGGTAAAATAATTTCGAATTGTTACTTTAATTTCCTCCTCATTGGTGGTGAGTTCACCTTTCTCGTTTATGATACTAGCAGTTTGGTTTTCTTCTTTCTTTTTTTTAATCAAATTGACCAGAGTTTTATCAATTTTATTTGTTTTTTCATAATACCAAATTTTGGTTTTATTTATTAATTCAATAGTTTTTTTGCTTTCCATTTTATTAATTTCTCCTTTTATTTTTAGAATTTGTAATTTGGTATTTAATAGGGGATTTTTGATTTGAGGTTTCTCTAATTTTTTTTAGTTGCATGTTTAGTTCATTAATTTCCTCTTTCTCCAATTTATTCATGTAAGCATTTAGAGCTTTAATATATCCCCTGAGAGGCGCTTTGAATGAATCCCATAGGTTTTGCTATGTTGTTTCATTATTATCATTATCTAGGATAAAATGGTTAATTCTTTCTATAATTTGTTTTTTGGTCCACTCATTTTTTAAAATGGGTTATTCAGTTTCCAATTTGTTCTGGGTCTATATCTTCTTGGCCCAGTATTGCATATGACTTTTATTGCATTGTGATATGAGAAAGATGTATTCACTATTTCTACCTTTCTACAGTTGATCATTAAGTTTTTATGTCCTAGTACATGGTCAATTTTTGTATAAGTTCCATGTACTGCAGAGAAAAAGGTATATTCCTTTCTATCCCCATTCAGTTTCCTCCATAAGTCTACCATATCTAATTTTTCTAGCAATCTATTTAGCTCCTTAACTTCTTTCTTGTTTATTTTATGATTTGATTTATCTGATCAGATAGCGGGAGGTTGAGCTCTCCCACTAGTACAGTTTTGCTGTCTATGTCTTCCTGTAATTCTTTCAGCCTCTCCTCTAAGAAACTGGGTGCTGTCTGTCCCACTGGGTGCATATATATATATTTCAATATTGAAATGACTTTATACCTTTATACCTTTTAGGATAAAGTTTCCTTCCTTATCTCTTTTAACGCTATCTATTTTTACTGCTGCTTTGTCTAAGATAAGGATTGGTACCCCTGCTTCTTTTTACTTCAACTGAAGCAAAATATATTTTGCTCCAGCCTTTTACCTTTACTCTACATGTATCTCTCTGCTTCAAATGACTTTCTTGTAAGCAGCATATTATAGGATTCTGGTTTTTAATCCACTCTGCTATTTGCTTACATTGTAAGGGAGAGTTCTTCCCATTCACATTCAAGGTTATGATTATTAATTCTTTATTGCCCTCCATGCTATCTTCCCTCTGTTTGTATTTTTCACCCTTTCCCCCCACTTTATCCATATTCACCAGAATTTTGTTTCTGAATACTACCCCCTTCAGTGTGTTTACCCTCCTATATAACACCCTCCCCTTTCTTTCCCCTTTCCCTTTTCCCTTCCCTTCCTTTTTTTATTTCCCCTTATTTCCCCACTCCCCTTCCCTTTCTCCGTTCCCCCCTCCCCTTTTCCCCTTTTAATACTTGAAAGGTTAGATGTTTTATAAGTTAACTGAGGATGTGTAGGTTGACTTTAAGCCAAGTCTGATGAGAAGATTCAGGTGTTTCTCCTCTGCTCCCTTCTTCCCCACTATTACCATAGGTTTTTTTTGTACCTCTTAGTGTAATGAGATTTACCGCATTCAATCCCCTCCCTCCTCCCGTCTCTTTCCTGTCCTCCTTTTTAAGAAGGTAGTATTTTTTTAAAATCATTCTAAGTCATAGAAAATTCTAAGTGTCTGTCCCTTCTAGTTCAGTATATTCTATCGAATAGAGTCAAAATTCCTGAGAGTTATTAGAGTCTTTCTCCCAAGTGGGGTTAAAGCCAGTTACATCCCATTAGATGTCAGTCTCATGGTCAGGTCATGAATGTCCATCATTTCTGGCTAGGTGTATTCTCTCTGTTAGAGTTACAATTCTCAAGATTTATAAGAATCTTTTTCTCCCCCATGCTGGGATATAGCCAGTTTCAAATTACTGGATTGCATTTTTTTTCCTTTTACCACCTCCCCCCCCTTTTTTTACCTTTCATGTGTCTCTTGAACCTCCTGTTTGATGTTCAAATTTTCTGTTTAGCTCTGGTCTTTTCATCAGAAATTTTTGGAATTCTTCCATTTCATTAAATGTCCATCTTTTTCCCTGGAAGAGAAGGCTCAGCTTTGCAGGAAAGTAGATTCTTGGCTGCATTCCAAGCTCCCTTGCTGTTCAAAATATTTCATTCCAGGCCCTTCGATCCCTTAATGTTGATGCAGCCAGGTCCTGTGTGATCCTTACTGTGGCTCCTTGATATTTAAATTGTTTCTTTCTGGCTGCTTGCAGGATTTTCTCTTTTATCTGATAATTCTGGAGTTTGGCCACAACATTCCTTGGTGTTTTCATTTTAGGATTTTTTTTGGTGGGGATCAATGTACTCTTTCAATAACTACTTTGCCCTCCGATTCCATGATATAAGGGCAGTTTTCCATCACTAGATCCTGTAATATTAAGTCCAGGCTTTTTTTCGCTTCAATGTTTTCTGGAAGTCCTATAATTTTCAGGTTGCCCCTCCTCGATCTATTCTTGAGGTCATTGGTTTTGTTGATGAGGTATTTTACATTTCCTTCTATTTTTTCTATTTTTTGATTTTGTTTAACTGACTCTTGCTGTCTCATGGAGTTATTAGTTTCTGTAGACTCCATTCTTTTTTGGGGGGGAGGAGTTTTCTTCATTAACCTTTTGCAACTCCTTTTGCAATTGGTCAGTTCTACTTTTGAAAGAGCTTTCCATTTGACCAATTGCAGTTTTGAGAGAGTTAATTTCTTTTTCCATTTGCTAATTTGAGGATCTGAGAGATTTATTCTCATTTTGTAATTGTCCAATTGATGATCTGAGAGATTTATTCTCCTTTTGTGTTTGTCCAATTGTACTTTCTAAGGTTTTCTTTTCTTGTTGCAAGGTATTAATTGTCTCTCCCAAATTTTTAAGCTCCTTCCTTATTTCTTCAAGGAAGTCTTTCTGCGCTGGAGACCAGATTGTATTCTCTTCAGAGATTCCAGGTCTCTCTGAGTTAGGGTCTTTCCCTTCCAGGAATTTTTCTATGGATCCACCTTTGCGCTGACCCTTCATTTTGCTAAAACCTGAGTTGGGGAGGGGCTGGTTCACAGGGGCTTGGGATTTCTAAAGGCTTTACTCACTGTGTGCAGTTTCTATGACTGGCCAGTAGGAGGTGCTGGTTGCTTTCTCTGGAGTGTATGTGACCTTGGTTGAGGCCTTTTCTCTTTGTTTGAAGGGAGGGGTTGGAGGTATTGAATTCTTTTGCCTTCACTCAATGGTGGGTTTTACCCTGGCCTGAGGGCATTCCTCAGCTGGGCTGGTTCTTCTGCTCACACACCTGGGCCTGAGGCAGAAGTAATTTGCTTTTGTTTTTTTGGGAGGAGGTCTGAGCTGCAATGGGACCAGATGAGCCCATGGTGTCCACAGCTCTCCTGCACCAGAACTCTATCCCCAGCTCCGTCCCCAAGCTCCAGAGGGACAGCACCAACACCAGCGCCTCTGCTTCCCCGCGGACCCAAGTCCCTTTCGTCCAGCCCCACCGCTGATCCAGCAGGTCCGCCTCTCCAGCCCTCAGACTCCTAGTTCCAATTTAGCTGTTAATCTGGCTGTTCCGAGGATGATCCTCCCTCTGAGCTCAGCTCATCTGCCGAATTTGGCCAAAGCTGCTTCTGGAGACAAATCCTGGGATAGATGTTCTTTCTCCTGGCTTTTCTTTCTGGGTTTTGTGGGTCAGATTCTTTTAAGAGGTTTGTTTCATGTGATAGATGGGGAAAGATCAGGAGACTTTAGAACTTTGCCTGTCTTCTCTCAGCCATCTTGGCCTGCATGTTTCCAGCATACTTCTTTTAGTGCACCTTAAGATTGCATTAACATTTTTAGATGACTAGTCATACTGCTGAAACCAGCTGAACTTTTCAGAAGAACTGTTATCATTCTAAACAAATTTCCCAAACTTGCTATTATTCTCCAATTTTGCAGTTAAGATTTTTAACTTAATTGGAAGGGTTTACATTGATGCTTTAAAATTTAATTTTCATCCGGCCCCCAAAAACAAGGGGCATATCTGGGGCAATTGAATCAGTGTCACTAGTAATGGTTTCTAGACTTCTCCAGATCTCCAGTCAAAGACAAATTAGAAGGTCAAGAGGAAAGATCTATCTCATCTAGATGACAGTGGATCATAGTTCAGTGCAGATCCCCATACAAAATTAAATACCCATTTATGATTAAAATTCAACCTACACCACCAAGTAGCCCTCACTGCAGTTCACCCACTGCAGGATGGACACACCCTGGAAAAAGTGAAAACTTACAGGTTCCTAGAAATATTACTGAAATTAGTTCCACACTGAAAGTAAAGATTTTGAGAGTTAAAAAGTTAACTAATAGACTGGTGAAATAGAGCAAAGAATAGAAAAATAAATCTAACCATAGAAAGTTACTATGGTGACAAGGAAAAGCAAAACACACACAGAAGAAAAAGCGAAGTCAAATCTCCTACATCCAAAGCCTCCAAGAAAATTATAAATTGGTCTCAGGTCTCAGGAAAAGCTCAAAAAAGATTTTGAAAATCAAGTAAAAAGAGGTAGAAGAAAAATTGGGAAAAGAAACAAGAGTGATACAAGAAAATCATGAAAAGCAAGTCAATAATTTTATAAAGGAGACACAAAAAAAATTCTGAAGAAAATAACATCTTAAAAAAACAGAATAGGCTAGATGGTAAAAGAGGTGCGAAAAGCCTAGGAGGAGAAGATGCCTTTAGAAGCAGAATTGAACAAATGGAAAAAGAGGCACAAAAATTTACTGAAGGAAAAAAAATTTCTTAAAAATTCAAATAGGTCAAGAGAAAAATGAGGTGCAAATACTCACCAAAGATCATTAGAATTGAGTAGATAGAGGCCAATGACTTTATGAGAAATCAAGAAACAAATAAAACAAAAGAATGAAGAAATAGAAAACAATGTTAAATACCTCATTGGAAAAACTGACCTGGAAAATAGATCCAGAATCAATCATTTAAAAATTATTGGACTACCTGAAAGTCATAATCAAAAATAGAACCTTGACATCATCTTTAAAGAAAATATCAAGGGCAGAGCCAAGATGGCAGTGAGAGGCCAGGATTTTCCAGAAGCTCTCTTCCAAAATATTTCAAAAGCCTTAAAAATATGACTAACTAAATTTTAGAGAGGCAGAACTCACAGAAAGACTCAGTGAAACAGTTCTCCAGTCCAATGTAAATTGAAGATCCATGGCAAGACTCTGTTCCAATGGGCTCAGAAGACAAGACAATATAATCCGTTATAGAGTGAATCAGCTTCAGTCTTCCTCAGGGCTCCTGGGCCCCTGGGGACACTGACTCATGGTAGCAGAAGCAGTATCCAGAATTCCCAAGCCAGAGAACACCAAGCACAGTTTGGAAGATCAGTTGGAAAAACTATGCCAGAGTGAGCAGGGAGTCTACCCAGCAAGACCCTCAGTGCAGCTTCTGTCTGGGAAAGGGAAGCAGGCCTGCGGAGCCACTCAGCAGGCAGCCACCGTGCAGCTGCTCCCAGAGAACACAGTCACACAGGGGTAGGGGGTCAAGGTCTCTCCACTTATCCGTGGGGCAGGACTCTGTGACTTTATCCATATTCAGACTCTGGTCGCAGTCTGGGACCCGCCCCCCCCCCCCCCCCCCCCGTTTGCCTTAGAGCAGAAAATTTGATCTCCAAGAACAGGACTCAAGTGAAACAGAGAGCATTGGACAAGAAGGGTAAATTATGAGGAATTTAATGATGAACTGTTTGCATTCCTGCATGGGAAGATCATACTGATAATACTCATATGAACCTTATCATTTAATAGAGTAGTTAGAAGGAGCATATATAGACAAGGCACAGCAGGGACTCAATATTAAGCTACAATATATTAAAGAGGGGAGCCAATGTGTGAAAAAAGGAATGTACTGAGAGAAGGCAAAGGAAAGGTAGAAATAGGCTAAGACATTTCACATAAAAGAGTCAAGAAAAAACTTTTTCAATAGAGTGGAAGAAGGGGACGAAGGCAAGGGGAATGAGTGAGATTTCATTCTCATCGGAAATGGCTCAGAGAGGAAACAACACACACACACACTTAATAGGGTATAGAAATCTCTTAACCTAGAAAAAAAAGTAGAGAAAGGGGATTGGAGAAAGGGGACGGGGGAGGGGAAGAGAGGCTGCAGGTGATAGAAGAGAGGGTAGATCATGGGAGAGAGTAGTCAGATACAACACAATGCAAGCAATTTTTTTTTATATTTGTTTTTGTTTTTGCAAGGTGGTGGGATTGGGTGACCTGCCGGGGACCACACAGCTGGGTGGTTATTGGGTGAGGTGGGCTCAGGTCCTCCAGAGTCCAGGGTCAGGTCCTCCAGGGCCCAGGGTTCTGGGGTGGGATTTGGGCTCAGGTCCTCTAGGCTCTAAGTCTAGGTGATCTGTCAACTGTACCACTCAGCTGCCCTATAGCACACTTTTGAGGAAAGGCAAAATGAAAAGAGAGAGAAAATTTAAAAAATGGGAGTGGAGAGGAATAGATGGAAAGAAATATAATCATCAATTGCTACTGTGGGGAAAAAATATGGAAGCAACTACTCTGATGGATCTATGACACAGAATGTGATCCACTTCAGAGACAGAGCTGATGGTATCTAAACACAGACTGAAGTACATTTTTTCCTCTTTCTTTCACTTTATTTTTGTGAGGGTTTTTTTTCTATTTTCGTGGTGGGGAGAAGAAATTATGCTTACTTTTACAACAAGATATTTACTAATGTGTAAAAAAATAAAAATGTAAAAGTAAATAATGAAAAATAAAATAAAATCTCACTTCTGCAAAAACAAAACAAAACAAAAGACCCACCATGTATTCCCTCCTTCACCAGAGGGTAAAATAGAATTTGAAATAATTCACTGATCACCTCCTGAAAGAACTTCCAAAATGAAAATTCTATGGAATGTTAAAACCAAATTCCAGAGTCCCCAGGTCAATGATAAAATATTCAATCAGAGAGCAGAAAACTTTAGTATCATGACACAACAGTCAGGATAATGCAAAATGTAGTATCTTCTAAATTAGAAAGATTGAAGGGCTTGTAATTTGATATTCTATAAGGGAAAAAAAAATTTAGATTACAACCAAGAATCACCTAACCAGATATATTGAAAATAATCTTTCAAGGAAAAAGATAAACATCCAAAGAAAAATAGGAATTTCAAATTTTCCTGATGAAAAGACCAGAGCTGAACATAAAATTTGATCTTCAAATATAAATTTCAAGAAAAGTATTAAAAGGTAAAGGGAACTCATAAGGAACTTAATAAGCATAAACTGCTGTATCCCAAAAAGAGATTAAAAAACAAAAACAAAACACAGGGACCTTTATGAACAAAAATATTTAAAGTTTTTTTTTTTTTTTTTCTGATGGAAAAGAATTAAAAACTAAGGGGAGGCTCATCAAGTGAGGAATAATTGAATAGATCATCTTATGTGAACATGATGGAATACTATTTGGCTATAAGAAAAGTTGAGCAGAATACTCTCAGACAAACCTAGGAAGACTTACATAAGCTGATGTAAAGTGAAATGTACTGTAGACAAAATAATAGCATTATTGTAATATGTGAATGGCTGAGCTATTTCCAGCAATACAATGATCCAAGATAACCCTGAAGTACTTATGATGATGGTATTTGAATACATATTGAAGATTACTATTTTTAAATTTTCTTTTTCTTGATATTTTTGGGGCTCTATATTTTCTTTCACCATATGAATATTATGTAATTTTTTTCATGACTATACATTTATAACATATCAAATTACTTGATTTATCAATGGGGAGGGTGAGTTGGCAAGGATGGAATGGAGAGAATTTGGAACTCAAAGTTTTACAAGTGAATGTTTAAAATTGTTTTTATATGTAACTGGATAAAAAGAAAATATTTAATAAAAAAAATACATTTAGTCTTGTTAGCTTCATCCTGTCATATCAACCTGTTGTGATAGGTTTCAGATTTTACTTTTATCTGATATATTATTTTTGATAAGTAAGTCATTTATGTCTTCCTCTAAGTCCTTAATAAAAACATTGCCCAGAACAGGACAAAGAAGGATTTTTTTGAGAATTGAATAGAAAAAAGCATGAAAACTCCAATTTTGCCTCTAAATACATGGAACCAGGAACCCTTACAAAATGATTTGTCACCTTCATCTTTAACAATCTTCCCTCAGCAATCATTTGTCTAAGAGTGCATAAATCAACCAAATAATCTTTCAGCATCTTACTATAATTGAAGTTATATAATACCTGCTGCAGAAACTGGTGATTATGCAATAATCCAGTTCAGTACTATACGTGTTCTTAGGATATGAAAGTTTTTTTCTGTATCATGGATTTCTAAGAATTCTATTATATAGGGAATAATTCTCTTCCTAGAGACTTAATATATGCACTATGGATTCCATCAGGTTTGGTGATTTTCTTCTTGACTTTTTTTTGAGAAATCTCCTTATCTTACCTGGTCTGGTAGGCAGTCTCCTAACAGGTCCAATTCCATTATTGATTGCACCAGAAATTTTGATAGGCTCCATTATTCTCCTGAGTAGGTTCACCTTTTTTGCCAACCTTATGGTCCCCAACTCCCAAGTGCTCACTTTATTACTGTTAGACATGGTATAGACACGTGATCAACTCTCATCTTACTGTACTTCAGAATTATCAATCTGAACAGATTCACAAGACTCAATCTTTCCAGTAACAAGATTTATAGGCATCTACCATCAATCACCCTGGCTAGATTTCATGATTTTCACAACGTAGTCTCTGAGACCTTTGAATTTTCTCTTAGTGACAAACTTCCCAACACCATCTACCAAGTAGATTCTCACAAAATTCAATGAATAAACAAAGCAAAGTCAAATGGTTCTAACCACACCAACAGGGACAATAATACCACATATTCCAAACTGTGTGTGCCTTTTCACTCATAATATAATATAGTTTTTTTATTGTTATCGATAAAGGAAAGATCCATAATCTGATGGCATTTAAGTTACACAATAAGAAAAAGTACCCCTTATTCCTTTGGATTACAATCATTCAATCCATTATACTCCTATACTCCTATTCAACAGTACTTCTTTACTTGTGTGCCATTCCTATAGCAATAATATGATTATCTCATTAGGTACTACCCACTTTGTAGAAGGAGCATCTGTAATGCCTATCGCCTGGAAATCCTTAGTAAAAGAGAAGGTCTCTTTCCTTATGATTACAAAGCTGGTAATAGAGATGAAACAGAAAACATAGAGCTGGAGCAGGAGAGTACAAAACTGGGAAATATGTTATTCCCTACAGAACCCTTAGCTACAGTTTAGACTCATCTATGCCGTCAAAACTGATCCAACACTGATCAACACTCTAGGTTAAATCATGCAAATAATTTTAAAACCATATTATTCTATCAACTAGACCAATTGTGTCCTTAAGAATAGCTTAAGATATTGCAAAAATGCTTTGTTAAAAATCTAAATAGACTATGTTGACAGTTTTGGCCTGATTTTAAAAGGGAAATTAAGAGTAATGTGGAAGAACCATATTGTGATGAATCCAGAGTGAATTTTATTGACTACCACTTACCTTTTTGAATTTTCAAAAAATTTCCCTTTAGTAATAAACCTAGAATTGTGTCAAGAACCAAAATAAACCTGACTTGTCTAATTGAGAAATCCTTTCTCTGGGATTCAGAACAACAATATTGATTTTTTAAGTTTTTTGTTCCTGTTATATTAGCTGTGATATGTAAAACATCTTCTAAAGGTAACTTGTAATCATAATTAACAGTCTCCTGGATTTTCAATTCAGATTTTATGCCTCAAACTTGTTTTTTACCATGTTCTCATTTCTCTTCTTTTTCTATATCCTAATAAAAGCTTTTATTCTATTTTTTCCCAATTTGAAGATTTATTGTAAGTGGAGAAAGAGAAACAAAATGAAAATCATTCACTCCTGACTCCTCATTATCAACCATTTTCAATGTTTTAGCTATTGAAGGGACAAATGAAAGAAGAAAGATGGGAAAGTACTGTTCAGGGTGGATAGTGTGATTAAATATCAACAAAAGCTAAGAGATGATGCTATTTAATTCTAATTTGCTATTATTTTTCTCTGCTGAAAATAATGATCACTAGTCTGGAAAATGATAGAGCAAAAATACTCAAGGACCTTTGCCATACTGATAATCCCTCTATGGAGAATAGAAATGTCCTGATTTTCAAAATAATAAAAAGATAAAATGAAATGGTGCCCAAAAATTACATAAGAGTGTGCTTGACTTCAATGCCTGTCAAGGTACAGAAAAACAAAATCCTAAACTCAAAATAAACAGAAACTTCAAGACATCACTTTCACTTCTCTACTTTTATTTATGTTGAGTCATACAAAAATAAGATTAAGTGCTCCTCATTCTCAATAAGTCTTTCCTTGTTGAAAAGGAACTCAGATGCCATCTAATTCAACCTACACCTGAAAGTGTCTCATATTACCAGTATCTCTAATTATTGTATATGTCCAACTTTCAAATAAAGATATCTAGAAAGGACAAATTCATTACTTCCTAAGGTCGCTTATTTCCCTTTTAGATATCTCTAATTCTTAGGATTGGATGAACTAAATGTAAATATGCCTCTTAAACATCTAACCCTTGCTCCAATGACTATCTTCCAAGATCAAAAGTCATCATCATTCTAACCCATGAAAATTTTCTAAATATTTAAATACAACTATCAGCACTCTACATACATACACACACACACACACACACACACACACACACACACACAAACACGCATATTACATTTTTAACTTGTCTGGTCTAATATTCCCATGGCATTATCTCAAAATTCTTCTCTATCCCAGTTGTCCTTTCTTGGATTCTTTCCACCCTTCTTAAAATATGAAGACCAGGAATTCCAGGAATAATATGAGCAAGAAAAAGGACCAAAAGATGATTACTTGCCTTACTCAAGATATTATTTCTTTTTTTAAAATTTAACCTAAGATCACAAACAGATTATTGGCTTCTGTCTAATGACTAGTTGAAGGAAGTAATGTTTACTATAGAGAATAAAAGACACAGAGTAGGACATATTAGGTGATTTCTAGGATTAGGAGAGTTCTCATGTAAAAATAAACAGATTTATTTATCTTGTTCCCAGAGAGCAAAACTAGAAGCAATGAACTGAAGTTTCTAAGATGTAGATTTAGGGAAAAAATTAAGGAAAAACACCCCCCAAAATTAGAGCCATTCCAAATTAGAATGTTCTGCTTTGTAAAGGTAGTCAGGTTACTCTTAATAGCAGTCTTCAAACAAAAAAAATGAATGATCAGCTGTTGAAGATATTATAGAGAAGAATATTAGTCTGGTACAGCCTGTGCAACATGGCCCATAAAACCCTTCTAATTCTGAGATTCTCTGATGTTGTCATCTAATCATCCCTTCCACTTAGCAACAACCTTTACCTTCTTTAATATTTGATCTTGCCTTTACACACATCTAAACAAAGACCTTTTTTCTCATCTTTTGCCTTCAATCCCATGTAAGAGAGTCCTATAATAAAACTAAGCTCTGAAAATGAAATAAACATTGAGAATCCTATTTTGAAAACCAAATTTTAAATGCAGATAAATGATACTAATTATAGTAGCTAACTCCAATTGAAGTTTTTCTAATGATCTTTATATTATATTAGCCATTTTTTAAAAAATAGCTCTAAAGAGCTGCCAAAATTATAAAGTCATATTGAAATGAAACAAATTTAAAGGCAAAATTCTTGCATTTGTTAAATAATTTTTCTCATTTTGTTTGCATTTGTTTTAAATTAGTATTTTGCTATTTGGTATCCTTTATAATTGATACTCCAATTTTTAAAGATTTTTCTTTTGAAATTTTCCCACAGTTTTGCTTTAAGTGGCAACTACTTATTAAATATTGAGAACTACCAGTTAAGAAATAATTTCTGTTACTGAATGGAGAAATAGAAGTAAGGTGAATCAAAAAGAAAATACTAGAACTGCCTTAAGTGGAGTAGTAAAAGCTTGGATGCGTTTCTCTCTTTTAAATTTGTTCTTTCCTAAGGGGGCAGAGCCAAGATGGCGACTAGAGAGGAACATCTCTTAGAAGCTCTCTCATAAAACTTCGAAACGAAGGACTCTAACTAAACTTTCAAGAGAGAACCCACAGAGGGACCAAGGTAACCTAGAAAAGAGCAGAAAGGCTCTGTTCCCCGGGGTCGGAGGGGTGGCCCGAAAGAGAGAAAGAACTTCAGCCTCCCGGAGGCAGTCACAGCTCACTGGTAGAGCTGCTCACAGCAGCAGGGGAGTCTCCTGAGGTGCACCCCAAGGAGCACCAGGCACAAAGAGAGGGAACAGCTGGGGACCTCTGCCAGAACGAGCACTGGAGCCCAGCCCTCAGGGTACACAGCTAGCAACAGTAGTATTTTGGCAGCCCAGATCCAGGAACAGAAGCAGGTGGAACCAGTAAGGAGGAGCCCCCAGGGCCTGAGCCTATTGAACCTAGGGAGGGGAGTGAAGAGAGACTGCTGAGCTCTGTCCTCTGCCTCTGGAACAGGACTCTGGGGGCCTGACCACATTCAGATCCTGATCGCAGTCTAGGCACCCCCAATAGAACAGCAGAGCCCCCACACCTCAACCCCGTGGCAGAGGGGGGCGCATATGGTCATTCACAGAACAGGAGGGAGGAGAGAGCCTCACACACTGAGACCCTTGTGGGAGTGTCCCAAAAGTTCAGGAAGCACCCCAAAAACAGGCTCAGGCCTCAGAGAAATAAGAGGAACACCATTGAGAAATATTTTGCATATATGCCCAAGAAGGATCAAAATACTCAGTATGAAGATGAGGAAGCACAAGCTCCTGCATCTAAAGACTCCCAAGAAAAACAGAAATTGGGCTCAAGCTATGAAAGAGCTCAAAAAAGATTTGAAAATCAAATGAGGGAGTTAGAAGAAAAACTGGGAAAAGAAAGGAGAGAGATGCAGGACAAAACATGAAAATGAAGTCAGCAGCCTAGTCAAGGAATCCACAAAAATGCTGAAGAAAATAGCATGCTGAAAACCAGCTCGGGTCAAATGGATAAAAGAGTTCAAAAAGTTATTGAGGAGAAGAATGCTTTAAGAAGCAAAATTGGCCAGATGGAAAAAGAGATAAGAAAACTCTCTGAGGAAAACAAATCCTTCAGACAAAGAATAGAATTCAGGGAGATTGATGAATTTACAAGAAACCAGGATTCATTACTTCAAAACCAAAAAAATGAAAAATTAGAAGAAATGTGAAACATCTCATTGAAAAAAGCAACTGATATGGAAAACAGACTTAGGAAAGATAATTTAAAAATTATTGGAATACCTGAAAGTCATGATCAGGAAAAGAGCCTTGACATCATTTTCAAAGAATTACTACAGGAAAATTGCCCTGATATTCTAGAAGCAGAGGGCAAAATAGAAATGGAGAGAATCCACCGATCCCCTCGAGAAAGAGATCCCAAAAAACGAACCCCTAGGAATATTATAGCCAAGTTCCAGAACTCCCAAGTCAAAGAGAAAATATTACAAACAGTCAGAAGGACATAGTTCAAATATCGTGGAGCTGCCGTCAGGATCTCAAAGGACTTAGCAGCAACTACATTGGAATCTCATAGGGATTGGAATATAATATACTGGAAGGCAAAAGAGCTTAGAATGTAAGGCTGAATGTCCTCTTCCAGGGAAAAATATGGACTTCCAATGAACCAGGGGAATTTCAAAAGTTCCTATTGGAATGGCCAGAGCTGAACAGGTTTGATCTTCAGATACAGGACTCAGGTGAAGCATGGAAATTGAAGGAGAAGGGGAAAATATGAGGGACTTAATGATAATGAACTACATGTATTCCTGCATAGAAAAATGACACTGATAATACTCATATGAACCTTCTCAGTTAATAGAGCAGGTAGAGGGAGCTTTTATAGATGAAGCACAGGAGAAAGCTGAATTTGAAAATAAAATATGGTGTAAAAATGGAGTCAATAGAAAAAAGGGAAATGTAATGGGAGAAAGAAAAAGGAGAGGGGGAGTAGGCCAAGATATCTCATATAATAAGTTTTTTCTTTATTACAATGAGCTATTGCAATGATATAGAAGGGGGTAAGAAAAGGGGGGAATGTTTGCTCTCATCAGAGGTGGCTAGGAGAGGAGAGAGCATATATACTCAATGGGGTATAGGCATCTGGAGTAAGGAGGGGGGGACAGGGGGAAGAGGTGAGTGTGAGTGATGGAGGAGAGGATGGACCATGGGGGGAGAGTGGTCAGATATAACACATTTTCCTTTTTACTTCTTGCAAGGGGCTGGAATTGGAAGGCCTGTCCGAGACCATAGGGCCAGGTGGATGCTGGGCCTAAGGGGTCATAGGGGGGCTCAGGGCCTCTTGGCCCCAGGACGAGGGATCTGTCTGCTGCACCACTCAGCTACCCTACAGCAGAGTCAGAGTGAAAGGAGAGAGAAAATATAGTACATGGTAGTGGAGAAATATGAAAGGAGGGAGTTGCGATCAGCAATGGCAACGGTGGAAAAATATGGAAGTAACTTTTGCCATGGACTTACCATAAAGAATGTAATCATGTGCGATAGAGTTGTTGGTGTTGGAACAAAGACTGAAGCACTTTATTATTATTATTATTATTATTTGGGAGGATGCAGGGCAAATGGGGCTGGGTGGCCTGCCTGGAGCCGCATAGCAGGGTGATCATTGGGTGTCTGAGGCCGGATTTGGACCTGGGTACTCCTGGCTCAAAGGCCAATGCTCTATCTGCCACCCAGCCACCCCTAGTATCATTACTATTTTATTTTATTTTGGGTCTTTTTTTTTTTTTTTTTTAGTTTTTGCAGGGCAGCAGGGTTGGGGTGGCTTGCATGTCACACGGCTAGGTGATTGTTGGGTGTATGGGGCTGGATATGGGCTCTGGTGCTCCTGGCTCCAGGGCTGCTGCTCTGCCCACTGTGCCACCTGGCCATACCTGCAATTATTACTATTATTTTTTTTAATTTTAATTTTTTTCTCTCCCCTTTACTTTATCGCTCAAGCGAGTCTATATTTTGTGTGTGTGTGTGGGGGTATTCTGTTTACTCTTAAACAAGAATATTTTATTAATGTATAGAAACATTATTTGTACAAAAAGAGAATAAATAAATAAATATTTAAAAAGAAAATATCAGTAAGAAAAATTAAAAACATCACTTTATTCAAATTTAGAGTCAGAAGACTTATGGTTGAATACTAATTCAGTTGCTTATTATCTCTTTCTCCTGGAGCAAGTTACTATAATTTTTGTCCATTTCAGTTTTCTCATCTACAAGATGCTTAGGAATGTGCTGAGGTCTAAGGTCACTTCTAGTCCTAAATCTTATGATCTCAGACCATTGCTCAACTATAACTCAAACTTTAGAGTAATGATTTGTGTTTATATAACTAATGACCCTGTGTTATTCAATGATTTAAAATCTAACATACTTCAAGAAGTTTTCTCTCTTCACATAAAGACTCAAGTTATGATTAGGTGAAATAGTTTATCTTGTATTGCCTTAGTGAAAGCCTTTATATATATTTAAATATGACATTCCTTTTTAAATGACATTAGAGGTCTTTTAAGTGGAGGATCTCTTATCATTTCTCTTACTGCCCTGGCAAAATTAAATTGCTTTTTGCATATAAAGTTATAATAAATTGCATATCCCTGTATAAGCTACATTTTCCATTGAAACATTATTTGTTAAATAAATTGATAAAAATCCCTTCCATTTTTATTCTTTTTAAATATATATTTTTACTGACTGACTTTTATACTTTATCCTCACAACACCCCTAGGTAGGACAGGATTAATTATGTATTTTATAGTTGAAGAAACAAATACAAAGACTTTAAGTGTTCTGCTCAAGGTCACAGAGTTGATTAATAATAGAGCTAATCCTAGAAATCATATTTTCTAACTCTTTTCATTTCTTTTTCTAAAAGAATTTGTTGCATCCAAGTGTGTTCACTACTGATATATAACTCACATATAATTAATGGACACATCTGAAAATCTCATAACTGTAGAACTGAATAATTTCATGAAATATTAAGGGTAGAATTTATTTTTCTGCATTAAATCATTTTATTTATATTTGTATTCCAAGCACCAAAGCCCACTAATCCGTGATGGCAGATTAATCACCTGTCACATTTCATGTTACTCTCCAAAGTCATTTTTGCATTGTTTAGTTTAACATGAAATAATACTGTTGAATATGCATTAAAAAACCACTAAATGGCAGATTCATCATAATCTTATTGATTAATTAAATGGAGTTGCCATTACCTCCAACTCTTGTAATTGTTTAGGAAAGGCTCAAATATGAGTCATAGAGTGGGAATCTCTATAACACCTAAGTCAGAACCTATATATTATACTATATATGTGTGTGTGTGTATGTATACATATATATTACCTCACACTATATATAATATTTTAGTATTTCATGGATATAGAATTGTGCCGGGGTTTTATTTACAACACCGGCTTCTTTATGCTAGTCCGTCCTCTTACTCACCAGTCCAACGCATGATGAGTCTTCGGGGTACCTCCGGCCCCCACTCTTTGATGGGGGAAGAACCAGACAGAGCGCCTGAGGTGGGTAATGAGTCTTTATTCTTCTGTGATCACATTCCCGCTCCCCCCCACCTCTCAGCAGACACTTTTATCCCCTCTGTCCTCCCTCCCATGAACTCTTACCCAATGAGGGGCCGAGTTCTGTAACATTCCCTTATAAGGTGATTATGTTTCCCCCGCTAAGCGACCGCCAAGCCTCTTCCCCCCGCCCCCAACAGAATTGTGATTTCTATGATGTCAGGTTGTAACACATAGTCTTATAAAGTTTCCTGGAACACTGAGAGAATGAATGAGTTACCATTGGTTGCACAGCTGATATGTATCAAAAGTTCAAGTCTTCCTGAACCCAGGTTTTACTGACATTAAGAGAGGATCCCTATCCACACACACTATCTCTTACTTTCTCTTATAGATAGATACCAAAACTCTAAAGATACATAATTTTATCATCATGGGTATAACCTTTATAGACTTTTGCTTGCCTTACTAGGTGGTATTTATTAATTACTATGGCCAAAATGTTTTTAAAATTCACCTAATGATTACCTTCTCAATGAACTTGACAGCATCATATTTTACTGGATCTCTATTGAACGACTTTTGCAATAGCTATTTTAAGCCTACTGTCATGTTGTTCTTTTAAACTTAAAAAATTATGAGCATGTTTTTCTTTTTCCCAATGCCCTCTTTGAAGGAAAAGTATAAAAATGAAAAAGAACAAAGAGGAGGAGCAGGAGAAGGAGCAGACAGAGAATCCTTGTAATAAATATACATCATCATCCCAAGCAAATTCCTGCACTGGCCAAATCAAAAAATGTCTTTCTCATTCTGTTTCTTGTTCATTGACTCCTTGTCTAGAGATTAGTAATATATATTATCATTGGTGCTCTGAAATCACAATTAGCCATTACCTTAATCAGAGTTCCTAAGTCTTTGAAATTCATATTTTTTTCATTGTTCCAGTCTTGTCCAACTCTTTGTGTTCTGATTTGGGGCTATCTTTATTTACAGTGTTATACTGTAGAAATCTTTCTCCTAATTCTTCTCATTTCACTCATCATCCATCTTGATAGGATATGTGAATGCCGGTGCTCCAGTAGCATAGATTCTGAAAATCCTAGGATCATATCCTTGCCAATATATGACATCATAGAGAAAGTACTGCCTCTGGAAAACTGTGAGGGATAGTGCACTTACCTAGTCTAGAGTTAGGAGAAACTGGGTTCTGAGTCTGCCTGCAGGTTTCTTTCTAGTGACATTCCCTCCATGGGTCTCAGTTCCTTTAACCAGGAAGGAGCTGGACTAGATTACCTCTTAAGTCTTCAATACAGATGGTTAAATAAACTTATTCAAAAAAGAACATAAGCTATTGGTGCTGGCAAAGTATGGAGTCAATCCAGAGTTCAGACATTAAGCTCATTGTTATGACAGGGTACCTTTCTTTCATCTCTGACTTCAGTACATCCATTTTCTCAAAGAGGTTTTGATTTAATGAATGTGAAATATCATAGACTACAAATGACAACAGTTCAAAGTTCAGAATTTTAAAATTATTGGATTTTGAATTTGTGACCTCTGCCATAGGGATGGTGGTTGGGGACAGGAAACAAGACTACTCACTTCTTTTATTCATAAGGATAGAGCCTAATTCATAGGCCTGGAGCAATAAAACATTCATGAACTCTCTTCTTAATGAACTGAATGAGAAATGTGCTTTGACCAGAGTGAGCATTAAAAGTGATCATAAAAGCTGTAATCACAGGACTTCGTCTGTATAAATAGTGAGCCAAGTTACTCCATGAAGGGGAATGAATGCTATAAGATGATTCTCTGAGAACAACTAAATTACCTAAGGTTGGCAACCCGAGAGTAAGAGAGGCTGATGATTAAGGAATATATATACAAAAAGTGTTCCCCTTATTTCCCAGCTGAACCTCAGACAGAAACCACAAGATGATTCTTTGTAGTTACAAAATGGAAGGTGGGAGTAAAGGTTCTGTTAACTAGTCAACTCCTCGCAGGAACCAAGCAAAAAATCCTTTTAGCAAGAGCTAGAGTAGAAACCTTGACTGTTCCACAACCGGAAGAGAATGCTTAGAATGGCTGGCCATTGTTATTGTTATTGAGATTTAGCTTTGTAACACTCAGACAAAATGTCTTGAATTTTATGTAAAGTCTTTCTTTGGCTAAATTGTAATATAATAAACATTTCACTCCATATTGAGGTAAGCTGCTTTTTTCCTTGCTCCTGATTCCTTTAAAGGGAATAGAGAGATGCAGATTACCTTAAAGATAGGGCTCTTCAAATAACACCTGAAGTTACTTCAATCACTCTGTTTACAAGAAGGACCTAACAGGGAGAATCAGCACCTGATTGCTTATTTGCCAAATATGCAGGTATACCCATTTCATTAGTTACCTTTTTGTCCCATATAAACATAGAAGCATGTGTTAACGATTAAATGGCACTATAAAATAAAATTGTTAAGAGCATGAAGGATTTATTCAAATTTTTTGAACAAACTATTAAGAAATTCTTGATTTTATAAAGAAAACATCAATAATCTGTAATGTAGCACACACATACACATACCATTAAAATTTATAGTCCTTATTCTTCATAAATACAAAGGCTATTCTGCAAGAACACACAAATAGTTGCACTTAATCTGAGTAATCTGTTAAAGCTGCTGGGGGTATACCCCAACTCTAGAATGACTTGCTAGATAAAGGTATCCAGGTTCAAGGTTTTTGAAGTCTATAATCAGCTAAAAAACATAGTTTACCCTTATTTATCAGATAGAGGATGGAATTAGTTCATGTTTATGAGCATATTTTAAATTAAAGAACAAAGTAAGAAAAGTAGCGATAAAACATTTCGGCCATAGATAGCACTCTCCCAATAAACAAAAGATTAGTAACAAGTTAGAAACATTTGCAGAGAAACATTCCCATAGAGAACTTGTGGTCAAAGCACATAATTAGAGAGATCCACAGTAGCAAATACAGTCAAAGCTTGCCTCTCCTAGTTCCTGACTTCAGGTAGATACACTTGTTTATTTCTTTTTTTTTTCAGTTTAGAGCCTCCAGACTTTACAGATTTTCAGAACAGTATCAGCCCTTGTGATAAACCCAAGGAAATGCAAAAAAAATTTGGGGCAGGCAGAGAAACTTTATCCATCTTTTCATTGAGGAGTACCTTACCCCTCCCAGGCTTAGCTTAGAAAGTCTTTCATTTAGTAGACCAACCTTTCCATCAGTAATCAAACTCTAGCTTCAGGTATGCATTTATGTTTGTTTTCTAGCTTTAGTATTTAGTGGGGAAACTATATTGAATTCACAATACATGGCACTCTCCAAATGAGTTTCCAAGAGCTCTGGAGTTCAGGATCTCTAGTTTTTTAATTACAAATCCCACTCTCTTCTCCCATATACATTAGTGGATACAAGACAATGGAATATATAAGCCAGAAAAATCACTTAAAGGAAAAAATTAAACCCCGAGTCAAGTAATCATTTCCTTCAGCCCTCCTGCCTTTACTATATAGGTGCTTGAACAACAAATCCCTAAAGCCTTTTCAGCTTTCAACTCCCTTATACAGTGAAGCAAAATTATCAGTAAAAGGGTCCCTTGTATGTGGTTCATTTATTGGTTAGTTTAATGACTTATGTAATTCTCATTAAACAGTATTGAAGAGGAGGCTAATTGTTAGCTTTCAGAAAATCATTATGTCATCATCATGGACCAATCCATCAATTTGGTATCAAGGTGCAAAGGTATACTATAGGTTTGGCATGGGACCATAGAATTTGAGTTGGAAGGTATATTAATGAGCATCCAATCTAATGCTCTCCTTCTACATATGCATATATATATTTGCATATGCATCCATGTAAGTACATGTATATATACATGGCTATTTATAGGTTAATAGCATGTGCATCATATTAGTATGTATATATTTATATTTGTATATATAACACAATAGACATATATAATACACATAGGCCTATAGTTACTACAAACATGGAAATGGAGCTTAAAAATGATAGTGACTTCTCCATGCTCTTTTCTATTTATATCTCAAAAAGACATCATGGAATCATATTCAGAGGACATATAATTCAATTTCTTCATTTGTCTAGTACTTTGTAAAGCTGGATGATGATGATGATGTTTGTCACTCATTCTCAAAGAAGACTATGTCATTAGAGGAGGTGATGCCATGACAAGGAGGAGAATTGGATTTGAATTAGGGGGCACTGTGCTAAGTCACCCACATTCTCTTTCAGAGTCATCTGTGACCAGTGGCCAGATCTGAATCAGGACAGCTAGAATTGACCCTGGATTTGAGGCAATCAGGGCTAAGTGACTTGCTCAAGGTCACACAGCTTTTAAGTGCCAGAGGCTAGATTTGAACTGATTCCCTTAAAGTACTATATAAATACTATCTATTTTTATTGTTATTATTTTTCTTTTTCTCAAGCAACGTGGGTCTTGGAAGATTAAATTATTAGGCCAAGTTCCATACAGATATTGCATTTCCAACACAGGACTCTAAAGCCAATTTTTTTCTGATTCAAGGATCAGTTTTCTTTCTAAAATACTATGCTATGTCCTCTGATCTCAAATAATTAACTTATAATCTATGTCACAAAACTTTTCTTAATAAAATATTGGTGAATACATAGTACCAACTTAATAATTTAGATCATCATGTTTCATTGTTTTCTTCTCTTCAGAATTCTGGTAGGTAAGGGCTAATGAAACCCTAGAACTAATAGGAAAATAAGGATTAAAGAGAAATTGGGGGGGGGGATTTAGGTTTGGAACATAGGATCCCAGTGGCATCACATCCTTTCTGAGATTGTTCTACCAACAAAGTCAGAAAATAGAAAAAGCCAATATCTCAAAATTGTATGCTGACTGCTATATCCTTGGATATCTCCCAAACCCTACTCTTAATTTGGATTGATATTTTGTTCCTCATTTTGCCTAAATAGGTTTGTTGCTTCTTTTTCTGCAGAACTAAATCTTTTATGGTTCTCATTTTAAAAGAAGAGGATCATAGAGCAAATTAAATTTTAAGGTAAAACTGGCATCTAGAAAAACAGGATTTCAATTATTTAATTTCCCATTACTTACTGATTATCTAAGGGATCCTAGAAAGAACAGAAATGAGACCTGTTCAGAAACTTCATTTGTTCCTAGGGTCACAGGATCCTGAAATAACTGGAAGAGACTGTAGAAGTTATATAGAAGTACAATATCAATGTATGTGAAATTCCTGTATAGAAAGGTATCCCCTACATCCTCTGGGCCTTGAGGAATTCCTTAGAAATACAAATTTGACCAGGTGCCTTTGGGTCTGAAAATAATAAGACTCAAGTATTTGACCTGGTGATCGAGGATATACCATGAAATTGTTTGAAAAATCACAAAGCAAGCACCCTTATCTTGCTGTATCTGTTAAATTCCAGGGCTGCCTCCCCCTTCCTCAGGTGTGGCTGGAACAATAAGATAGTAAATTCCTTGGGAAGCTCATGAACATGTGACTACCCCATCTCAGGAAATATGTTCAAACAAAGACCCTTTCTGTCTATATGGAACCCCATATTTATATATGATAAGATGATCTTTGCTCCTGTATCCTGCCTGCTCTCTGTATCCCCCCCCCAAACACTATAAAAACCCTATCCCCTAAATACCCAGGTACTGTCTGATTTGGGTATTCCATCCCCAGACAGTCCCTGGGAATAAAGATCTCCACACTTATCAAACTCTGGTCTCAGTCTCACTCTTTGGGTTCAACAATATAACCCAATGCCATTTTCTTTTTTATGATATAAATATTTTATTTGTTTTCCAATTACACACAATGGTAGTTTCTACCAATATTTTTTGACAAGGTTTTTAGTTTTGAAATTTTTTTCTCCCTCCTTCCCATCCCTCTCCCCTCCTCCCAACAGAGGGCAATCTAATATTGTCTTTACATTTGCTACCATGATATTCATAGATAAAAATTGAATGTGTTATGAGAGAAGAAACAGTTCCAAAAAGAAGAAAGAAAACATTATAGATAGAAAAATTACATAATACATAAAACAACTTTTTAAAAATTGAAGATAATAATCTTTGGTTTTTCTTCAAACTCCAAAGTTCTTTTTCTGGATTTTAATGGTATTTCCCATCACAGATCCCCTAAAATTGTCCCTGATTATTGAACTGTTGGAGTGATCAAGTCCCTCAAGTTTTATCATCACCCCATGTTGTTGTTAAGATGTATAACATTCTTCTGGTTCTGCTCATCTCACTTAGCATCAATTCTTGCAATTCTTTCCACATTTTCTTAATTCTCATCCCTCATGAACAATAGTGTTCCATCACATACATACACTACAATTTGTTCAGTCATTCCCCAACTGATGCCTATGTCAAATTCTTATAGAACAGGAGGCAGAGCCATGGAGAGGCAAAACAATTTGAACAAGGTCATATAGATTGCAAAGGAAAGAGCCAGGTTTCAGAAACAGGTAAAAAATGACTGGTAGAAACTACCTTTGTATGTAATTGGAAAACAAAGAAAATGTTTATCTAATAAAAAGAATATTTCTACATACTATTGTGAGAAGCTAATGCAAATAATATAGACTTTTGTTATTGTTAACTGATTTGTAGCAACATATTTTAATTAATACCATGTCAGCTCAGCTTTTCTCCCAAACTTTGTATGTAACTGCCTCCATGAGAAAATATGGTGAAGATCAGAGTCAACTGACTCTGTATTTTCCATGTTCAGAGCTGGTAGATGACCTTTGGCAAATCACTTAACCCCAATGTCTTAATAAAAATTAAAGAAAAAGAAAAAAAAGAAAAGAAAAGGTGGTAGTCAGAGATGCATTCACTGCTAGAATAGTACTCATAAATGATCACTTCACTGAATTCATCTGAATGATTTACATGCTTTTTGTGTTTCAGTATGAATCCACCCATGGTAAATTCAAGGGCACCCTTAATCCTGAGAAGAAAAAGATGAAAATAAATGGAAAACTATTGCTATCTCCTAGAATTGTGATTCCACAAATGTTAAATGGAGTTTTGATGGAGTCCACTGGTATCTTTACTATCTTGGAAAAGATTTGGACACACTTGAAAGATGGAGCTGAATGTGCAATCATCTCTACCCTTCTGTTAATATCTCCATGTTTATGAATGGAGTAGGCCATGAGAAAAACTATAATTCATCTAGGATTGTCCATAATGCCTACTGCACTAACAACTGCTAGGCACTACTTGCCAAGGCTATTCATGGCAGCTTTAACATTATGGAAGGACTCATGACTATACTCCATGTCATTACTGCTACCTAGAATACAGTAGTTGTACCTTCATCCCCACTTCTATTAGTGTCTCTGATGCTGAGGGCAAGGTTATTCCTAAACCGATTAGAAAGTTTATCAGTATAGACTTCTATTCCTACTCTTAATATACCTGTCATGTATCTGACTGGAGAAGCCAACCAAATACGATATCAATGAAGTATACATGCAAATAGCAGGAAAGCCCTTAAAAAAGACATATTGTGCTTCATGGAGAAAAGTTTGTATCCTATGACTTTAAGAATGACAGACTTTTCTATTTCTTAAGGTGGCACTGGCATTGTCATTAATGACCATTTTTGTCAAGTTCATTTCCTGGTATAATAATGAGTTCACTTATAGCCACTATGTAGTAGAATTTATGGTCTATGTCACCTGCATGGAAAGAGTAAAGAAGAAAACCATGGATCTTCAAACCCAGATGAAAAAAGTGGATTTGTCACTGGGAGTCCACATGCTGAATCTATTTCTCCATGTTGGAAGATTTCACAAACCACACAGAATCTTTATCCAAGGCATCCCTTTAGAAGGGGGTGGGGAAGAGGAGAAGCAGAGAGCCCTATAGGCTGTACCATCAATAAAGTCACTATAGGGGCAGCTGGGTGGCACAGTGGATAGAGGACCTCAGTTCAAAATAGGTCACTTAATAATTACCTAGCTGTGTGACCTTGGGCAAACCACTTAAGCCCGTTGCCTTGCAAAAAAATAAAGTCACTATATACAAAAGAAGAAAAAAAAGTCATAATTTTATTTTTATCATGGATTGTTATTATATCATCGATAGTCTTTCTCCAATGCTGAACAATAAAATGGCAGTGAACACTGGGTTTACAAAGGTTATTAGAAGAACTTTGTCAGGGCACATATTAGCCTAGTATGAGGACCAGACTATTCACTTTTAGAGAGACCCATCTGGCCAAAAGATGATTTTATTTTTGCACCACAAAGCATGAAGATTTTCTACTAAATCATGAAGGGAGATCTTGACTAGTGATTACATAGGAGTTGCCCATACCAAAAAAATAGAACTTTCAAAGTCCAATTTGGACTATTAGAGGTTAAATGTGCAAATCTGATGCTTGAGAAGTCTGAGACAAAAGACATTGCATATCCTTTGAAGGTTTAAGTGTTCTTCATCCTGTCTCTACTAATATCCTTTTAATTAGTGAAATCCTCATGATTGCTGGTTTTCTAATTTTGTGGCATAAGATATTTTTAGAGGTTCTTGGAGTTCAGAAGTGGTAGTGAATGTAGTCTTAAAAAGAAATATGGGGTGGCTAGGTGGTACAGTGGATAGAGCACTTGCCCTTGAGTCAGTAGGACCTGAGTTCAAATTCAGCCTTTGATACTTAATAATTACCTATCTGTGTGGCCTTGGGCAAGCCACTTAACTACATTGCCTTGCAAAAACTTAAAAAAAAATAAAATATGTCATAAGAGTATGCACAGAATTGGAAGATGGAAAGAACTGAGAGGTCATCTGTTTACTTTCAATCTCTTCAATTCGCTCCAAGCTCCATACTTACATAATGTTAGAATGTGAAGACCATAAACACATGGCACAGATTTCAAAATGTAAGGAATAGTTTATCAAATATTTTTGATGCCCAATAGCACCATAAGAATTTGAATCATTTTCTAGCAAAGTTCATGATGGAGGCAAGATCAATGAAGTAATATTACTAAGGAGAAGGACAGTTAGGGAATAGTCATTAAGGAAATGGCCATTATTCCATCTAAAAATTAGTTTTATAGGCTTGTGTTTTCTATTAGTTTCATATATAAATGTATTAATTCCCTTTTTTAAAATTCTACTTTTTACACGTTTTCTCATTCCATGTTAGTTTTCCTTCCCTGTCAATGAAACATATCTGGCCTATAAAGTGAACTTGAAATGAAATTCTAGGTGAAAAACATGTGGGGGTGGAAGTAGGGAAGGAGGTAAATGTCTGGAAAAGTAAGCAATTTGATGAGACATAAAGATAATGAATTTTTAGCTACCTCTCCTGGAGCTCGAGGGTATGATCCTAATAAGAAATATAGGATGATGAAAATTGGCAGCAAAATGGTATATATCATATTAATCCTCTCCCTAGGTTTAAAAATAAAAATAGTAATAGTTACTAATGTTCCCTGGGACTGACGGTCCTACTTGTGGATAAGTGATAGCAATGTTCTTTTCACTCATAACTATTATCTGATTTTTAGATTGATTTTTTTTCCATTCTAGGTTCTTGGAATTAAGTTTCATTGTGCAAAGAATTCACAGAGCCAGCTGTTTTCACATCTGGACAAATTAATAACATATCTCATTTTCACTTCTCTGCTTATCCTTCAGCCCGGTTGGTAACAGCCATCATGGAATTATTTGAAAAACAGCAGGTGTGTGATTTTATTTTTTTTTCTAAAAGCCTAATTCTTATTCTTACCATATTACAAGAATTGTCTTATAGAACCAATTGAAGCATGGAATTTAGTACCATTGCTGATCAGACAATGTAAATATGTAGAGTAGAATTTTCATGACATAAATTAATTGCTAATAATTAAAATGATCACATTAACCATATGAGGTAGCATCTGATAGTGAAAAGGTGGACAGTCTTGGAATCAGAGAAATCTGGGTTCAAATCATTCTACTGACACATACTAGTGTGACCATTATAAATCTGTTAACACTTAAATATACCATGCAAAATTTTATAAGTGTCACTGATCATCAATCTGAAGCAATTAAGTAAACTACACTGTGCAAATCACATGTATGTACAAATAAAAATTAACAATAGGCTTATTTTTATGGAGCTTGTTCACTTCACAACCCCCTTAATTTAATTTTCATAAGAATAAACAAAAGTGAAATATAAAAAGCTTAAGCTTCTTACCCCCAACTTATTCAAAAAGTCAGTTCGAATGGCAACAACTCAATTTTGTTTGGACAGACTGTTTCACCCTTGGAGGAAAATTTAGTTGCACATTTCATTTATCACCTCAGATGAAACTGTCTTGGTCATGTAGGTAGTGCACAATTGTTCATTTGGGGGTTAAAACTGGAGAATGGTATCAGGAAATCATTTAATTCACTAGAAGAGATAATTTGCTAATAAGATCCTGCAGGCATAAAGGAGTTCTAGATCAATTTAAAAATGAACCCCCAGGAAGTCAAGATGATGGAATAACAGAAAGTACATATAGCCCTCCTTGCCTTCCCAGCCCCCTCAAAAACTCTTCAAACAAATCTTGATAAGATATTAGACTGAATTCTGATAGAGAAATCCAAGGGAAAAAAGCCCCAGTAAGTTATTTTTTCCCAGCCCAGGTTGGCACAGGAAGATAGAAAAATAGAAAGACAACGGGCATAGTTCTCCTTCCAGCTGTGTTCCTTGGACTGAACCACTTCATAATCACATTCCCAGGAATCCTCATCACCAGAAAAGTCATCTTCCTAAAGGATTTCATCATCTTTGGTAGTCATCATCAGTACTCTTAAGACATTACACATAAAAGAATTTCCAAGTGAAATGCAAACCTAATATTAGCTTCAGGAGCTGCTAGCTGAGGTTCACCATAGCTAAGACTATAAAGAAGGAGTAAATTGTCCTATTGATAGGCTAACATTAGTGTTATTTATATCAGGCTATTCAAATTCTATTACAAATGGCATCAACATCACAAGCATAAATTCACATTGTTATAAACTGTGACATGAACTCACTAGGCATGCTTTGGCATCACCTATGTCTATCTGACTTAGAGAAATGAGATCACTATCTGATACATTAAAACAAAATCTTAAATTCCCTCCCCACCACCTCCACCAGGAATCTTTTGGTAGGACTAGACACACGAAGCTTTCATTAATTAGCTTGTAGGTTGCTTCAGTACAGGGAGAAAACTAAAAGTCTTATGATTTACTAGCATAATCAACATAATTAAGGATGTCATTTAGTCTGTCTGCTTCCCTAGCTCTCAAACAGGAATATTAATAAACACCTAAAATGCAGAAGCATGATGATAGTTATTTAATGTCTTTAGCAAAGTACTTCTCATAAGAAAAACAACCAAGAAATTACTATCATTAATAATCATTTCTTTGCTTCATTGCTTGGAATTTGATTTTATGGAATCACACCTCTTACTAGGAATCACTTATATCATGCATCAGAACTAGTATATTATGTTCTCAGCTATTTTGGGGGAAATATAAGGTCCTCTTTTCTCTGTGAACTCTGTAACCAAAGAATAGTCAGATTTCATAAAATCACAAACATATAATTTGACTGTATTACTTGCATATTCTGTTGCATTAAAAAAAAAAGATTTAAACTCCTAAGGAGTAGAGATTGTTTTTGCTTTTCTTTTTACCATAGCACTTAGCTCAGTGACTAGTGTATAGTTGGTGCCTAATAAATACTTCTCTATTTGACTTTGACCCTCATTGTTCTAAGGATATATTGGCACCAAGGTACAATATTAAGTAAGTTCTACCAGGAAGGCTGAACAAATTTCTACAATTCAAGCTCCTATTTATACCTAGAAACTTTCCAAAAATATATATCTTTTAGAAAATTCTGCCACAGTTCTATTTTAAAATTGATAACTGTTCAAGTGATTTATTAATACTTCCCAAGTATCTACTAGGTTCCAGGCACTGGGGCATGTAACAAGGACATAAATACAAAAGTGAGTTTTTCCTGAAATCAAGAAGCTTAAATTTAACCAGGCAGATACAATATGTACAAGCAAATATTCAAAATAAATATAAAGTAATTTTCAAACAAGGGGAGAGGTGAAAATTGAGGAAATACAGATAAGTTACTTGAAAGAAGTAGCACATGAGTTTGTGCTTTATGAGAATTAGAAGTTCTAAGAAGTAGAAGGGAAAGGAATAAGCTTTGTAGTCATGGGGGACAGCAACCTTTGCATGATCTTGGCTTAAAGATGTTCTACAATGGATAGAATAGAGCATAATATATTAGTTCAGATCTGTGTATTTTTTTGTTCAATACATTGTAGGGAATAATATTTTTTCAGTGGTTCTATGGCAACTTTACATTCACTACTGAAAAGGAAAGATTTTTTAAAATAATTGCTGCATTTTATCTTTTTTAAAAATTAATTGCTGTGGTTGTCAGCTTATAGTGTGTTAATGCTGTCATGCTTTTTAAAAAAATGTTTCATATAGTTTCACAACTGTTTATTAAACTGCCATGTGAATATGTGTATATGATACCAGATGAAACTTAGGCTTCTTCAGTTTGGTCTCTTGTAAGGGTAGAAAATATAAAATGGCAGGTTTGGGTTTGGTGTAAGGAAAAATGGTTCACAGAAGTGAAGTGATTGTAGATGTGTACATGCCCACCCCGAGACACACACACACACACACACACACACACACACACACACACACACATGCACACATTCACATGTATACATTTAACATATTTAAGCAAAAATTGGATGAGCACTTTTTAGGTATAAAGTAAAGAGGATCTTACTCAAATATAAGATGGTCTTTAAGATCTCTTCCAGCTACAGATTTTAGGGTTCTGAAAGAGTCTATGCTAGGCAATTTAAACCAAAATTTTAGAAAAAGAAAATCAGCAGAAACAATCAGCTTCTGACTGCAAGGTATTTAGAACAAGGATAAGTAATAGACATGAGGTAGAATATAATATAAAAATTATAAAGAGTTACCAGAAAGAGATGAGATTTGGGAATTGAGGAAAGATTCACTGGGAAGATAACACTTGAACTTGACCCAATTCATTCAAATAACATCAATGCACAAAGATTTGTAGAAAACAGATTTGATATTGCCTCTGTCCTGATATATGTGATGTATACAACTGTGTATATATCATATATATATATATATATATATTTATGTCACATAAATGCAAATCATGTATATGCATATATCACATATTTGTATATAGCACAAGTATAGGTGTGAGAGAGAGAGAGAGAGAAAGAGACAGAGACAGAGACATACAAGGGAAATGATAAGACACTGAAAGGGAGCATATAGAAGTAGGACAATAAAAATATAATTAATTGAGACTTGATATTAGGGTATCACAGAGAAAATATAAGGATTTGCTTTTGGGTAGTTATCAGTCAATAAATGTTTATTATTAACTGACACTGTGATAAGTCGTAGGGATACAAAAAGAGGGGGGGGGAGACAGTCCCTGCCTTCAGGGAACTTATAATCTAATGAATGGGGCAGTGGATAGAACACTAGTCTTGGAGTCAGGAGGACAAGCATTTGAATCAAGTCTCAGACACTTCATACTTACTAGTTGTGTGATCTTGGGAAAGTCATTTAACCCTGATTACTTCATATCCAGGGTCATCTCCAGTCATCCTGATTCATATCTGGTCACTGGATCCAGATGACTCTGGAGGAGAAAATAAGGTTGATGACAGTATAGCCCCCACCTCACTCAATTGTCATGGCATCACCTCACCTGATGTCATGGTGTTCTTTGAGAATAAACAAAAAACGTCATCAGTCTAATGGATCATGCACATTGTCTTGTCAATTTGCTAAATAAAAAAATCAAAGTCAGTCTTTTAAATCAGTAGGGAAACAAAGATTAGAACTTGCCTAGGTCACTAGGAGAGACAGGGTCACACAATCAGAATAGCATAAATTTTGGTCTTTCTAATTGCAAGGCTCATCTCTATTCATTACATCAGACTTTCCCTCATATAATAATGATACATATAAAATGTATGGGTTGATTGTTAGATGTTCTGCCTGGTCATGAACCTAGCAACAGAACCTAGCATTCCAGAGAATGTTGGTCAATTCTGTACTTTCCTCATTGTCATGGGTCTTAGACATAGCCTTTTTTCAGGTCAGCAGGATTAAAAAAATTGTACACCCCATTCCTTTGCCTTTCCTAAAGGCCAGTCACAGTCTTAGTTTAGTTTTCATCATAGAACTACTTTTAGCAACTCATAATTTTTCAACTTTATAAAAAAGACTGTTCTGATTGTCAAAGGTATTTCTAATCATTGAGGAGACATTAGTGGCAATTAACTGCCTATGCTCAGAAATTTGTGTCTCAGTTTGTCCTCACCACAATAATATTATTTGTCCTTCATTTTTGAAGAGGACCATGACATCAGGGAGGTGATGTCATGACAAGCACATGAATTGGATTTGAGTGAGGGTAGGTGCTGTACTGTCATCGGCCTTACTTTCTCTTCCAGAGTAATCTGGGTCCAGTGGCCAGATTTGAATTGGGATGACTGGAGATGGTCCTGGATGCAGAACAATTAGAGTTAAGTGACTTGCTCAAGGTCACAGCTATTACATGGCAAATGTTTGAGGTCAGATTCAAACTCCCATCCTCTTAAATTCAAGGCCAGGGTTTTATCCACTGTGTCACATATCTGCCCTATCTTCACCACAAATTTTATAACAAAATAATCATATAAATTGTTATTTGTGTGTGTATTGAGAAACGGAAGCGATCTCAGTAGCCATCCAGTTCAACCCATACATGAAAGGATTTCAGTTTTAACAAACCCAACAAGGAGACATCTATTTTACTTTAAAAAATCCTAATTAGGAGTCTTATGGATTAGTGTTCTATTACTGCTACTCAGTATCAATCTCCCTTTAAGAAATAAAAACATCTAGAATTTCTTAGGTACTAGAAATTAGAAAACTTATTTGATTTCTTCTTCTTTACATAAATATGAACTTTACATAAATATGAACTTCACAGACTCAAAGAAAAGCCCTACGCCAATCACTACAATAGCATAACTATAATCAGCAATGGAAAGAGCATTGACTGTACAATCAAAGGATTTGAGTTCCTATCCTTCCTCTAATGCTTGCTTTTTGAGTGACCTGTGGCAAGTCAACTTCCCCTAATATGGAAAACAAAGGGGTTAGGCTAGTGGGTCTCTGAGATCCCTTCCAGTTCTGGAGCCATTTTTTTATGGCAGTCCACCCATAATGGGGTGGGAGGAGACACTTGATTAACAATTCAAGTGTGTTTCACATACAAGCCTCTTTCTTGTTCTTTATGTATTGAAACATTTGTTAATCATAAAGCTTATCACAGGAAAAAAATGAAAAAATAACAAAATTTAAAGTGAAGAGGGGAATATCCATTTTTAAAAAAATTTCCAGAACAATATAATTTCAAACAATGCATAATTAAGAAAATTCCAGCATCAACCACTTGGTTTAAATGGAAATGCAATAAATACCCAATTTAAATTTGTTAAGGGTTTCTATACAATATTTATGACACCATACCCTTTGAATTATATTCTAGAGGCAGCATAGAAGTCTGAAAATTCCTGATCTGCATTCCTGTTCTTCCTTAGACACTTAGCAACTCTGTAACCAAGGGTAAGGCATGTAGTTTCCTTGAGCTATTTCCTCATTAAAAATGAGAAGCAATAATCCTTAAAGTAGAAACCTCATGGGGCTGTAATGAAGGTCAAATAAGATATTATCTGCCAAGCACTTTGCAAAATTCAAATGCTTTTATGTGTCACATTTTTATTATCAGAATCTAAAGCCTTCTATTTAAGTTCCAACATTGGTAGCTATGTGACTTTAAAGAAATTACCCTTATTGAATCAGTTTTCTTATACATGAAAAACTGGTTAATAATTTCTCTATTGTCTTATTTTAAGGATCAAATCATAATCATCACACACAATAAGATTTCTAAAGTACAAAAAGATTTATAAAGTACTTTGCTAGAAAGAATTCTGTGAAGCTTTGATAGAAAAATGTAACAAGATTAAATATTTTGTAATTTTCCTATATAGAGTAGTTCATCACAGTCATTAAACATTTATTAAGGATCTACTATTTGTAAGACACTGTGCGTAAAGGCAAAGATAAACAAAGACACATAAAAGAGAGTCCCTATTCTCAAGGAGATCAGACCAATGAAAAACATTAGTCTAATGGTAAAAACAAAATTCAAACCTTCCATTCAAAGGAGATATATTGGAAGAAGTCAAGAGAGGAGGACACTAACATTAAAAGGGACTGGAAAAAATGCTTTCTTGTGAAAAAATGGATTTTAGTTGGGATTTGAAAAAAGCCAGAAAAGGGAAAACAGGAGGAAGAGATGAGGAAGAAGAGAATTTTAGCCATTGGGACCTGCCAGAGAAAATACTGAGACAAGAGAGATAGAGAGAACTTGTGCTAGTAGTAGCAAGGAGTTAACTGGATGCTGAATATGTGAGAATGAGTAGTGTTAGAGGATTGGAAATGTATGTGAGGGGCAGGTTACAAAGGCTGTTGAATTCCAAAGGATTTTAGAGAGCCACTGGAATTAATTGAATATAAGGATGAAATGATTTACAAAAATAGATATGAGAAATTGAGGGGAAGATGGACTGGAATGGGAAGAGGTTTGAGGCAGGGAGATGAACCAGGAGCAGGGATATATAGTAGCCCAGTAATGAGGATCTGCATCACATTAGTCATAGTAACAAAGGAGAAAAGAGGGCTGATACAAGAGATGTTATGAAGGCAAAATTGATAGACCTTGGCAATAGATATAGAGGAGAGAGGAAAGCAGAGACAAAGGGGAGAAGATGCACACTTAGGCTATGATACTAGGAGATCAAGAGAATGTCAGTGTCTTCAACATTAATGGGGAAATTAAGGAGAAAGAAGAATTTTAGGGGAAAGTTAATGTCTAGTATTCCACTCTAAGAAACAAAATTACTTTCTAAAGTAAGTCTGTGATATGAAGGTAGGAGAGACATTCTGGAAAACAGAAAGATATGCATTAGTTTCACCTCTGGCAACAACTGACTATATATATATATATATATATATATATATATATATATATATATATTATATATATTTACCTGGACAAGTCATAACTTCTCAGTGCTCTAAGCAAATCTCTAAGAGTATAAGTTGCGATCTGAATTGGTTGAGGGCGATTCATATTTAGCAGTTCCCTAAACCAAATAAATGGCAACTACTGCCCCAATCTCCATTTTAGAGTAGTGCAACTCAACCTGTTTCATGTTGTGGATCCCTTTGGCATATTTCTTGCCTATACTGAATACTGAAGTAAATATTGAATTTCAGGGGTTTTGAGTATTATTTTTTCAATTACATATAAAGATAGTATTCAACATTCATCTTTTTGTGAGTTTTTGAGTTTCACAATTTTTCTACCTCCTTCCTTTTCCTTCTCTCTCCCAAGACAGCAAGTAAAGATATAGGTTACACATATATAAACTTATCTAACATATTTCCACATTGGTCATATTATGAAAGAAGAATCAGAAATAAAATGAAAAATATGAGAAAAAGAAAACAGGAAAAGACAAGTCAGAGATTATTGATGGGAAAAACATTTTCTTTCCAGTCAAATTCACACATCCAAGTTCACACATCTTAAATCTAATCATAGACTATGGTCTATGGATACTCAAAAGATGTTCTGGTCTATGGTTTCTCAACCTACTGATTATAATTTATATATATATATGCATAATTATATTAATGTTATAATATATGTTATATATTATAAAGTCTTTTACTATATATATATGTATGCATATATATATGAATGAGGTGTTTTAGATAAGTTTCCAATTTGAGCATTTAAAAAATCTGAAAAATGTATGACAAAAAAAATTTAAAATACCTTGTAATAAAGGAAAGTATACTAAAAACTTTTTAGAATATAATCCCATAGACTTTAAAGAAGATGCTGCCATTTGTGATAAAACCTGTTCTGAAAGAACAAGTTAAATAAAAAAATCAGTCTCCTTTGCCAACTTAATAAAATAGATTATATTCTAGAAAGTTTCCAGTCACCATTGCTACTTATTTCACAGAACATTAGCTAGCCAAAAATTAGTTAACTAAATAATTAAGAGTAAATTTTAGTAAAAGATTTCCTACAGATTTTATTCTCTAGGAAAAAATAAATGTTCCAAAAATAAATCCTGGTGGGCTAGAGTGCTGCCATCTGATTAGGTAAATTAAAGTCATGTAATGCCAGAGTATTTTCATTCATTCATTCATTCATTCATTCATTCATTCATGTCAGGAAAAAAAAGCTGACTTGACTGACAATCCCAGTTAAATCCTTCTGAGCTTTGGCATTTTGATCTTTGATAATGTGTGGTAGTGATGAGCATAGTTCCATAATAGCAGGTCACCTCAATCTGGTCAAGGAAAAATTAAATCATTTGCTTTCCTGTTAGGTTGTTTAGGAGGATGAACACCTCTGGCATGAGGATTTGCCAATCCCTTTATTGGGCTGTTGCTTTACCTTTGCTGTCCACCTGATTCAGCCTACTCTTTCTTGTGACTGTAAGAAACTGTAATAGGCACAGTGCCACGTCTTGTCAAACCTTCTTGACAGATGGGCTAAACTAGGTTGAGGAAAATTACAAGTCTCAAAATTGTCCACAAGTCAAGGGTATGTCCACCCCAAACATGTGAAAACTTCCTGGGCAGATGAGAATAATTTATTCCAAAGTCCATGAAGGAAGCTGAAGTAGGGACTGTGGGGTACTTAGAGCTTGTTCATACATCAAATTTACAAAGGTCATACACTGCTTCCTGAGCCATCACAGTCATCCTGATTCGTCTCTTGCCACTGAACTTTGATGACTCTGGAAGAGAGAGTGAGGCTGACGACTTTGTGTCTCACTTAAATTCAATTCACCTGCAAATCAAGCCATCATCCCATAATGCTTTGGTCCTCTTCAAAAATAAAGAAAAATAATCAGAGTGTTTAAACTTGTTATAGAGGGGAAGCATAGAAGGTTGGGTAAAAAGAGATACATTTAGCCCAATTTTCACAGTTATAACTTTAGAGTATTCTGATTTGAGAGGTGACTAGGATCCTATGGTCTCTAATAAAGGAATGCCAAGAAAAAGAATGGTGGTATTTTAAGTACATAAGCGATCACTGAGCTTGTGACAGTGTCATAAAAAATAGAGTCATTATCTTTTAGCCCTGTCTTCCTTGTGTTCAAGAAATTAACTCCCTTGTAGCATAGACTAGCTTATAAAACATAGAAATATATATATATATATATATATATATGTATATATATATATATATATATATATATATATAAAGAAAATTGCTTTTAAAAAAACATAGACAGGGGCTCAAAGTAAACCACCAAAGGCTCGTTGCTAAGCCAAAGAAAGATCTCACTCAGCTGTTTCTTCTAATTCACACATATTTCTATAGCTGCACCACAGAAAACAGACCTAAACTCCAATTCAGATATTTCAGCTATCAATGTATATATATATATATATATATATATATATATATATATATATATATATATATATATATAATTGCAGTCCTAGAGTAAGGGAGAGACTGATGTCACTTGGGGGTCAATGAAAATAGCTACTGCATTTTTGGCCCAAACTGCACCTAGCACATAATGAGCACTAATAAGAGCAGCTTTTATCTATCTAACCATTGTCCTGCTTTTCTGATTGTGGTATTTGGAAATTTCTTTCAATTGCTAGGACATTTCATGTGACTTATAAAAATCCTATTTGTCAATTTCACCAAGATATGATTTTAAAATGATAAGGACAAAAATGATAAATTATTTTTTCTATAGAAGATTCCATGTTTTACTGATATATGACTACATTCTTAATTTTCCTTTTAAGTAACACTTAAAGAATGCATGCAACATGATGTCAAAGGTTTGTTATAATTCTGTTATTAAAAATTAATAGAAGAGGCTCCCTGGGGTTAGGGGGAAAAGCATTCCTCACTGGAATAAGTATCCCTCACTGGAATAAATATTCTTCAAAATGGGGTTTGATGATTACCAATAGGAGAGATTCTTATTCATGTATGAAATGATACAGTTCAACTCTGAAATACCTTCCAATTTCAAGCAGAGTAACTGAATTAGTTTATAAAATAATTATATCTCGGAGTGGCTAGGTGGTGCAGTGGATAGAGCACCAGTCCTGGATTCAGGAGTACCCGAGTTCACATCTGGCCTCAGACAGTTAATAATTACCTAGTTGTGTGGCCTTGGGCAAGCCACTTAACCCCACTGCCTTGCAAAAAAACCTAAAAAAATAATTACTATTTCTTATTTTACAAGTGAACAAACCAGAGGTTAAAAATTTGAAGTAACTTGTCCAAGGACAAGTGACACAGTCAATATCAAATCCATATCTCAGCTCCAAAACTTGTGTTCATTTCCAATATCACATGTCTCTTGTAGCAAAGGTGTACTCTGTAAAAATGCATTGTAAGCCTTAAAGTACTACATTAAAGAAAAATAAAATTTTAATTAAGTAGGGGGAAATGAAATGAAAAGGAGGTCAGGGATGTATACAATAGAAATAAAACAAGCTTTTCACATTAGTGGAGTGAAAATATACAGAGAAATGGGAGGCATTTTAATGATACCAACAGTTGTATGGCATTTCAAGTCCTGTAAATGTTTAAATGTGCTTTGTTATTTTTTTCAGCTCTCCCTTACTGTGAGCTAAAGACTAAACTGGTAGAAAAATTATCATTCTGAGCCATACACAGCTGCAACAGCAGAAAGTAGGGCTATTTCCTGGAAATTAATCTGATTATCCTCAGCAAAGTAAAGGTGACTGGTAGAAATAAAATTTTAAAGAATGATATTTGCTGCCTTGAAAAGAAATTTCTCTGGGGGAATGCATAAGTGGGTTGTACAGCAGAGAAATTGTGACAAAACTGAAAGAATAAAGGGGTTGTCTTCTATCAAATAGAAAAGGGACAAAGAATTTTTTTTTGTACTTTAGCTTGGAAAGGGAGTTTTAGGGAAACAAAGCAGAAAGTGTTACACATTTTTTCCTCTTAATTCTTTAATTTTGAGCAGCACAAAATATAGGCATCTATTATTCAAAACTTACTTTAAAATGTATCCTTCAAATAAAAAAATTTACATTAACCTATTACAAAAGGATCTCCAGATGGGTTGCTAGAAGTAAGTGTAATAAGAGTAATAGGACCTGCCTGAGGTCTTATAAATATGGGTAACATAGAAGACTTGGCTGAGTACTGTTAAAAGGTCAATTATAACTGCATTTTTTATTGTCCCTTTCTAGTCATTACTATTCTTGATAAGCTTTTATCACAATTCATAGCATCCTGGCACCCAAATCAAAGGATCCTAACAAAATAATTATAACCACTGGGTTAATGTATTTGCTTTCAACCAAAATTTTAAGACCCCCTGCTATAAGTTTATTATTTTTATTTTTATGTAAAATTAAAATAGGCTTATATAAAATTAAGTAAAAATTTAAGAACCTAACATGAAAGCAAAAGAATCAATTTGATCCTAGTCAGGCCTGAGTTATTTGCTGTTATAAAGTTAAACATGTCTCTACAGCATCAATTTGGTTTGAATTACATATTCACTTTTTATCTAACTGGGTAATCTTGATCAGGTCTCTTCAACTTTTCTAGTTTCTTCAGTACTAAATATGGGGCCTGAATAGATCTTTTAGGTCCCCTCCCCATTTAAATCATTCAATACATCAATCAAAAATGATTTATTAAACACTTGTTATATAACAAGTACTCAATTAAGATGAAGGAATATAAAGAAAGTGAAAAATATAGTCCCTGACCTCAATGAACTTACATTCTAATGGGAGAGAGAATAGTTAATAGCCTACAAAATATTGTTTAAATGGAAGGCAATGTGAAATTCAGAAGTGAGAATTAAGGGAAAGCACTTGGTAGATCATTTATTTTCCTTCAATTCAGGCTCTTTTCCTCATCTGTTATTTTTTTTTCCTGGACCCAAGTTGGTCCATGATTTGATCCTTTCTTCGAAAGCACTTTGTTCTTTTCAGAACAATCCATGAAAATTATCCTTCTATTCAATGGTCATATTTTCAAGAAATTTTAATTGGCAAAAAAAGTTATTAGCATAAAAAATAAAATCAGGGTATTGAACCAGATGGCATCTGAAACCCTTTCCTACTCTACAGTTGATTCTTTATATCTGACCTCTAATATTCTGTGTAACTACCAATAATCATAGTAACTTTCCAAGGGCACAGAAAATTCATATATTCATTTGACAAATATATAACATTAAATGTTTTCTTGATACACAGCACTGTCCTAAGAACTGGGAAACATACAAAGTTTAGATCAAAGATGGTCTATGACTTCGTAAAACTTAAGTCTGTTAGGGATTTGATACCAGGTGGTTCACTCATTACCCTGAAAGAATTTCTCCCTGCATGGTATTTGCTTTCATATAGAATACATTTAAAGACCTAAGAAGAATATGTACCTAAAGGAGCCAGAATTAGTGGAGGTAACTGGTGGGGGCAGGGAGGAAAAAAGATGGGGGTGTAGGGGGTTGTTGGGGGGAGGAGATAATTTGAGTCCAAAAGGAAACTATTGAATTCTCTATATAATATATAATTGCCCAATTTTGGGGCCCTTTTCAGGATCAAGTCCAAGACAATTGTCTTATTTTTTGTGTTGTTAGCCCTCTTTATGATCTGCTGTCATTCATTACAAAATAACTGCTGTGTTTTAATTAAAGTGTACACCTGTTGTGTTTGTTTTTTCCAAACATCCTTCAAATGTGTTTATGTTCATGAAATTCTTTAGAAAATCTAATAGGGGGCAGCTAGGTGGCACAGTGCATAGAGCACCGGCCCTGGAGTCAGAAGTACCTGAGTTCAAATCTGGCCTCAGACACTTAATAATTACCTAGCTGTGTGGCCTTGGGCAAGCCACTTAGGCCCATTTGCCTTGCAAAAAACAAAAAACAAAAAACAAAAAAACCTAAGAAAATCTAATAGTCAGATCTTGAGAGGGCACAAGAGGACAGAAAAATCCCCAGAGGTCAACATAGTTTTGAAGTCCTAGACAGCTCAGTTTAACACCAATTATTTAAGAAGAACTATCAATTCATTGAAATAGAAGGAGTACCAATCACTTAATAACAATAAAAATAATAAAAATAGTTAACATGTATGTCACACTTCCTATTTGCCAGGCACAGTGCTAAGCATTTTACAATTATTATCTTGTGTGAGACTTACAACAATTCTGGAAGTTAGGTGCTATTCTTATTTGCATTTTGGAGATGAGAAAATTGAGATAAAAAGGGTAAGTGACTTGCCCAGGTTGTAAGCTTCTGAAGCCAATTTTGAAATTATTTTTTTCCTGACTCCAGGCCCAATGTTCTATTCACCATGCCACCTATTTGCCCAATTCATTAGGCTCAAAATCTGTCAATTTCCTATCCCCCACAACCCCCATTATACCATCTCAGTTCATGCCTGCTACCTAATTCAACCACTACAGAGAAGAAAATCAAGTATTATATATGTAGCAATACAAAAAAATGAATGAAGGGAAGGAAGGAATGAAGGAAGGAAACCAAGAAAGAAGGAAGGAAGAAAGCAAGGAAAGAAAGAAAGAAGGTAAAGAATGATGGAAGGAAGCAAGAAAAAGAGGAAGAAAGAAAAGAATAGAAAGAAGGAAGGAAAGAGGGAAGGAAGAAAGAGTTTATCTTATTTAAGGAGAGAAAGAAATATTAAAAACTAAGCCATTGAATCTAAAGCTAGAAGGCAATTTAGAGGCTATTTGGTCCAAAGAAGCTTTTTTTTTTATTTTAATTGATGAGGAAATTAAACCCCGGGAATATGAAGTGATTTGTTTGGGCTAATACATGTTGTGTCAAAGTAGAAATTTTATCTTAAACCTTGATGTCTCCAAATCCACTATTGTAGCTCCTCTGTCACTCTTATGTTCCCCTTATTTGACAGTGAAGAAATTGGGACTTTGGGAGCTTAAGTGAGAAAGTCATATACATAGTAAATACTAGAGTTGAGTTAGAGTTCAAACTTAGGTCTTTCAATTTCAAGTCTCCAAGAACTCTTCCTACTATATAATAATTCATAAAGCAGTTGATATAATAGACCTATTTCTAGTCTTTTTGACCAACCCTAGGTAGAGCAGGAGAGAAGGTAATTAAATCCCTCAGTTTTCCCTTTATTCAACTAAACAAACTCTCCAAAGTTGACATGAATTTCTTATATGACTGAATCTAAAGCCCTGATCTAGCTAGCTTGATCCAAAGGACAAAGAGAAAAAAGACTCTTGGGTCCCGAACAGAAGTTTTATATAAAAATCCACCAGTTCAAGTGCCAGAGATTACCTTACACCTTTCAATAAAATCACTTGTGAGGAGAGACAAAAGTTTATTAGCTAAGCCACTAACAAAACACCAGGGGGATTCTGGGAGAGCTTTTTTTGGAAATAAACCACAGGGCAGACAAGATTTGATTTTTCAACCCAATATGAAGGGGAAAAAATTGATGATTCTGTGATGAAGGTGACTCATACTTCATTGTGGTATTTTGCTACCAGTGCTGGTTGTAATATTGGTGGTATTTTATCAAAGGGATTAAAGCATTATCATGGAAGAGGAAAAAATGTGAAAACTTCTTTAATAAAAAGTTAAAGGATCCAGAAAGCTCTTTTAGAAAAAAAGCTGTGAATCATAGTAGTACATGTCAAGGGGAAAATAGCTTTTAGGAGTCATGCAAGAGTGGTTCAAAAACCAGGCAAAAGAACTTTGACAACTGTTTTTCAGAGATGACAATGTGAGTAATTCTTTCAAGATCAGCAGCCTCTTATATCTGGGGCATTATTTTGGGAGAGGAATGCAAGAAACAGAAAAGTAAATTCAGGCCAGACTTTCACATTATTCTTCATGAGAATCTTGCTAAATTGAGAACTTGCTCGTGCAGAATAAAAACAAAATTTCAAGGTATCTATGAGCTTATTTTGTGGGAATTCTCTCTATTAGTAAAAACCTCAACTGTTCATTTGTTTTAATAACATGTGATTGTAGTTCATTTTTTTATGATCTTCTCAAAAACTTCAAAAGAACTACCAGAGATCTTTTACATTTGATAGTTCCCAATGCCATATCCAATATCAATTTCAGTTTATCTTTTGTTCTTACCCCATGACTGGGCCATCTCCCTTCAGATCAAATATTTCCTTGGATATAATCATTATGACATTTCTGGCAGATAAGTATCCTCAGAAATAAACTGCATCCTAATAGTATATGTATATATATATTATATATATATATATATATATATATATATATATATATTATATATATATATGTGTATGTATATATCATGTACCTCTCCTTTACTCCTTATTCATCCACAATTTTGATTTGTGTTTGTCTTTTTCTGGAATTCAGAAATATAGAGAATTGCTCTAAGAATATATTACAAAGATGAATTCTTGAGCCAGGAAATAATTCTAGAAAATTGAAATGATCACTGTTCAATATTCTAAACATTATCTATCTATCTATCTATCTATCTATCTATCTATCTATCTATCTATCTATCTAGACTCATATGGATATAAACAGGCATACACACATACATCTACATATATATATACCTGCTTGTGTCTTTATACTTATGCATATGTGGATGCATGTATTTTGTACATGCATGAATTTAGGTAAAATGCATTTATATTTAATTTTAATTGATATTTAAGAATAAAAGATAAAATCAGCTTTTCTTTTTAGAACATAATACTAATAAAAACTACTTGTAGTGTTGCAAAAAATAAAATTAAGAGTATTATCAAATGAGTGTAATGTTACATTGAGGTTACTCCTCAGTAGGAATATTCTATACTGATGAAATTATAGCTATAGCAAAATTTTAAAAATGGAAAGGTAGCTTTCAAGAATGGTACTATGAAATTAAGATATCTCATAATTGATAACAAGTCTAAGTTTGTGTCAAGAGAAATATTATTGAATACCGAATTAATAGGAGTCAGAGAAACCACAGGAGCCACTGGTTGTGGTTCCTATGTGGAATGTAGATTTACATGACACTATAGTACAACACATCTCTAACTATCTAACATTGCTATAGCTATCCAATGATATTTCCATTGACTGACTGGTTCGTTTTTATTTTGTAAAATCCACACTTGAAGACTTTTTTTCATTTCTTCAATTTTTCATTGCAAATTGTTTGAAAAAGAAGAGTTTCTCAAGAAAATATCTTTCCTAATTGAGTGATTACTATCTATTTACTGTCTCTGTGTGTGTGCATGTTTGTGTGCATGAACATTATTAGTGTTATACTATAGATTTGGTGTGGTGGTGGTCTTTTAAAAAACTTAGGCAATGTATAATGAGAGATGGACCGCCCTGCCCCTCCAAAGTTTTGGACCTAGAAACCATTTGTGTGTTAAGCTTATATGTTTACATGAAGGAAATAGAAATCCATAAAGAGGTTGAATCCAATAATATAATTTAACCAATGGAAATAATATTTTGTAATAAAAAAGAACTCATAAAGGCAGTAATTTAGAATCCAGTAAAATATATATTTAACATGTAAATGAATGGTATGCTTATATCTAATCAAAGTTCAATGTGTAAGTACATTACTGTTTTTGATCATTTTGTGGCTGAATCACAGTTTGGGGATTTTCAAACAGATTGTAGTTTCACGTTTCAAGAGAAAAGTCTAAGCTGTGTTCAAGGTTTATTTTTGCTCTGTGGGAGATTAAAGAGTAGGTGAAAATAAAATATCATTATCTGCAAACTGTGCTTCTCAAGAGATTTTTCAGCATCTGCTCAAATACAAAAACAGATCTGAAGAAACTACTTATTGGCCAAAGAAAGGAAGGCAAGCATCACCACTAGGCTTGTAGCTATTTTATTGATCAGCCAGTAATTATCTAATCCCAAAATATTAATTTGCACTACAATGTGGTTTTGACCCAAGCACATATGAAAGAATAAGAGACTTATTGAGGGTGCAACTGACTATCTTAGGATATCACCATTGCTCAGCTACTAGGTTTATTCTATGCCAATGACTTCAACCAATTCAGCCATGCAATGACATGATATTTTTCCCAAGGACAATCAATGCAAGAGAACAGAAACATAAATAAGAAGGAAAATCAACCAGGTAAACACTCTGGAGAACCACACTATTCAACCACAATGATGTTTTATCTCATCCTCTCACTGCCCTTCCTTTCAAAATGCACAGTTCTAGTGCAAGTACAATGAGCTCCCATAAATAGTATCCTAGAGGTCTGGCCTCCCTTCCTTTTTTAATTGCTGCCTAGAATTACTTATGGGAACAGCTAGACAACTCAGTAGCTAGAGTCTTGGGCTATGATGTCATGAAAACTCATCTTGCTGAAATCATATCTGACTCACAACACTTACGAGCTGTGTCTAGCTGGGCAAGTATCTTTATCCTGTTTGCTTTAGTTTCCTCATCTATAAAATGAGTTAGAGAAGGGGAATGGCAAAACACTCCAAGATCTTTGCCAAGAAAATTCCAAATGGAGCCAAGAAAGAATTGGACACAACTAGACAACATAAAACAAGCCAACAGTTACTGACAAGAGCTACTGCCTTCCCACCCTTCAGAATAGTTCTTTTATCATAATTTTGGCAGAACTAAAGTAAATATAATGTAACTTCCTGCCCCCTTCATTTCCCACTTGGTGCTCCCCTGAGTATGTAGGAACCTTCCTCTCTCTCCCAAACCCTGCTTTTCAGTTTTCATTTGTGTGTTGTCTCACTCCATTAGATTGCAAGCTTCATAAAAGCAGGGATTGTCTTTTGTCATGTCATATACCAACACCTCGCACAAAGTAGACACTTGAATATTTATTGACTAAAAGTTTTTTTTACAAATTGTACATGGGCTCATCTTCCCTTGGAAGTGCAGCCTACTTTGGGGGAATGTGATACCCCAAATAACTCTCATACCCCTCATCCTTTCCTTATTGCTTATCCTTTCATGGATCTCTCTCTTTCCCTTAGCTTCTTATCTACACATATATACTAGATAGATAGATAGATAGATAGATAGATGATAGATTAGATATAGATAGATTAGATAGATATAGATATAGATAGATTAGGTAGATGATAGATATAGATTAGATAGAGATAGAGATAGAGATAGAGATAGAGATGGAGATAGAGATAGAGATAGAGATAGAGATAGAGATAGAGATAGAGATAGATGGATAGGGATAGGGATAGGGATAGGGATAGGGATAGGGATAGGGATAGGGATAGGGATAGGGATAGGGATAGGGATAGGGATAGGGATAGGGATAGGGATAGGGATAGGGATAGGGATAGGGATGGGAACAGGAATGGGAATAGGAATAGGAATAGGAATAGGAATAGGAATAGGAATAGGAATAGGAATAGGAATAGGAATAGGAATAGGAATAGGGAGGGAGAGAGAGAGACAGACAGACAGACAGATAGAGACAGAGATAGATAGATAGATAGATAGATAGATAGATAGATAGATAGATAGATAGATAGATAGATGATAGATAGATATAGATGTTATACAGATAGAGATAGAGATAGATGATAGAGATATAGTTATAAATGTTATAGATACAGATACAGATACAGGTGTAGATGTAGATATAGATGTTAGAGATAGAGATAGAGAGATAGAGATAGAGACAGACAAACATATATAGATATAGGTATTGATATACATATTGATGATATAGATATTCATATTATAACAATACATACTTTAAAAAAAGAAGAAATGGACATAAACTACAATTTTTGGAAGTAAGCTTGAGAGGAATGATTTCTTTTTCCCTAGTCTCCAAGACAATAATGTTTCTCTTGACTTAATATTGTCTTATTGCCTTGTCTGTGAACCTATTGCTCTCCTTGAATTTAATTGGAAAATCTTGAGGAAGAAACTACTTCACTTTTGTCTTTGTATCCCCAAAACTTATCACAGTGTTGGCATATGGTAACCACTTAATAAAACTTGTCAATTGATTGTTTTGAGAAAATGTATATAGTGAAGTTGAAATTTATTAAACAGATTTCTTTAAAGCCTTTTTTTGTTCAGAATAGTAGTTATTGTGGGAAGACTAGGTAAATGAGAGGCATAATCTCACCCAACTTCTTACATAAAATGAGCATATCAAGTAACCCATTTAAGCCTTGTTTTTTTATTTGTAAAATGAGGATGTTTTGCATTTTTGTGATAACCATCATACTCTTTCATTTATTTTCCATCTCTCCTGAATACTGATTAATTTCCTACTGCCTTAAAACATGCCCATGTCTCCCCTATCCTGAAAAAAAATCACTTGATCCTTTTATCCCTGCTAACTATTATTCTATATTTCTTATGTGCTTTGGAGCTGAGCTCCTTGAAATGACTTTCTATAGTAGATGCTTCTACTTTCTCTTCCTTTATTCTCTTCATACTTCCTTATTTAAGTTTCTGGCATTATCATTCCACCTCTCTCCAAATTTATGCTATCCAAATAAATGAGCTCTTAGTTGCCAAATTCATGGACCTTTTTCTCAGTTCTTATTGTCCTCAACCTCCCTGCATTCTTTGATACTATTGATCACTCTCTCCTCCTTGATACTTTTTCTCTCCAGGTTTTTGGAAGCACTACTCTCTGTTGGCTTTCTTTCTATCCATTATCTACTCCTTTTCTGCCTCCTTTGCTAAATTCTCCTTCAGATAATACTCTCTAAACATAGTTGAACTTTAAGTCTCTATTGTGGATCCTCTTCTCTTCTCCTTCTCTTGGTTATCTCACCAGCTTTCATGGATTCAATTAAAGTCTCTATATTGATGATCCTCAATTCAATCTATACTGCCTCAAACTCTCTCCCGAACTGCCCCAAACTCATACCTCCAAATTACTTTCAAACTGAATGTTCAGACATCTTAAACTCAATCATGTCCAAAATGCATTAGTATTTTCCCTATTCCTTGCCCCACTGCCTTGTGGCTAGTAATTCATGCCCTGACCATATGTAGGGTCAAAGGCCAAGCTTTTTATTTAAATTGAAGTCCCTGCAGAGTAATAACTATTTCAAATTTATCTTTTTAGTCCCAATACCTGTACATGACTGCAGTAGGCACTTAAAAATACTAATTATTGATCAATTGATTTACATATAAAGAATTATTCTGTCATTGGGGTTTTTATATTTCCCTCAAAGCTATATAACTAAGCCAACGCTGCTAAATAATCAGTCACTCTATGACAATAAGCACCTGCTGTTATTCTACATGGCTCAATGAGAAAAGATCCTATAGTTGATGAACAGCAGCAATTAACAGATTCACTTGGGAGCCAGCCATTAGAAAATGACAAGATGTAGTGAATAAATTACTGATTCTTTCTTAAAAATTCATATTTACTCTTTTAAGACCTTGAAATTATTAAACCATAGCTTTCTCCTTTAATTTTTGCTCCCCCAAATTAAATGAATCTTGTACAATTACTTAAATAATCTATTGATCAAATCATTCTTCTTAGTATGTATAATTTTTATTTTAAGAATTTTTTCTTTTGAAATCATCAATATAATCAACTATTGTACATACCCTTAGAAACAGATGTATTAAGAGAGTCAAGAACCAGTTGGCTAAAATAAAATAGTTTTTACCAAATTCACAATATTCAAGTTCAAGTTTACAGCCATATTAACAACTTAAATCATTTGCTTAAATAGACCTCTGTCTTATTAGAAACTACAATATTGGCATGAAATTCAGAGGGTTATAGATTTAAAGCTGAAAGGAACATTAGAATTTATCCTGCCCAAACCTTTCAATTTAGAGATGGATAAACTGAGATCAAGATGAATAATATGTTTTAATCACTTAAGTCTCACTTGAAAGCTTCAAGAAAATGCCGTATGCATAGTGGCCATACCCTAGTAAAAACATCTATACAGATGGGCTGAGGATACTCAATAGATCTCAAACCTATCTGTGAGTTAGGGAGATGTCTATCTTAAGTATATGAAAACTTCCCCCAGCAGCATGGACAGATGAGAACAATTTGTTCAAACAGTCATAAAGATCTCTGAAGCAGATGCTATAGAGTGCTCAGAGCTTGGTCAAACGCCAAAGACATCAAGGTCATTCACTGCATTCCCAGGTCAACCTCAGTCATTCTGATTTTTGTCTTGCCACAGGACTTTGATGACTCTGGAAGACAGAGTGGGACATGCAATTCAGCCTCACTTAAATTTAATTCACCTGCAAATCAAGACATTATCCAGGACCATTACTGGCCCTCTTGAAAGAAAAAAATGAACATCAACTTGTCCAAGTTGAAAGTACTTTCAAATCTATGTGCTAGGTAAAATATCTGATTTTCTTTGTATATGAAATGATATCTCTCCCTATGCTAACCACAGTCAGGAAGATAAAGGATTAGAAAGCCTAAAACCCTGTCTTACCCCCCCACTAATATTTTAATCAGGAAGAGAGATAATTATGGTATCCTTATTTAGACAAGATATCATTGTATAAATACTAGCAATTGTGCAACCTATTAGAAAGACCTCCAAGGAGGTTTAATGTTCTTCTTCTTATTTTTTATATATGAATATCTCAGTCTCCCTCTGCTTAGGATGGTCATTACCATAATGGCCTCCTTAGAGAATAAACTTCATTTCTATCTTGTATTTCTAGTATTTTATTTTATCCCTAAATTAGTAAGTCTTACAATGGGTAAGAAGTAGAACTAAGTTTTCATCTTAGTGCATCTGACTCCAAATCCAGTACTCATTTCAATATGTTACACTGCCTTCCTTTGAAGTTGCCTGAATTTTACAATTAGTTAACAAATATTCATCAAAGTTCTCCTAATGCAGACAGATTGAGGACAATAAGAATTGAGGAAAAAGGACTATGAATTTGGCAACTAAGAGGTCATTTTACTGGTATGTCCCAATCCCTTCCTTTATAACTGATTCTCTTTCCTCATCCCTTATTTTATATAACTTAGAAAATACCCTCATTTAATTGGTCCCAAATAATTTGCTACCTTTCCCTATAGCTGATACAATAATCCATTGGTACCAGTTGGTTCTTTAAGATTATAGACCTTAAGTCTTTAATGCCTGCTATGTACTCTCTTCACTTCTACCTCATGGAATCCTTCATTGTTTTAAAAAAATCAAATTCAAATGATCTACAAAAATGTTATTCTCACTAAATACTTTTTATTTTACTTCCTCATATTCATTTTTAATTTATTGTGTAAAAATTAACTGTGTGTATATGTGAAGAAAATAGCATACCACTCCAGTGTTTTTACCAAGAAAACCCCAAATAGAATCACAAAGAGTTGGACACAACTTAAAAACAACTACACATAAATACACACTTACTTTCCCTCAAAAGAAGATAGGGTTCTTTAGAGTAGGGATTGCTTGACTTTTTAAATGTGCATTATCTAGCTTACAATAGTTTCTGACATATAGTAGGTGCTTGATAGATTAAATGACTGATTTATCAGTTATCAAATGACCAATGACTGACCACTAGAAGGAAGCCATATATTTTTTTGTTAATAATCACTTCTTGCTTTCCAGATGCACATTAACCATGGTTTCATCAAAAATGAGTCATGATATATTTTCTGTTCAAGTTTGTTAAACTGCTAAATCAGTTTACTTATATTTAGGCTAAATTAAACTAGACTTTTGCTATAAATATGGTTCATCTAAATTTTATCAAATTGTTTGTCAAACTTCTATCTGCTTTAATAATGGATGATAAGTGGGATATGCTAGAGCAAAATTAGATTGATATGATACAGGTTGAATTTTGAGACAAGAGTAATCATTAATGTTTCTTTTCATTCTATGAAAATTTAGAACAATTTCAGGGTAATAACTATAAATAGGATACCTCAGAAGGCAGTGATTTTCTTTTCCTTGGAAGGATGACTATTTGTTGGGTATGTTGTGAGAGATGGGATTATTTTAAAGGATTTTTGAGGAAAGAGAGGTATGGATCACATTAGATGCCTGGACTTGAAGGTATTTCCTACGCTAATTTTCTGAATTTGTGTGAATAATTCCATTTATATGTATTGGATTTACTTACTCAAGGAGAACTATTGTGAAATAGGAAAGTTATTCTAGCAATTAAAAAACATGTTTGAAAGCATATTTGGTAGTCCCAGAACTAAAATAAATGTTATTATATGCTAGTGACACTCAAAATTGTACTTTTCAATGACCTTAATATCTCTTTGAAGATCCTGAAAAAATTAAAAGTTCAAAAGTTTTGTTGTGTTATTGGATTTTGCTTTGGAGTTTGATCTTTTTAAATAAAATATGGAATTATCTAGTGATAAATCCTGTTAATCTGTTAGTAGTAGATTGGCATTCATCTAAGTTTCAGACTGTTTGCAGAAGACAGAAATAGTGGACCCCTCCTCTATGAATTTCTTCAAGCTCAGGCTCCTTGACTAATTGACAGAGATTTATAGAGAGTTTTCATAATCAAACATAAATTAGCAAATATATTAATTAGCATGTGTTAAATAGGACTTTGCCCCCAAAAGTTTCCAGCATGGGGGGAAAGGAAAGAATGGTTTCATGAATGGAAGATTGGTAGGGAATATCAGGGGGCACGAAAGTGACATGGCCATGCTTTCTCCTTGAAAGAACTATTACCCCTGATTTCTTGAGTCATGGTTCTCCCTATTCCAAGGAAATTCACCTACTGTAGAACTAACTTTTGTGGGGGCAGCTGGGTGGTGCAGCGGATAAAGCACCAGTCCTGGAGTCAAGAGTACCTGGCTTCAATTCTGGTCTCATATATTTAATAATTACCTAGCTGTGTGGCCTTGGCCAAGCCACTTAATCCCATTTGCCTTGCAAAAACCTAAAAAAAAAAGAACTTTTGTGTCATGTCCTCACAAGACTATATCACTGTATCTAACAACTGGTTATATATAAATATATAAAATACTAAATACATGATGATGGTGATGATGATGATGGAAATTAATCTCTGAGGGAAAGGCACTAACATCAGATAAAATCGAGGAGCTTCTGAATAATATTGAAGTCAAATTGAATCTTAAAGTATGTAAAGTAATTGAGAGTCAGAGATGCAAAGGGAGATCATTCCTGACATAGAGGAAAACTGAGCAAAAATATAAAAATGGGAACTGATCTGTTAAATGCAAAGAAAGGCAATGAATAACTTTTTGCTCCTTCCCATTCTCTTACTCTGTGTCTCTCACAGAGAGGTCTAAGCAGTCTTATCAGATTGAGGCTAATTTATCAGTTGAGAGTAACCAATAGACCTCAGATCCACTCCTGAATTTGTCTACTTCAAGTATATAAACCCTGACAGAATGGTTAGTTGAGAACAATTTGTCCAATGGTCATGAAGGAGGGTGAAGCAAGTGCTGCAGAGCTTAGGTAGATTAATTGCATCATAGGACATCTCCAGTTGTCCTGACTTTTGTGTTGACCCTGAACTTTGATGACTTTTGAAGTGAAAGTGAAGTTGTGGACTTTGTAGAGCTTCTTTTCACTTAAATCCAATTCAAGATATCTAACCATGATGTCACTGAACCTCTTCAAAAAACAAAGGATGAAAACAACAGTCTCACATAGAGTACACATCATTACCTACACAAACACACACACACATACACACACACACACACACACACACACACACACAAATACAGAGTCACCTTGCAGTTCTTTCTGAATGTTGTTATACTCCAAGTGAGTTTTTTAAAGAATTTGATAGGAAAAAAAAGAAGGAAAATGGATTAGGAAATTGAGTTTTCAATGAACACTTACTGATGTTGTTCAACTCTAGGGAAGTAGTAGCTCTTTTTATATGAGAATGAGAATAAGAAGCATTACTGGTGAGCCTCAAGAGAACCACATCCACTTATAATATCTACTCTCCAGCCATTTATAAGTGAAAAATTAAAGAGAAAACAAATGTTATTCATAGGAAGTTGAAACAAAAAAAGAAAACTTACAGATCATCTTGTTCAACCCCTACATTTTACAGATGATGGAACAGATGTTGAGTAATGAGGATTTATGTAAGTAAAAAAAGTTTTATAACAAAGTTCAAATTAAGAAAATAAAGTAAATTCCCTTTCATAAATGTGGGAGGGAATATGAACTTTATATTATGTCAACAAAGACATTATTTACCCCTCTGCTACTTAAATTTGCCATGGTGCATGGTAGCTGTAAGAAAAGAAAATGGAAGGGGGTACAAGTGTTTATTCTTATTTTCTAATGATTCAAGAAAAGCTGACTATTACACAAGCTGTAAGGAAAATTCTGGAAAACCTTACTTTGAGAAAATATACCTTTAATTCAGTTGTCTATGTTCATCATCTGTGCTATAGTTGGGCAAGAGTAAAAGGCCAATTAACAAAAAAAAAACCCTGGAAAATATGATGATTTTCCCTAAGACAAGAGGAATGGAATAAGTATCTACTATGAATGAGTCAGGTACTTTTCAAATATCTTTTGATCCTCAAAACTATCTTGTTAGTAGGTATTATTATTTTTGTTGTCATTTTACAGTTGAGGAAACTGAGGGAAATGGAGGCTAAGGGACTTACCTGATGTCACATAACTAGTAGGTGTCTGAAACAACATTTGAACTGAGGTCTTTCTAACTCCAAGAATAGTGCTCTATCCCCATTTTGCCACCTAGCTTCCTAGACTATCCCCTGCAGGGTAGTGTAGAAGATAACATCATTGGTGGAAATGACTCAATGAATAGCAGCTATGGAGAACTGTAGCAAAATAAGGACCACAACAAAACACCAACAAATGGCAACTGCAGAAGTGATAACATTAAGCAAGCAGTAAAAATAAATGAATGAATGAATGAAATTACTGTACCATTCCAAATTGCTGTAGAAGGCAAAACTGAGAAGAAAGTAAACAGCTGATTTAGAGGAGAAATGACTAAGAACATTCAATCATGGAAAATCTCAGCCCCAAGTGAGGCAGATGAGACTGAAGCCTTCCAGACCTACTGAAAAATTACATCCCAATTAAATACTGTGCAACTGGATATTGTAAGACAATTTAATTCAATGCAATTAGCATATATTAGATATTTACAAATTTACAAAGAACCAAGTATTGGGTTTATTTTTAGGGGTGTGTGTGTGTGTGTGTGTGTGTGTATATATATATATATATATATATATATATATATATATATATATATATATATGTACAGAGAGAGAGAGAGAGAGCAACAATATATAATATACTTACTGACCTTAGTAGTTTACATTCTGTTAGAAAGGAATAATATATACAAAGATGTTTACTACTAGTCTGCATTAGACAGAGTATCAAGATCCATATTACTGTCATAATGAATCCAAATAATATATGATTCTAGTATTGAATGCAATACTGATATTAAAAAATTATTTTGAATTTGGGGAAAATATCTTCTGAAATAAAAATCAATAATATCATAAGAGATTTTTCCCATTTTAAAGGAAAAACACATAATGTATAAATGACAGTTACCTATTTACCTCTCAAACAATAAAACAGTATTCTTCTTTAACCTTTATTTTCTTTTATCCCATATATCTCTCTCATTAAATCCTTCTGCTTTCATTTCCACACCATTACATATATATATATATATATATATATATATATATATATATACTTTCTAATTTTGATCTAAGCATCCATAGTCCATGGTTCTCTTATAAAGCAACCTCCTCTTTTAAATAATACTTATTTTCAATACCATCATCCTTTAATTTATCTTTAGTACTAACAATGGTAATGTAGTACTATATGCTCTGCAGCTTTTCCTCATCATACAAGTCACAAATAAACTTCTTCAGCAATTCTCCCAGATAACTCTCTTCCTATCATTGGTTTTTTATTTTATTCTCAAGTTATAAACTCCAAAGTAGACTAGGCATTTAAAATACATAGAAAAAATATGAAATCACAATGTATATACAATTGGACTTTCTTTTCAAATATAGAATACAATCAAAGTATCACTTTTAATACTGTCTTGAATGGCATTTTTTCTTGCATACATTCTGTTCTTTTTCTCTGTTAAAAAAAGATCTCAGTGATTCTCTTTCTATTTTTTCACCATTGTGTTCCTATCAACCCATGTCTTCCCAACGTCAACTAACTGGAAAAAGAAAAAAAAGAGGAAAAAAGTCATTCTAGCAAATAAAGATAAGCAAAGCAATTTTTTCAGAAAAAAGACTGCCTCCTTCTCCATGTTAAGTCTATAACATCTCTCTGTCACGTGATGGATAGCAAGCTTATCATAAGTCATTTGAAATATTAGTTGGTCTTTGTATAGGATAAGATTTCTAAAGTAATTTAATATTTCTTCATAATGTTGTTAGTATATAAATGTTTTCCTTTTTTCTGCTCACTTCACTAAGCATCAATTGATACAAGTTTTTGTAAATTTCTCTGAAACCTCCCATTTTAACATTGCTTATAAGGCAAAAATATTTCATTGAATCTGTCTACTGTAATTTCTTTAGTAATATCCTAATTGATGGGCACCCTTATGATATATAGTTCTTTATAAATGTAAAATGAACTTTCCTAACCATCTTGATCCCTAAGACTCTTTTACCTCAATCTTTGAACTCTTTTAGATTTAGACTCAGTAGAGTTTAGTAACTTTTTGGAAAATTTTCGGGAATCCAGAGTAGCTGGATTAATTCATTGGTCCACAAACAATATATAAGTATACCTTCTTTCCCCTATTCCCTCCCATCTTTGCCAGTCCAGTCAGAAATGCTTTCATTTGTTTTTCTCTAAATATTAATGATTTGAAGGATTTTTGCATATTGTTACTTATGCTTTGAAGATTATCCATTTATGTCTTTTTCTTTTCACCAATTATCTATTGGGAAATGGATTGTGTTCTTATAAATCTGAATTAGTTCCTAATATATCTTGGATATGAACTCTTTATCAGAGAAATTTTTTTGAAAGTTTTTTCCAACAGCCCCTAAGATTTCTAATTTTATCTTCAATGCCTCTCTATAACTTTAGGTTTTTTGTGATCTAAATCATCGTTGTTATTTTCTATAACCATCTCTATCCCTTATGGGATCATGAATTCTTCCAGTAGCCAGTGATCTGAAAGGTAATTTCTTTTTTATATTTTTTATTTTTTAGGTAATTTCTTAATATTCTAATGTAATTATGCTTTCACCTTTTATGTGCTTATCTTAACAATTTGAAATGTTGGTTTGTATCAAATTCCTACCAAATAATGTAATCAAGAAGATTCATATGCAGAGAGTGAATTGATCAATCTCTTGTTGGTTATAAAATAAAAAAAAGAAATATTTTAATTAGTTTGAAAGACTCTAAAGAAGTAGTCATCTCTAGGATATTGGATGAAGACAGAAAAGACAGATATGAGAATAGTAAGGGGAAAACTGAATCCAGTTGGTAATTGAGAAAGACATATTGAGAGCAAAAAGAAAGTCTCCCAAGAAAACAGAACAGTATCTAGAAGATTTGTAAATTGTCAAATTTCAAATGTTCAAAAGACTTGGAGGTCCAATAGCCATCAAGGAAAAGTAGCTTCAGGACTCTACAAGAAGTTGACACCTGTAGCCTGTCAAAAAGCTGCTCACTCTTTTTAATTTGATCTTAAGAAATAAAAAAGTATTTCTATAACATAGTAGAGTGGAAAAAAGATAACTGTACATGAAATTGTAAATATATTATGTGCAATCTGCTATTCCTTTTAAATATATAATAACATCATAATTTAATTTTGTTTTATCCAATTTTTTTCTTCCCTTACTCCCTTCCCTAGAGATGGCTACCATTAGACAAGATACATGTGTGTATGATCATTCTGAATGTTTCTGTTTATCAACTCTTTCTCTGCAGATGGCATCTTTCTTTACATGTCCTCTCTAGAATAGTCGAATTTGCATATAATTATTGTATATTATTATAGAATTTCATGAAAAAAGGACTTGCTGTAACCCCAAAATATGAGTTTTCATTTGTTTTTATGTATACTCCACATGTATGCCTCCTTACCATTATACTATGTATTTCAGCTACTCTCCCCAGGAACTTGTGCATAAAATAAAAATGCACCCTCCCAGTTCCTTAAATGAGAGGGATTGTCACAGCTTTTGCTTATACCTGCTTAGTAAATACCCTTTCTATAGGCTATTTAAGATTGGCTGAGAAGTGATGAGAAGCACACAAAAAAGCTTAAAGTTTTTGTAGAAAGGCATTGAAGATAATGTATTTATGCATTATATATGCACACAACACACATAAGCACATCTATATGTGTATATGCACATATATGCATATGCATATAGAAATATGAAAATAGACATATAGTTAGGTAGATTTTTATTCTCTTGGTTGCTTTTTCCTATGTTCTAATATGTCCAAAATTTTTCCTCTGCTTCAGAAAAATTTAAGAATCAGTCTCTCAATATAAAAACTATATCACTTCTAGGGAACAATTCACTCTGTTGATATGTGGGTCAGGCAATCTTTCACCATATTCATTTCGTTCAATGTCCTCTCCTCCTTAAAACTTTTTTTTAAATAAAAACTTTTTTAAAGAACTTTTTTAAAATAACTCTTAAGTTCCCAGAAAGCATAGATTTAGTTTAATGCATAGTTTTTTATATGATTTTTCAGACTTCATAAGATATGTTCTCCTTCATTTCAGGCTTTCAAACATAATTTCATCCTGAAAATTTTATAAAGCAAGAATTTTAAGTATTATTATTTCTGTTCACATCTTACTTTTCAAAGATGTTTACAAAATCACAGACAAATCATTTCTAACTAACATGTCAGTAAGAGGACACTTTATCATGGATGTACTTATCTCACATAAATATACTCCACTATAGATAGCAATTAAAGTTTCCAACCACTTCTCCTCTCTACATTTTAAATAATTTTTGAGATTTATATAAATAATTTAGACCTCAGGAAATTATACCTAAAACCCTTGAGTGATTAGAGAAAAAATAGAATGTTTGTCATCATCATCATCATCATCATTATTTTCTTGAAGAGTGCTTAATCTGTCACTTCACTCTGCACATACAGGTTCTACCTTATGTCCTGTTTTCTCTCAGCTTGCTAAAAGAGTAGGCAGAGTTGGTGATAATGAGCCTCTGCAAAAGAGACACAGCCAAATTATAGAAGTCTCTTCATTCAAATTGCTTGTGCAGCTTTCAGTCTTTCTTTTGAAGATGTTTACAAGAAGCCAAAATGTCTTTTGACACTGTGGGTATCAATCTGCTCCATCTCAAGACTGAATTTAACTGGTAATTTGCTGCTTTTGAATTGTATTTAGGGACTTTTAAATACTTGCTCATTGCATAAATTCAATAGATATACTTCACATGAGTCCAAAAATAAAAATAGCATATTTACATAACTCTAGGCTAAAGAAAACAAAATATATAGTGCTATAAAGCCCTTGTAGAATTGTGGGTGGGGATGATGGCTAGAAGTGAAATAAGGCAGGGTCAGGTGGGGAAGCTGTCATGGCAACCAATTTCAGTCATACATTGCTCCACCCTGAAAGTTCTTTGGCATCTTCCTTGTTTCTCCTTAAAGATCACCAGTCCTCCTAAGACCATGACCTGGGGGTTTTAATACACCTAGCTGTGGAACCATGCTAATCAGAAGTGTGGATTAATGAAATAAAAATTATAAACATGCCTCATTACATATAATCAGTCTTATACAACAAATATATTTCCACCATCTTCTGACAGCCAATTCTGTGCTTGAATTGGGTGAAACAAAATTGGGGAGAAGAATCCTAATAGGGAAGTCTACAGATCTTCTTCTTTAACCTTGGGTATGTCACTTCATACCTCTATGACCAATTTCATAATCTAGAAAATGAAAGTTCAAGTAGATGGCATCTAAGAGCCCAGCGCTGGAATCTGAGTTATTTTGACCTTGGTAGCAACTATGCCCTCATAATCCTTCATTAAAATTTAAGTTATTTGGCTCAATGTATAGAGCACTGGTCTTAGAGTCAGGAGGACCTGAGTTCAAATCAGGCTCAGACACTTAATAATTACCTAGCTGTGTGACCTTGGTCAAGTCACTTAACCCCATTGCCTTGCAAAAACCAAATTTTTTTTTTAAAAAGAACTTAATTTACTTAAAGGAAGACTTACATTTTTATCTAGGTACTCCAAGTCATTCAGAAAAAAAATCATAATGTTTATTTAATAAAGGTTTGTTTAATCAAATTAAATCAAAGATTATTTTAAATACATATGGTCAGAATCCATTCCAGTTTCTCTACTAGCAGGGGAGAATCCTGAAAAAGAACAATATAAACTGAGAACATGTAGGGAAAGGATTGGTTTAAGAAGGAATATATGTTATTATTTGGAAGGTAAAGTTTTGATTAAGTGAACAAATAGTTACATCATTTGGGAATAATATGCAAATGAATAGCTATCATTTTTTTTTCTTTTCAAAGACTACAACGTATCATTAAGCAGATTCCAAGAGTATTAGTATCTTAGCTCTAGATCAGAGGAATGAATTCTAGATTTCCAGATATGAATTGATTGCTTTCCTCCATTTTATGAGAGTAAGGAATTCAACTCAATTCTCTAGCTCCAAATTCAGAGTCCTTTCCTATATCTTATTATAAGCCTTGCTAAAGCTCTTTTAACACTTTAATAATGAAGACTCTTCTTTTAAATTACTTACATCCTCAATCAATCAACAAAGATGCCTAAAGTACATATAATGTGATAACCACTATGTTAGTCACTGGGCCTCAGATTATAAACCATAAGGAATCTTAAAATAGGACCACCTATACTCTCGCATTCTAGTATAGTCTGAGAAGTAAGTCTTACATCCTCAACATGAACTAAGAAGTTGGAGAAATGAAATACAGAGAACATGGAGGTGAAGAAGGTTTCTTCTCTCCCTTTTTCATGGTCTGAACTATTGTGAATTTCCAGAAGATAGGCAAATCTCTCTTTCAAATACAAGAACAAAATTGATTTGTAAAAACTAATATTAAAATGGGTGATTATCTTCTGGTTTGTATTATTCATTCCACTACTTTATTCTATCATCATGGATAATTAAAAGAACTATCCTTAAAGAAAACACTGAGGTATAGAATCAACATATTATAATACCATGAAATTAGGTTCTAGAATCTCAGGGGAAATTAAAGGGAAAAATATGAATTAAAAAAATCTAACATTGTATTATGCAGCAACAATCATCAGAATTACTAATTATTATTTTAAAAATAGAAAATTGCAACTATGGAATACACTAGATAAAACAAAATAAGAAAAATTGAATTCATTAATCTAATATTCTATCATCTGAGAATACAAATTCATTAGAACTATAGATTTAACAGGAATTGTTGTGAAAACATAATGTAGTTGAAAATGTTGTTTTGGGAGTCATGGGATCTGTGTTCAAACCTTGACTATCATTTTCTACTTTTGTGATCTTGTACAAATTATTTGACTTCTCTGAACCTCTTCTGTAAAATATGACAACTGCACTAAATGGCCTCAAAGTTTTCTTGTAGTTCTAAATCTATGATTTTATGAAATGAAGATTATACCACATACTACAATAAACTCAAAATGGATTTGAAAGATGAATATGGAAGGATCACAGTTTAGGAATACCACAAAGGACCAAGCAAATGTTTTTCTCTTGTCCATTTAGTGTTAAAAGTTTTAACAGAAAGAGCAAGAAAGAGATGAGGAAACTTTCACATCTATTGCTGGAGGGAAGGATTCTTAATTATATAAGGAAGAGAGGCAATAATAATAAAACAGATCATTTTGATTACATAAAATTGAAGTCTTTTGTATTAATAAAATTTATGTTACTGGGAAAATAATGAATGAAGCAATTTATTTGGTAGAAAAATTAAACTTTGAATCAAATATCTCTAATTATCAAATATCTGCTATTCCGGATAAATAGGAAACTTATTCAAGTTTACAAAAGGCCAAGAGCTACTGCCTAAAGGATATGAACAAACAGTTCACAAATATGAATCATATTTTTGCCTTTCTTATATCTTTAGGACGTAAAAACATAGTAAGTGTTTAATAAAATTACTGCTGCTGCTGCTGATGGCAATGATGAATAGCCATATGAGACGTTTCCAAATTACTAATAAAAATGGAAATAATGAAAATCAATAATATAAAAATGTAAACCAGAATAACTCCAAGGCGGTACCTTATTCAGTAAATTGGGTAAGCTGAAAAAAAATCAGAATATACAATATTAGATGTGGGGAAAAAAACCTCTCCAAAATACAAAAAATAGAACTGTGACCACATTGATAGGTGAGTTCTATCCAGCTATGTGAAAACTCTCCATTTTTTAAGACTTTTGTCTTTTTTTTTCAAATATTCAGAGGATGCACCCAAATGCTGTAGACATAAAGAAGGTACCAAAAGATCACTCTTACTACCCACATGTCAACTCTTGCTTTCACTACTTAACTGGAATATCTTTTCTCTTACCATAATTTGTAATGTCATTCTTTACTCCTGTTTTCTTTGGAATTACACATTATTTATATGTTGAAACCTTATGCCCACCATGTGCCTTTTCAATGTCTTCTGCATGATACTCATATTTATTTCTCTTTTTATGTTTTTGCAAGGCAAATGGGGTTAAGTGGCTTGCCCAAGGCCACACAGCTAGGTAATTATTAAGTGTCTGAGACCAGATTTGAACCCAGGTACTCCTGACTCCAGAGCCGGTGCTTTATCCACTGCACCACCTAGCTGCCCCTCATATTTGTTTCTTTAGAAACTGTGGTGGTCCAGATCTCACTGCCTTACAATAATATAAGTAAAAATTAATTTAAAAATTAGTAAAATTAGTAAAAAATTAGTAAGAAATTTGTTTTTAAAAAGTCTGTATTGAACATCATTTGGGCCCTGATGGCTCAGAATAAGTATGAATAAGAAATGTTTCTGTTTTCAACAGAAAACCTTAGGCTCTTCCCTTCCCAGACAGATTTTTTTAACTTGTAAAAGAGGTCATGCTTTGCTTTATTTCTTACCTAACTGAATCAATGAATTGGAGTTGCCTCAGTTAAACTGAGGTCTGGCATAGAAAGATCAAGGTCTCCCACTGCATCTGGGGTCATCTCCAGTTGTCCAATCTATATCTTGTCACTAGATTCAGATGGCTTTGGAGGAGAGAGTAAGACTGGTGATTTTTCCTCACTTAAATTCAATTAATTTGCAAGTCTTGGCATCATCTTCCCAATGACATGGTCATCTTTTGAGAACAAAGGACAAACTATTGAAAAGATAAGACTTTGCTGTTTTGGGAAGTTTGGGTTCAGAATCTGAGGTTTGGGATTTTCTAAAGGCATTCTAGATTCCCTCTTTTTTTCTCCTTTTTTACTTTTTGATCCAATTCATTGTATATTTGTATTATCTAGTTCAGATATAAGTTCTGTTATTAAAATTTCTAATGAAATGGTAAAGCAGAAATTATTCCTTTTTTATCATGAGGTTCTACAGACAAAACTCCCTTGAGCATTTGCAATAAGAGGCTTAATGAAATCAACCCAATTCCATCTTCAAACAGGATCTCACCATCCATCAGAAATTCCTCTTTGACCTATATTTTACTCAACATAAAGATGAATACTTTTGTTGAGCACACATCTCTCTGATTTATTCATAACTTTATGTTGAATTTCAAAGAATAATCAATTGTTCTAACTTCCAGTAAATCTTGAATGACACTGATAGATGGGGATTGGTTCAACAATGCTGGAATTTGGAAATATATTGTGATAAAATGCTCTTTGGCAATAAGATCTTGCTGCTAAGAATATATGCCAAGGAGATCCAAGACAAGAAGAGAAATGCACTATATACCAAAATATTTTAGGTGTACATTTTATAATATCAAAGATAAGAAATAAAATATACTTGAGAATGACAAAACAAATGTAGTACATGAATGCAATATAATATTACTGAGATGCAAGAAATGAAGAAGGTGAAGAATACAGAAAAATTTGAGAATACTATGTGAACTGATGCAAAGTGAAATAAGAAGATTTTTAAAAATCAATAGAGAAAATGACAATAAGGAAGAAGGAAGGGGGTGGCTAGTCAGCACAGTGGTTAGAGCACTGGCCCTGGAGTCAGGAGGACCTGAATTCAAATCCAGCCTCAAACACTTAATTACCTAGCTGTGTGGCCTTGGGCAAGCCACTTAACACCATTGCCTTGAAAGAACCAAAAAAAAAAAAAAAGCAAAAAACAAAAAAGAAAGAAGGAGGAAGGAATAAGCATTTATTATTGACCTTAATAATAAAAATGTTTATTTAGTGCCTGCTATGTACTATGTGCCAAGAATTTAACAAATATTATCTGATATGCTCTTCTCATTAACTTTGTGAGGAAACTGTTGTAATTATCTTCTTTTATAGTTGAGGAAACCCAAGCAAACAGAGGTTAAATAACCAGACCAATGCATTTAACTAAGAAATAATGAGGTCAAATCTGAACTCGGAAGTTCTTGACTCCAGGTCCAGTGCTCTATCCACTATACCACCTAACAGCATCTAATATAACAGAAATAATATAAATGGAAAGAAAGAAAAATTAAAAATCTAAATTGAATTCTGTACAATTATAAAAATCTGTCTTGATTCTTGAGACATAGAAAAATGAAACTTCTTTTCCTTCTTTGCCCAGAGCCCATACTTGATTGATGTCTTGTACTGAACTGCATTTTCCTTCCCACTTTCTTTTTTAACTTTGTTTTAAGGGACGTTTCTTTGAATGTGGGTGGGGGATAGATTATATCAGAAAAGGAAGATGATATAAAAAATATTTCAATGCAATTTTAATAGATTAAAATTCAGAATATGAATGGCTTACTATATCCAAATAGTATTGAAAAACTCATAAATCAATCAATGTAGAAAATCTTGGGTTGTTTTAGGGGACATGAACTCAAAATATTATGTGTAGAGGGATAGGGAAGAAGGCATGGTGTTAAGATTACCCCCTCCAAAAATTAATAGGACGGTCAACTCACAAGCATCCAGACCACATGTTTAGGTTAAGGAAGGAAACTAAAGAATACAATCCAAGGGAGACAAGGTAGAAGGAATTAAAAGTTCAAAAAAGGGTATCTTTCAAAATAATCCTTGTTCATTTACAGCTCCCTGAAGAGTTCGTTGCATTTTGCCTTGAAGTTTCCAAAATAAAAAGGATGATAAGGATTTTAGTTTCAACACTTTCATCAGGAGGGGAATAAATCTATAACAAATATTGTACCTTTGGAGCTGATATTACTTAGATAAAACCTATAGTGAATACCCATCAGGCTTCAAAAAGAACCAATGGAGCTTTTAGCAAGAATATGCGGATTGTTGTACAATACTCATCTGACAAGTTTCAGATCTCTTTCTATATTATGTTTGAGTTTGCATATTTCTTGGACTGTGCTTATTTTTAGGCTTCAAAGGCATCATTCATTTATGTCCAGTTAAGAGAATGTAATGTCCAGGATTGTACTGCTTCAAAAAGCATTAGAATATTTCCCTACAGGCCTGAGACAGAGATTCAGCTTAGCCAACATTTTTTTAAGTTCATATGTGAAACTACTACCAATAAATTATTATAGAAATATTCTTAGGTTTTCGAATAAGTGCTTGCTGGCTGACTATAAGCATCTATTTTCATCTTCAATAACAAAGAAACTATCTTATTTTAATTCTCACATCCCAGTCTCCAATGAGAAAGTAGAAATAGTACTTATAGGGGAAAATAGGGAAAAGTACCTGAACCAAGTACATACTCAGGAATCTGTGTTGGAGATGAAACAATCTTGGAAGCATTGAGGAATCTTTTTATAAAATTCTTGAGGATGGGAAAGAAAAGAAAGGAATGTAGTGCGGGGGAGGGGGGGAGAGATGAATCATTATTCCAAAAAAGTATTTGAAGAGATTTCAAAAACTCCTGCTTCATGTCTATTTTTTTCATCTTATAAAAAGTGAAAGTCAAGATGACACAGTGAATATAGAACTGACCTTGAAACCAAGAAAACCTGACTCTAACTTTTAAAACATTTTGGTTATATGACCCTGTGAACATTTAACCTCTCAATACTCTAAGTAATATTTTTACACTATAAGGTGCAGAATAGGGACAGACCTGAATTAGTAGACATTTCTTCACTTGGGCATTACCCATACCAAAGACATCTCATATCCATTCCCTAACCATATAAAATCTTTTTAAACGTTTTTACTTATGGAAAAGAAACATTTTTGTAAAACAGCACAATAAAAAAGATGATTGTACATGAAACCACAAATAAACTATACACAACTTACTATTCCTTTTAATTATATAGCAAGATTTAATGTAAATTTCTTTTTCTTTTTCCCCCATTTATCACCCCCTCACTTTTTCCTATCTTTTTGAATCTTCAGAGGCACATTGGTGATGCCAGTTCCTAGGATATGTTCTACACTAAAGGGACTACACTAAGACTTACTCTGATTATGCTCTAATCCTACAAGAAAAGGGCCCTGGGTGTAATTCATGGCCTTTCTCAATTTTTATGGAACTTCTGGGGTTTATAGATAGTGTACCAGATCAATAAGTGCAGATAGGTAGATGCTGATACACATCAGTCATCCAAAATAGTCTGTTTATTATTATAAGATTCTTTGGATCCTTTTCATTAATTCATTTCCTGATTTGGAAGTAACCTGGATTTTCTCCTCATTCCCTAAAAAAGGAAGTAAAAATCCTTTTCCCCTCTTCAACCTCCCTTCCATGCTCTCTGAACTTTACCATTTTGTGGGACCCAACCTCATAGAAAATGTCAGGAAAAAAGCAGGAAAGGTAATAATAATATCTATCTGCATTACAGAAAAGAGTTTTCCCCCCTAATCAATTTAATCCTAAGTATATTAAAAACTGCAAGGAGACATATTGTGTGCCTAAATAAATAAGGCATAGATGGAAAATGAGCAAAAGAAAATTCATTCTCATCCTTAAGAGGAGTAAGACCCAAAGTGATTATAGTAATTTTTATGTTTTATATTTTATCAATATTTGAAATACTAGATGATTCAGGAAGATAGATTGTAAAAAGGATGAAGTCAAAGGTCAATAAAGTTAAAAATAATGTCCAATGGTGGTACAATGAACAGATCACCAGCCCTGGATTCAGGAGGACCTGAGTTCAAATGTGGTCTCAGACACTTAATAATTACATAACTTTGTGACTTTTTGGAAAATCACTTAACCCCACTGCTTTTGCAAAATCCTCAAAAAAAGATAATGTCCAAAAATAGTAAAATGTCATTGAAGAGGTAGAGCAATAGCTCACACTTTTGTAGACTTTATCCCTTATAGTCAATGAGGATGTTTCAGCTTACTTACTGGCTGGCAATACCACTACAGGTGCAACTAGAAGGAATAATTTGAGTAGAATGCCAACTAATTACTTCCTTAGATAATGTATCCCAAGTTAATTAATAGTACAAAGCAAATACCCATTTCACAGGAAATTCAGTGTCATAGAAACAAAAAATGGGAGTCAAAAAATTATATAGTCAAGAATGTCAAATATTCACGAATGATAAGGATAAGAAGGATAAAGGCAACTGAATTTGGCAATTAGGATGTATTCCTGAAGAAAATTCTAGTATATTCAAAGAGGAAAGCGAAAATGGTTGCAGGGTCTTAAAAGTATGAGTGAATAAGTGAGAGATGAGGAAATTGAAGCAGCAAACAATCAGTTTTCCTAGATGGAGATGGGAAAAAATTATTTAAAGTATGATAGCTCAAGGAAAGGGCAAAGTCAAGGGGAAATCTTTGAAAAATGTATAGGAATAAGAATGTTTGCAGAGAGGAATGAGCCAATAAATAGGGAGACATTCAAGATGAAAATCTAAGGATAGGTGATGATGAAGCAGTCTCCAAGTGTATATACAAAGGAATAAAAAGAAGCATGTAGTTAGAAAAACGTTAGCTTCAACAATGAAGGCTACAACACTAGAAGGAAAAAAGAAATGATGATAGAGAAGTTTTCAGTGTAAAGAAGAGAAAGTTAAGAAACTCAGATATGATGTCTTCAGTCTCTTCAGTTAGAAGAGAAAGTTATCTGCTGAGAGACATGGAACTTTTGTAGACTTGTATACTTGGGGCTTTAAGAGAAAATTTGGAATAACCACTGTGCTTGTGACATAGAACTATATATTTCTTTCAAGCTTTAGTCCTAACATAGACAACATCTCACTAAAAATTATTGTCTTAAAATTAACATTTCCTCAAATCTATCCAAGGAAATTTCACATAGAATCATATGATATAAGAACTTTTCTTGCCTAACATTTCATAAGTACTTCATTGATGAAAGTAAGAGACCTCAAAAAACTGCAGACTGAAAGCAAGAGGTATGTAATCATCTAGTACAATTCCTTCATCTTATAAATGAAGCAGATTTTAGAGATAAACAGGGAACAAAAAAAGAATAATTTGAGTCATATTTGTCATGAAATAATTTCAAATAAATCTAGATTGATGTATTAGCATATATTTGGTGTCTGTGCATAAATTTAAAAAAATTTGTTAGGGATTATATATTGATTATGTGATATTTCCCCTTCAACTAATACTTATACTGAATAATACAAGAAAATATAAAGTGACTGCTGTCAGGTTAAATAATGTGGAACTAATTCCCTTCCATTAAATTATTATGTACCAGTTGATTCTCCTTAGATAATAGGAAATAATCAAATCACAAATTTTATTTCTTTCATTAAAACCAAATACCAATTCTGACTCAGTTCTGAAAACCAATAGAGAATAGATAATTAAAGTGTACTTTCTGGCTTGGAGAGTCAGAGAGTTGCTAAAGAGGTTTTTTAATATGTGAAAGATTACAAATGACCAGTTAAAAAAGCCTATTTGTTCAATCCTGTTCTTATTTGTAAATTATTAGATAGGTTAATATTACTTATTAAATTACTACCTAAAACATCACACTTAAACTGTGCATTCTCACTTTGGCCTCTCATATTTAGTAAATACATATACAATAAACTTCAATGAAATTAGACCCAAATGGATCTAAAACTGAGCAATAAAATTGAAGCTTGTTAATTAGTGCTCATTAAGGCTTCTCAGTCCTGTTCTAGACATATATAAAACACTATCAGAATGACCATTCACAGCCTCTTTCAAGAGTAAAGATTAAATTGGATGGCAATGATGCATACAATTACTAGTAGCTTAATAAGGTGATTGTTCTGATTACAAATTACCAAATTCTCTTGGGTTTTTTTCCTTCTTAATTTTCTTTTAGGCCTTCCTTTCACTTTCACAACCAATAGATTTAGAGCACACCAAGAACTTTCCAAACTCACTTGAGCGTTGCCATGTAGAATTTCAATTGTTTGGATTGCTTGCCAACAGAACAGAGCACTCAATTCAATTACTTAAGAGGCTACTATATGTCTAGCACATTCTAATAAAGAGAAACAACTTGCACACTTATAGAAAGATATAAACTTAGCCATGTCACCAGAAAGAAGGGTGAGAGAAAGAGAAAAGTAAGAAAGGGGATCAGGTAAAGTCTCATGTAAAAGTTAATAGTTTAGTTCAGACTTGGATAGAACTAGGGAATCTGAGAGAGAGGGCGGCAGAGAGACAGAGAGAGAGACAGAGAGAGAGAGAGAGAGGGAAAGAGGGAGAGAGAGACAGACTTAAATAGAAGATGGATTGCTGGGTAATGAGAAAAACAGGTAGGAAGGTATGACAAACCCTAATATAATATAAAAAAAAGTAATGAGAAATGAGTCTAGAAAAATAATTCAAACCCAGAACTTAATAGGCTTTAAATGTTAAAGAATTTGCATTTTTATTTAGAGACAGTCACTTCTTGAAAAGGAGGGACTTGTGTTTTGGGAATATGAATCTGACAGTTATACAGAGGATAAGTTGGAAATTGTAGCTTTTAAGCAGAGAGAAGAGGTAGTTCTTGTTTACATGATTGTTATTGTTGGACTGTATATGTTTAGCATATTGAAATTTGATGGAAGAAGAAAGGAAACATTGCTAAAATAAACTTAGGGAACGTTTTTCTTTTTTTTTCAGAGTTTCCTCACTGGTTCAAAGAATTAACATTTTTTTGTTTCTCTACAACTACAAATGATATTTTTGTCATTTGTAGGGCAGAAACCATAATAGTAAGATCACAGATTCAGTGGAGTGAAGAAATGCTTTAGATAAGATGAATGTTTACTAAGATTTGGGTGCCCACCGAAGAAGCAATGATCTCATTAAATCATAGGAAAGATAGAATTTCAAGGGATTTTTGAAAAAGTGGAAGAGAGTCAACATCATTATTAGCCTAGAAAGAAATATGTTTTGAAAGTTCTTCCTAAAATGCTTATAATCTGAATTCTTCATGGAAACTATGTTCTCTACTATTGTTAGAGATCACTTTCTGTATGAAATTAATGATGTTTTTTCCAGTTCTTATCTTCCTTGCCTCATGTACAAGCACCATTGACTATGCTCCTTTCAAAATAACTCGTAAATCCTTTCCCATTCCTCACATCTTCTTTTCCTTTCTATTAATTTTTCCTCCTTTTTATCTTCTCTGTATATATGTATATGTGTGCACAGAGTTACATATATGTATTCGTGCATGCATATGTGTGTATGTGCATGTGTATTTATATGCATATGTATTTGTGTGTTTCACATGAAACTTTATCCTTTGTTCAATTCCTTAGAAAATCTCAGCATTCTCATTGCATAAACTACCATTTCTGTCCCCTGTATCTTTGCTATATTGCAAATCCTTCACTGAGTAATTATAATCATCATTCATTTATATTTTGCCTCATCATCCACATAGTACTTTATTCAGAACAACCTTGTGAAATGGAAAGACCAGATGTAAGATCTTCCTTGCACTGAATCTTGAAATTTGAGGTTGCAACTCTCAGGATACATTTAGGGGAATTTATCTATTCTCTGATTTATATCTCCATTTCAAAAATTAAAGTGCAAAAGAACTACTTGACAAAGTATTTTAGCATCAACACATCTCCTCTTCCTGCAAGCATGAAATTTCTAATAATATTTAAAAAGTTAAGTTTTATTAAAGAAACAAGTGTAGGGGCAGCTAGGTGGCACAGTGGATACAGCACCAGCCCTGGAGTCAGGAGGACCTGAGTTCAAATCCGGCCTCAGACACTTAATAATTACATGGCTCTGTGGCCTTGGGCAAGCCACTTAACTCCATTGCCTTGCAAAAAAAAAAAGAAACAAGTGTAATGATAGTGATTTACATTGATACTTCACTCTACTAATCACAAAACATGTTCATCATAATAACCTTCTGCGGTAGGTAGTGTAAGTATTAATATAAAATGTTTATAGAAATGAAAATGAAAAAAGTGACATAAATTGACTTGCCCAGGTCAGTATCAAGGTTCAAATGCAGATTTCTAATTGATTTAAGTTCTATGAATTTTTATTATTACATATTGTGAAACAAAATATAAATATTGAAAAGTAAACAAAAATCTCTAGACTCTCCTAAAAATCTTTGCAAATTCCCAATTATCTAAAGCAGATGTGTCAAACACACAACTCATCGACCACATGTGGCCCACACCACATTTGAGTATGACCCCAAAATTAGGATGTTTTGGGGAAGTAAATAATTAAATAAAATAAAATAAAACAGATAATATTAATATGTGACTTAGTAAAACTAAATAAAATTATATGAAAACACATAACTGCTTCATTTCTCTTTTACCAATCTATGATTTACATTTTGTAAAATCAGTATTTCTCTTAAAACTATCCTGTTTCAAAAGAGGAAAGAACAGTTTGAAAATGATTGTAATTGACAAAAATGAAAATTATAAAATGCAAATTATAGTTTCAAAGTGTGAGTGTGTTCATATTCTTGTATAATTAGAAAAACAGTTTGATATCCTGATTACGATAGTTATAAGGTTATTGATTTTGCCTCTATGACTGAGAGACTCTACCCTGAGCTTGAGGCCCACATCATTAATCGCCTATTGGAAATTTCCAGTTGTATATACCAGATGCCTCAAACTCAACATGTCCAAAACATAACTCTTTATTTTCCCCCAACCCAAACCTGCCTCCCTTTCCTACTTGAATACAACATGCCATCAATCTTGCAGAATGCCAGTTTAGTAACTTTAGCAGCATCTGCAACTTTTCAATGTGCATCACCATGCATAATTAGTGAGTTACCATATCTTGCCCTTTCTATTTCCTTTCACTTCTGCAAAATCTGACTCCTTCTACTCATACAGATTAGTTCAGGCCCTTATTGATTCTCACTTAGATTAGTGAAATAGCCTCCTAGTTGACTTCTCTACATCATTTCTCTCCACACTATGCCCATAGTATACACTGCTGCCAAATTTTCCATAAGTGAAGAATCAATCTAGTTACTCCCTTCTTCAATCAACTCCAATGGTTTTCTATTATTTCTAGAAGAACATATAAATGCTTTTTGGTTTTTAAAATCTTTCACTACTTAGATCCAATTTCCAACATTATCTGACATTACCTCTCTTTCCATACTCTACAATGCAGTAAAACTGTTCTACTCTGTTCTTCACATGGATTATATTTCATCTCCTGTCTCCCTGTGCTTTTATTGACCATCACTCATACCTGATGGAATTCCCTTCCTTCCCAGAGAATATAATTCAAGCACTATCTTCTGGGAGAACCAGAAATTGCTTCTTAATTCTCCACCTTCTGTTGCCTTTCTTGTGAAACTGCCTTGCATCTAACTACTTTTTATATACTTGTGCTCATTTTATAATTATGCTGCATGCATGTTGCCCTCATAAGCTCAGTTCTTTGTAAGAATTGATTTAGTCTTTGTACTTTTATTCTCTGGTGCCTAGCACTTTATGATACTTATTGTATTTAATAAATACTTGTTGACTAGGTGAATTAAAGCATACATGAAGGAATAAATGTAAATTTTAAAGAATCTAAAGATTATTTAATATTTGCAAGATGTGGGAGAAAAGAAAAGAAACCCAAATGTTTTCTACAGATTAAAATGGGTAGCACAAATCAAAGTCAGCAAGAGACTATATGGAAAGAGCAATAAGCCAAGAACTGAATTGCTAGGATATGAGAAATGGTAGATTGGCAGCACCATATGTTTTAAACTAGGTATAGAATCATAGAATCTCATAGAAATTTCAGAGTTGAAAAGAATCAAAGTTCATATAGTCAAATCGATTTCTTAGCAGGAACCTAGTATACAAATATCCCCAACAAGTGTTCACCTAGCTTCCTGTTAAAATGACCTTTAATGCTCAAACAACCCATTCTAGTTTGGGAATTGTTTTGCTAAAAAGCTTTTCCTTACACTGCACTCATATTTACATCCCTTCAACTTTCACCCATTAGCCCTTTGGAGTCAAGCAAAACAAATCTAACTTCTTTGAAAAAAGTTCATTTATTTTTTAACTTTAGCTAGAATTTTCCATTTCATTCTTTTAAAATGAGCTTTTTTCACTTTGCTATTGTGTGAATAAGTTATGAATGTAGTTAAAATTCAGGAGCATGTTTTTCATTTTAAGTGTATGCATGTTCTATTAGCTGAAAGAAAAGCTCTAGGTACTCTAATCTTCTGCAGACCCATAAGACCATTCAGGTACTGCAGGCTCCTTCCTACTAGCATACAAAATTACCTTAGGATTCACGTAGGCACTCTGAAACACCACTGAGAGGAACTAGAATTCTAATAACAAGAAATAAGCACACCATTTAATATTCCACTCAGAAGAAACTCTATTTCTGAATAAAAACACTTTTCAGCCTAGGAAATATGAATCAGCACAAATAATAAAGAGAAAATACCAATTATAGAAAATATCTTTCCCTACTTGCTATGTTAACAAAAGAAGATCTAGAAAGGCGATCATGCCCAAACTCATTGCACAAATCATTGCAGTATGGAATGGTAATTGGAGATGTCTGTTTCTTTATTGCTATTTATTCCTCACTAGGTTAGATTCACATTCTTGCTGTTATTAAGATAATTACATATGCCATTTGATTCCTAATTATTCTCTATTCCAAAAGAGAAAATCAATATATTCTAGGTAATATCCCTAGTAGAATCAGAAGAACCTACATTATTTTGGTCAGATGAAGTTTTCTCTTCACTGTTATGTAATTGATATATATATATATATATATATATATATATATATATATATATATATATATATATACATATATTGTGTTTCCCTATTCTAGTGATAATAAGCACCTCATTAAGTAAGCAGTCTCATAGTTGATAAGATTATAGAGATTCAGGAATGCAACCTTTCCCAAAATATCATTTTATCTACTATACTCAGTATTCAAATTTCCTTTATTACAGAATAATTCCTTTGAGTCTTGAAGATATTTTAACTTCAAGAAGTTCCCCATTTGACAAATATCTCCTATGACAGAACAAGTCATTGTAATCAGTGAACATTTTAGTGAAAATTATTTTATCTTCCAGTGTTACAAACATAAAATCATTTAAGGTAACCAAAGAGTTAAACTGACTACAGGGCTGGGATCAGAAAAATACCCATGATCAAGACTAGGGATCACATTGTGATTGGGATTCTTATGGAAAAGAATGGAAGTATAATATAGTAAAGGTTTGACTGAGATGACATTTTCATAAACTATAGTTAAGCATACTACATTGAGCATATATTTGTAAAAATAATAATTAGAAATAATTAGCATAATCAATGAGGGAAAAATAGATATTTTCTCTAATCCTCCTGGTCTCTTAAGACTACAAAATATAAATTATGTACAATAGATAAAAAAATTTTATGTGTCCATAATTTATGAAATTAAGAAATCTCATGAATTGCAAAGAAGGCAATCCCCTCATACCTAGTATATTCACTTAGAACCCCCTTCACCATCACCCACCATGCTTGTGCAGGGCTGTACAACAGAAATCAATTGTACTTCTCATATCTCAATCCTTTGCCCCAGAAATAAAAAAGGCAGAAAGAAGCTTGCCCCAGTTGGGATATTTGAATTACAGTGTAAAGGAACAGGATCAGGACATGTTTATGTCACTATGGTACTCCATTAAATCTCAGGAGAAGGTCCCAGCGTCCAGTTAGGATCAGTCAGTTCTGTTCATACATAAGTATTGAGGAAGAGCCTAGGGCTAATGAAACATAAATTTTTCAGAAAAGAAAGACCATGAGATTTCTTTCAGGTCCAACTCCCAATGGAAATTGGAAAGGAAGGAACCAGAAAGTGATCAGAAGGGTAATATAAGGAAAAAAAGACTAAAATTATCAAAGATTCAAAAGGAAGAAATTCTTGAGTTCAAGATACATTCAGGAAAAATATTAATTGTAAACAGTAATAGGACTTCCAGATCACCTAAAACAATCTAGTAAGTAGTCTCTGATTGTCACTATATTTGCTATGTTCAGAAATATTCAGAAGTTTTCTCATATTATTTCTTGTATTAAATACATATCATATAATACATTTTTGAAGTTCTTGTTTTCTTTTGAGGAACTTGTAATCTTCAGTTGTCTATATAGATTCTGTCATTGAAATAAATATTTCATTGAAAATAAAAATGAATAGTATATTGAATAATAAAAGAAAATAAATCAATATTCAGTGAGGCAGAGAATCCTGTGAATTCCCAAAAGAACATGTAAGCACAAGATATTCCTGAAAGGTTTAAAAGAGAAATAAGAACTTTGAAAGCAAAATTTATGGATTACATAACTTGACAGAGTAGAAAAAACTAATTTCATAGTGGTAAGCAAAAGAGAAAATAACTTATTGGGAATGTAAATACAGCAAGATAGTCTGGAAGTAGAGAAGCAAAAAGTAACAATAGTAAAAGATCATATAATCTTTATGTAAGAAAACATTGATCTAGGGGCAGCTAGGTGGCACAATGGATAGAGCACCAGCCCTGGAGTCAGTAGTACCTGAGTTCAAATCCGACCTCAGACACTTAATAATTACCTAGCTGTGTGGCCTTGGGTAAGCCACTTAACCCCATTGCCTTGCAAAAAAATAAAAAATAAAAGAGAAAGAAAACAAAAACAGAATGCATATAGACAGCTTAAAGATTGTACATTTCTCCAAAAGAAAAATGAAACAAAAAGCATGAACAATATAATGCATATAATAAGAAAATTTCCCAGTTTCTCTGAAAACAGAAAACAAAATGATAATCAAGATTCCACATGACATGCCCAGAAAAGAAAAAAAAAAATCTCTGCTTCAAACTCCTAGTCAAAGTTGTTAAATATAATAGTTTCAGTAATGAACAAAATTGTCTGCAATTGACCAAGAGAAGACTTTCAAATATAATGTGGAAAAATCAAATAATGCATATTTTTCTATATATAACAAAACTAAAAATAATATAATAATGTGTTTCAAAGAACAAAGGAGTTTAAGATATAATCCGAGGTGATATACCGTATAAATTTAAGTTTAATGATTAATGTAAAATGAAATATTCAAAACATCTCTAGACAAAACCAGATTTGACAGATTATTTACTTATCAAATATACTAGGCAACAATAGAAAGAGAAGAAAAGTTAAAAAATATAGTAATAGAGGACAACAAAATAACAATAGGAAAGAGAGCTTTCTTTCTAAATGTTCATAAGGACACAAGAGTGAAAGTGGAAATCAAAGAGAAGGGATGGTGGAGAAACCTCACAGACTTAATCCTCAAAACACACAGTGCAATGTGAATCAATGATTTTGATAACATAATTATAGAATGGGAATGAATATAAAAGGGAAGATGATAAAATTCGTTTTATGCCTCAATCAAATAAATGGTTAATCCCTATATAGTGCTCAGGGAAAAGTAAGTCTGAAAGATAATTGGTGAGGAGACAAATGGAGGGATTGAAATAGGGGGGGTGGGGGGAGTAGAGAGGGGTAATTTTGTTTTTGTAATGGGAAGAATTATTGCTGATGAGCCCTCCCATGAGGTAAGATATTTTTGTGAGTTGTATATATCTTATATTTCATTTAATTGATTTCACACACTTTATAATTCATTGCCTAAACTTAACATTTCATCTTCCACCTCTGAATTTCCTAACCACAACCTCTCAAAATATTTGCTAACCATTCAAAACACAGTTTAGCTATTACCTCTTCTAAAACCTTCTCTAATATACCAGATATTAAGATCTATTTGTTAAAGCCCCCCACCCAAATGCCAGATCTTTTATGTTTTATGTTTTTATGTTTAAATTATATCTTTGTATCTGCAGTGTCCAACACAGTACCTGGCAGAAGAAGAGTCTTTAAAAAATAAAATTAACTGTTTTCTGAATCAAACAGATATGTATGTCCTTTTAGATATAAAACAGACACTTTTCAATGATGGTATTTCCTGGTGACATTTTCCTTGGTCAAACAGAACTTGAGTGAAAAGGTCTCTCAGCTTGATCAATATCAGTCGATCAGCTGAGCTAACCAGCATGTAGGTGATGCAGGCACAAAGAATATTTTTCTGGTGCAGTGCAGGAGGTCCCTGTGCCTGGGGATGATTTGGCTTGGGCAAAGTATTGGACTTTTCTTTAGTTGTAGTAAAATGAAAATAATGAGGGAGGGGGTAGGGATCAGAATTAGAAATCATATCAGGTTCCTGACTCTGTATGGAATATATAAAATGCTAATACCTTCAGGGAGTAGGATGAAAATATGGTTATTGAATTTTGAAAGGGCCATAGAGAAAAAAAAGGATTGATTATATGTTTAAATTAAGAATGTACTGCTCCTCTAAATTTAATAATTATGGAATTAGTTCATAGAATATAAACTCTCTATAATTTATATTATTCAGAGTATGGATAGAATGATACATTTTAGCCCTTAAATTAGTTGTAGTGAAGGGTTATAAAAATTTGATAAATTATACATAAGGATGTGAGTTTTCTAGTGTGAAACATTTGTTTCTACACAGATGACTATCTGAACCCGATTTTCATTCAGGAAAATCGATCAGTAAATGTCAGAATTTATTTTCTACATATTTTCTTTAGGTTGAATAATTAGAATTATATGTAAGCATAAAATTGTTGAATCTGGATTTAGTCTATTGCAAATAATAATGAAAAATAATTGTACTTTGATCATTTTAATGGGATTATTTCATCATTTGGAGCTCATTAAACCACCTGTTTCAAGTTTCAGTCTCCACAGCCTTCTTCTAGGAAACCAACCTAATAGATAACCAACCTGCAATTACTTCTCCTGGGAAACTGTCTTATCTCCTTAGTAGCTATATTGAAGACCTAGAACAGGAGGTTCATGATATCAGTCTTTGACCCTGTTAAGTGGTTCAAATGTCAAAACATATTTATTTACTCTTGAAAAAAATACTAAAGATGATACCTTACCATTTTCCATGTTTCTATATGAACTAAGGTCTCAGGGCCTTTCCAACTGCCCTGAAGTTCAACCTGCCTAGAAGTATTGTTTTCTTCTATTCAAATGTTGTCTTCTTGAGAGGAAAGACCATCTGTTTTTTTTTTCTTTTGGAATATAGTAGTTAATATATTTATTTAATTTATTCATTAGTTCATTTGAATTGTCAATAATAAGCTAAATTAATTTCCAATGACAGCAAAACAGAGTATAACCTATAAAGAAATGATACCCAAAGAGAAAATGCTCACTGAATTTGATAGTGGTCAAATTTGGTGCATTTCTGGATGGACAGACCATTGATAATCAAAGTAGGAATCATAATATCTACTCCATCTCTATGATAGGGAGCAAAGAAATTCTCTCTGTGATTAATATTTTTATTCCTTTCACCTCTGCTGCTATCCAACTCCTTTTATCTTTTCTATTACAGTACTTGTCAATCTCTTTCTCATTCTCATGAACTATCAAGTTTTTTTTTTTAATTTCTTCCTTGCTTTTCTAATTTATCACTTTTGTTCTGGTCAGTCTTTTCTTTATTTTTTGAACTCCACTGAAATTCCCTCTCCTCTTTTCATCCTATCATACAAACTCCAAACCTTAAGTTTTCCTATCCCCACCTTTAGCCTTCTCTGCTTCTACTCCCAAAGAACTAGCTAAAAGTTGTTTTAAAAAGACAAAATTTACAATCTTAGTCCATAACAAATTCATATTCAATTGGATCAACATTACTACAAAGTTATCCTTATATTAATTTCTGAATTTTACGTGTCACAATCTCTTTCTTGGTTGATTTCTGGATGCATTCTGAGTCCCCAATGACTTTTTTAAAAATTTGCTGTTCAGTTAACCTGGAAACAAAAAGGAAATGTAAGAGAATTTCAACAAATAGACAACAAGCCTAAAATAAAAGCATGACATACCAGTAATAGAAAATTTCAATTATATATTGGCTGAAGTTCTCTCTGTCCCAATTTCCAAAATGATAATCCCTTTTTTACTTTAACAATTTCATTCTTCAAAGGGTGAAGGAAATTACAAAAAAGAAGTTCTATTCTGAACCTGATTCTCATTAACAAAAAGGAATTTATATTTGGATTGAAATTAAGGGGAAAATTAGGTGGAGCCAATTTAGCAGCATGAAGGCAGGAATTCCCAGAAACTCATTCCCCCAAAAACTTCAAAGAACATCCAATTGTGCCTCTAGCCAAAATTTAGAGGAACAGAACCCACAGAATGACTGAATGATACAAATTCCTAGTCCAAGACAACTATGAAGTTCTTCAGGAAAGGCCTGTTCCACCAGGACCAAGGGTGTAAAAAGCCACAACCATCTGGGCACAAGTATTCCTGGCAGAGGGAGCGGTTTCTAGAACTTTTGGCCCAGGGATCATGGGGACAGACTGAAGGGGTGGTGAGAGAACTCTGCAGCACCAGAGTGAGTGTGGAGTGGAGCACCAGCCTCAGAGCAACCCTACAGTGAGAATCAGCAGCCTGAGTTGGCAGAGCTACCCAGGATGTCCAGAGCTCTCAGCCCATAGACAGTAAGAAGGTCGGGGAAAGACTGCAGAGGTCTCTCTGCTCTCCCTGGGACAGGACTCATCTGTTTCCCCACACTCAGATCCAGGTTGAAGTTTGAGCTTCCACACCACCACCATAGCCCAGCAGGCACCCTCATCACAGCTCCAGGTCAGAGGAAAGGGCCTGAACATAGGAAAGAGAGCAGTCAGAGCCTCCCATAAAACTTTGGAGGAATTAAGGTCCCTGTGGGTTATCCCCAAAATCCCCCAAAGCCTTCGAAGTTCAGTAAATCAGTCATAGGCTGGGGAAAGGAGCAAACAACAGAAAAAGAAGACCATGGAGGATCAAAATACATACTTAGATGATGATAAAAACAAAGGTTCTATATCCAAAACCTCCAAGAAAAATGGGAAATGGGCTCAGGCTATAGATGAGCTCAAAAAAGACTTTGAAAAACAATTAAGGGAGGTAGAGGAAAAATTGGGAGGAGAACTGAGAGTGATGCAGATAAATTATGAAAACCAAGTCAGAAACTTGGTGAAAGAAATACAAAAAAAAATACTGAAGAAAATAACATATTAAAAAACCAGTCTAAGCCAAATGGAAAAAGCAACACAAAAAAAAAATGAGGAAAAGAATGCCTTAAAAAGCAGAATTGGTCAGCTTGCAAAGGAGATGATAAAAAAACTCTCTGAAGAAAATAACTCCTTCAAATGTAGGATGGAATTAAAGGAATCTGATGAATTTACATGAACTCAGAAGTGGGGCAGCTAGGTGTGGCAGTGGATAGAGCACTGGCCCTGAAATCAGGAGTACATGAGTTCAAATCCAGCCTTAGACATTTAATAATTACCTAGCTGTGTGGCCTGGGGAAATACTTAACCCAATTTTCCTTGCAAAAACCTAAAAAAAGAACTCAGAAGAAATAAACCATACTAAAAAAATTAGAAGAAAATATGAAATATCTCATTGGAAAATCAACTAACCTTAAAAACAGATCCAGGAGAAATAATTTAAAAATTATTGGGATATCTAAAAGGCACAACCTGAAAAAGAACCTAGACTTCATATTTCAAGAAATAATAGAGGAAACTTGCCCAGAGATCCTAAAAGCAGAAGGTAAAATAGAAATTGGGGGATTTCACTGGTCACCTACTGAAAGAGATCCCAAAAGAAAAACCTCCAGGAATATGATTGCCAAACTTAAGAAAAAATACTAAAAACTGCTAGAAACAAGCAATTCAATTACCACGGCTCTATAGTCAGGATTACAAAGGATCTGGCAGCATCTATGTTAAGGATTCAGAGGGCTTTGAATATGATATTCCAGAAGGTCAAAAGATTTTGGATTACAACTGAGAGACAACTTCCCAGGAAAACTGAACATCAGGGCAGCTAGGTGACACAGTGGATAAAGCACCGGCCCTGGAGTCAGGAGTACCTGGGTCCAAATCCGGTCTCAGACACTTAATAATTTGTGTGGCCTTGGGCATGCCACTTAACCCCATTTGCCTTGCAAAAACCTAAAAACAAAAAAACAAAAAAACAAAAAACAAAAAACTGAACATCCCCTTTCGGGGGAAAAGATGGACTTTCAGTGAAACAGGGGACTTTAAAACTTTCCTATTTGAAAAACCAGAGCTGAACAAAAAGTCTGATCTCCAAGTACAGGACTCAGGTGAACCATACAGGGGGTGGATGAGAAGGAGTAACTTTGAGGAACTTAATGATGTTGAGCTGTTTGTATGTGAAGAAGATATTGATAACTCATATGAACTTTCTCATTTATAAGAGTAGTTAGACACAGGAAAAAGCTGAATATAATGTTATAAGTCACTGTGGGTTGTCCCCAAAACCCCTCAAAACCTTGGAAGTGCAGTAAATCAGTCTTAGACTGAGGAAATGAGCAAACAAAAGAAAAAAGAAGAATCTGACCATAGAAAATTACTTCGGTTCCATGTAAAGTTCAGAAGATGACAAAATTGAAGTTTCTGTATCCAAAACCTGCAAGAGAAATAGAAAATGGGCTCAGGCTATGGATGAGCTCAAGAAAGACTTTGAAAAGTAATTAAGGAAGTTAGAGGAAAATTGGGTGGTGGACTGAGAGCATGCACATAAATCATGAAAATCAAATGAGCAGCTTGGTGAAAGAAATACAAAAAATTACTGACAAACATAATGTTAAAAACCACTTAAGGCCAAATGAAAAAAGAAACACAAAAGGCAAATGAGGAGAAGAATGACTTAAAAAGCAGAATTGGGCAGCTGGAAAAGGAGATGATAATAAATCTCTCTGAAGAAATTAATTCCTGTTTACTCTCACAACAAGTTTATTGTAATAATATAAAATAAATAAAACAAAAAAGGAAGCCAATGACTGCAAGAAATCAGGAAGAAATAAAATTATTCAAACCCCCCCAAAATTAGAAGAAAATGTGAAATATCTCATTGGAAAAACAACTGACATTGAAAACAAATCCAGAAGAGATATGTTTTATTGGGCTATCTAAAAGTCACAATAAGGAAAAGAGCTTAGACTTCATTTTTCAAAAAATAATATAGCAAAATTGCCCTGAGATCCTAGAGGCAGAGGGTAAAATAGAAATTGAGGGAATTCATTGATCACCTCCTGAAAGAGATTGAAAAAGAAAAATGTCCAGAAATATAGCCAAATTCCAAAACTCCCAAGTCAAAGAGAAAATTCTAAAAACTGACAGAAACAAGCAATCCAACTACCATAACTCTATAGTCAGGATTACACAGGATCTGGCCACATCTATATTAAGGGCTCATAGGGCTTATAATATGATATTCCAAAAGGCAAAAGATCTTGGTTTACAACCAAGAATCAACTACCCAGCATAACTGAACACCCTCTTCCAAGGGAAAAGATGGACTTTCAATGAAACAGGGGACTTTAAAACTTTCCTATGGAAACAACCAGAGCTGAACAGAAAATTTTCTCTCCAAGTACAGTACTCAGGGGAATCAAAGAGAGGGAGAATGAAAGGACTAACTATGAGGGATTATAATGATTAATTTAATAAAACTGTGCAACAGTAGAGACTAAGGACAGGAAATTCAAATGTTGTTCATCCTGTTTTGGAAAAGGACCAGTGTGTATCAAATGAATTTATGTGAGGCAAAAGCACATGAAGGTATTAGCCTCACTCTCCTTCTGAATCATTAAAATCTAGGACACAATTCAAAACAATTTGTTATAGCTCCAGGATGTATTAGATGACCTTGGTGTTTTTGATGCCTAACCAAGTTCTAAGTTTCCAAAATTCTTGCTTCAGTTGCCATCATGGGCCATAGGAACAAATAGCTCCCATCTGCCCATTCTGGGTACATACCTACATGAAGTCTTGGTTTAGACATTCCTTTAAATCACCAACTAGTTTGAGGTCTGTTGGTTACCCTCAACCTTGTTTAATTGGTCTTCTGAGATGATTTCCTCTGAGGTGTGGCCATGCTCCAGTTTCTTACCTCATGCTATAGATGAGACTTGAAGTAATAGTGGACACCAAAAATGGATGTAGTCCTAAGATATGACCTGCAAATACAGAATCTATAAAATCTTCCAACTCTTTTAATATGGATAATGAGGAAAATCAAATCATTAAAAAGGGCTTCACCTTTTTTGAGTGTGAGTAAGATGATCCTGCCCTCAAAAGGAGTAGATATGTTGGGAAAAGGAAAAGTCTGGGTTGAGAGTGGGGGTAATACTGGGGAGGGGTAATCATACAGGAAGATAATGAATTAAGTTTTCCAAAAGAATTTCATTTGAGATGTCAAAAGAAGATTCTGGGGAGACTTACAACAAGCTATTGAAAACATGGGATTGGAAGTAGATAGGCAGGTACATAGAACTACATGAAGCTTTGAAGTGAATAAGTGAATAAATAAAAATTTATAAGAATTTTCAGTCAAAAAGATAAAAGCCTTGAAAACAAAGCCTTAAGTAATGCATAGAAAAGGCTGGCAAAAGATTTAATGAAAGAAAAAATGGGAAATCATCAGGGAAGTGAATGTTCTATCACAGAATCCAAGGGAAGATAGTCTCAAGAGGGAAGAAAGAAAGAAGGTAACAACATCATTGTTGACCACTGCCTTATCAGCTTAGTGGTACTTTAAAATAGGAAATATAGAACATTCAGATTTAAAATTTCATCTTCTATTTCCTGTTTCATTCTATATATTCAGCTAAGATGAACAATGGAACTTCATTTAGTGTATGATAATTGTTGTCTCTTTTCATTTACAGTGTTCATTCTGTCTGTTTTATTTCTGAAAGCATTAAAGCTGTTAGTGTTTGATTGATGACCACGCATATAGACATGAAGCCTTCATTAAGTTATTAGAAAGTTAAGAAAGCTTTGTGATACTTATTTCCCTCAAAGACCCTTCAGTGACATGCCAATTTAATGTCACCATTATAATAAAGTTTTTGAGATAAATGTGAGTGTCAGGCTCTAGCTGAAAGTGGTACTATTTTGTGAATTAATCTTTCCATTTCAGTGCTCATCTATAAGAGAATTAAGCAATAAATATAGATAAATGAAAAAATTCTGCAACTTAAAAAAGAAAGTTTTCATCATTACTGGCAAAGAACTTTCTTTTCACTTGAGGGGGGAAGATTATAAAATAAATTCAATGCATCTGAGTGCTTTCATCCTCCATTTAAATGAAAATGAGAATATATTTCATTTTAATTTAAACCTACAAAAATAAAAATGGAGTAATGGCTTAGCTTCTCTGTTCAAATAAATTGAAAGTATATCCAGAAGTAAAATTAATTTCAATAATAATTTGTTATAAATATATACTAGGTGCAACATCATTAGACATGACATTTTAAAGCCATGTATGAATAGAAATGAAGATAGGTCTATCACATAACAAAAATTAGGGAAATTTTTCAAGGCAAATTTCTCAAACCTACAATTTAGGAATTAAAAGCACAAGATACTCCAGGGTTGTTTTTTTAACAGATTAACATGGGTAAGGAATAAGGGATAAAGTATTTAATAACAATTACAATAGCTAGTATTTATATTGTATGTACTTTAAGATTTGCAAAGGCTTTAATATCTTAATTTCATTTAATCTTCATAGCAACTCTATAATAATTAAGTCAATAGTCAATAAACATTAGTAAGCATCTATTAGGTGCTAAGCATTTTGCTAAACATTGGTAATAAAAAGACAAAAAATAGTTCCTAACCTGTGAAGGAACTTGATCTAATTAAGAAAGATAACTTGAAAAGAAAGGTGTTGAATGCAGCCATGAGAAGGGTTACCCATGGGTTCATGGTTGAAACAGGTTCAAAAGAGTTGGAGCCAGGTTTGTGAAATCTCTGGAAACTCTCCATTGCTATACCTGGAGCCTGCTATTCTGTCCAGATGTCAGCACTTTCTAGCCTCTGCAGACTTCTCTATGGGCTTTTAGCAGTTAGGCAAAATAGCTAACTGAATCACAAGGCTGTGCCTTCCTTGAGACTCCTTCCCTATTGAAAAGTATTGAGACTTTGCCCCTTCTATCCCTGATGGGCAATCCAGGACTTCAGTGCTGTATGGTGACCTGAATTGCAATTCCCTAGCCACTCTTAAAAATCCTATATTTGCTAGACCAGTGGGTTTCTTTATTCCAAGTTGACACATGGAATGAAGTTCAAGTAGCATGTTGGGTGGGAAATGATGAAATGACTATCCTGAGAAACCTTCTTAATGAAGGCGCTAGGATGAGTGAGAGAGTAAAGGTAGATAACTTCTTCAATAAAGGTAGAACTCAAATTGTAGGATATTTTTAGGGACTATTTAAAGGTGCTTGCATGTATTCTGTAAGCAATAGGAAGCATTTGAAAAAGAATATTGAGCAAGGAGTTGTCATTTTTTGACCTAGGCACTTGGAAAATATAATTTTGGCCTAAATAGAACTTAGAAAGATGCAAACTTAAACTAGAAAGGAATAAAAATTATAGATTCTTGAACTACTCAGAATCATTGGGTTAATGATTTAGAACTAGAAGTGCTCTTAAAGTTCTTCTAGTTCCCTCCTTTAAAAGATGAAGAAAATAAGACCCAGTAGAAAGATGCAATTTAACTAAGAGGCTACTTAAGCCAGAATAGATGCAAAGAGAAGGCTCTTATTTCCAGTTATATAATTTAAAAAACTACCTGAATTTCCTCCCTAAATCCAATGGAAATGGAAATGTGAATGAATGAGAGGGCCCTAAAATCTTTGTTCTTTAGAGACCAATGAACTCTCACATTCCAAGAAACAAAGTATCCATTACCTAATGTCACAGAGAATGGAAAACTAATTTTTCACCATAAAACAGTGCTGAACATTTGAAGACAAAAATAGTGTTTAAAGTTTAATATTCAGAAGTCCTGAGCTCACATTATTTCATTGAAATTAAACTGCAAAGGGAAGTAGAACTGCTTTCCATGTTAACACAGAAAATCATGGGGGGCAGCTAGGTGGCACACTAGATAGAGCACTGGCCATGGAGTAAGGAGTACCTGAATTCAAATCTGACCTCAAACACTTAATAATTACCTAGCTGTGTGGCCTTGGGCAAGACACTTAAACCCATTTACCTTGTAAAAATCTAAAAAAAAATAGGGAAGTAGTTGGGGGGGGGGGAAAGGGGAAAACAGAACAGATAAAATGGAAGGCAAAAGTAGAAGGAAAAGTAAAGTTATAGTTAAAATTTAAAAGAAAAGGGGAAAGGAAGCAAAATACTGGTGAAGGAAAGAAAAATATAATTGGGGAAAGAGAGCATAAAGGGAAATATAGAATTAGATATCTTATTTGTAAATGTAAATGGGATGAATTCTCCCATAAAGCAGAAACAGATAGCAGAAAAACCAGAATCCTAAAATATATTGTTTATTAGAGACACATTTGAAGCACAGAGATATACATAGTGTAAAGGTAAAATACTAGAGTAATATAGGTGATGCTTCAGTTGAAGCAAAATAATCAGGGGTGGCAATCCTGCTCTCAGACAAAGCAAAAGCAAAGTAGATATCATTAAAGGGATAAGGAAGAAAACTATATCTTCTTGAAAGGTACTAAAGGCAATGAAGTTATATCATTACTAAACATATATGAAACAAGTGGTATAGCTTCCAAATTCATAGAGAAGCTGAACAAATTATAAGGAGACATAGGTAGCAAAATTAACTAATGAAGTTTCACAACTTCCCTCTCTCAGAACTAAATAAATCTAACCACAAAAGAAAGAAGAAGGAAGTTAAGAAGGTAAAAAATATTTTTAAAAAACTTATATTTGATACACCTCTGGAGAAAACTGAATGGGAGGTAGAAAAGAATATACCTTTCTTCTGCAGTACATGGCACCTGAATGAAAATTGATAATATATTAGGTCATAAAATGCAAAAAGGCAGGAAATAATAAATATGTGCTTTTATGATGCAATAAAAATTACATGTAATAACAGGCTATGAAAAGATAAACCAAAAATTAATTGAAAACTAAATTAGCCTAATTTTAAAGAATGACAGGATCAAACAACAAATCAGAAAAAAAATCAACTATTTCATCCAAGAAAATGATAACATTGAGACATCAAACCATAATTTATGGGATGCAACCAAAGCAGTTTAGGGGAAATTTTATATCTCTAAATGCTTATATGAATAAAATAGAAAAAGAAGAGAGCAATGAATTGGACATCAACTAAAAGAAGTTAGATAAGAACAAATTAAAATCCTCAATTATATACTAAATCAGTTTCTGAAAAATCAAAGGAGAGATTAATGCAATTGAAAGCAAGAAAACTACTGATCTAATAGATAAAACTAAGAGTCGGTATCAGGAAAAAATAATTAAATAGATAAATTTAGGGGTAATTTGATTACAAAGAAAAAAAGAATACTAAGCTTCCAGTATCAAAAATGAAAAAGGTCAACTTACCATCAATGGGGAGAAAATTAAAGAGATAATTCAGAGCTAATTTGCCCAACTATATGTTAATAAATTTGACAACCTGAGAGAAATGGATGAATATTTACAAAACTACAAACTATTCAGATTAACAGAAGAGAAAATATTTAAATAGCCCTATTTCAGAAAAAGAAATTAAAGAAACCATCAATAAACTTTCTAAGAAAAAGTCCCCAAGTAAATTCTACCAAACATTTATGGAACAATGAATTCCAATTCTACATAAACTATTTCAAAAAACTGAAAGGGTTCTGCCAAATATATTTTATGACACCAATATATTTCTCATACCTAAACTAGGGAGAACCAAAGCAAACAAAGAAAATCACCCTAATGAACACTGATGCAAAAATCTTAAATAAAATTTTAGCAAAGAGATTACAAGTAAATACTAGGATAATAAATCATGATCAGGTAGAAATTATACCAGGAGGCAGGAATGGTTCAATATTAGGAAAACAACACAACTGAATATATCAATAACAAAACCACAGGAATCATATGATTATCTCAACAGATGCCAAAAAAGCCTTTGACAAAATACAGCATCCATTCCTATTAAAAATACTAGAAAATGTTTAGGCATAAATGGAGTTTTTCTTAAAATAGTATGCTGTATCAAATTTAAAATTATCAATGGATATTAAATGTTGTGAGAATAAATTTGAAGAATTTCCAATAATATCAGGGGTGATATAAAGATGTCCATTATCACCATTACCATTCAATATATTTGTGAAATGCTTGTGTTCATACAATTCACACAAGCAATACAAAAAGAAAAAGAAATTGAAAAAATTACAATTGACAATGAGGAAACAAAACTCAATTGCAGATGATATGATGGTAAAATTAGAAAACCTTAAAAAATCAATTAAAAAGTGGCAAGACATAAAATAAACCCACATAAATCATCAACATTTCTATATAAGAACAATAAAGCTCCAGGGCAAGTGGCAGAAATAGAAATTCTATTTAAATTAACTGGAGATAACATAAAATACTTGTGAATATACCTCCTAAGATAAATCCAGAAATTGTATGAATACAATTACAAAACGCATTTCGCTCAAATAAAGTCAGATCTAAACAAATGGAAAAATGTCATTTGCTCCTGGTTAGACCAAGCTAATAAAATAAAAATGACAATTCCACCTAAATTAAGTTAAGTTGCTTATTCAGTGCCATATCAATCAAACTACCAAAAATATTTTGTAGAGCTAGAAAAAATAGTAATAAAATTCATCTGGAGCAACAAAATGTCAAGAATATTAAGGAAACTGATGGGAAAAAAAATACAAAGGAAGATGGCTTAGCTGTACCAGATCTAAATCTATACCAAAAAGTAGCAGTCATGAAAACCGCCTGGTACTGATTAAGAAATAAAGCAATGGACCACTGAATTAGCACAGGTACAAAAGAAACAATAGTAAATGAGTGTAGCAATCTCTAGATTGACAAATCCAAAAACATTAGTTTATCAGTTTTATTTGATGACAAAAGTGAACTAAAGGGGCAAATAAAGAAGAGGAGAGTTATTGATATTGCATCTCTAAAAATCTCACAAAATCAATTATTCTAACCCTATCTCTAATCATACAGGAAAGTTTTCTTTCAAAGTAATGAATGAACAGGGTACTCCTGTATTCCCAAAGCCACTTTGTGAACTTTGACTATTTTCATCTTGGTCAAACTTTGTACGGTGTCAACCAGAACTGACTCTTGAGGATCAAATTTTAGTGTGAGTATTTTTATCCCAGCAGATGTCAAACACTACAAATCAAATTTAATTTCTTATTTTTGTCTCTTGTCTAGATTTAAGAAAATGAAGAGGATATATTAAAGCAAATTAAATATAAATGTGTCGCACATGCTTTTTTCCTACAGAAGAACTTGTTGTTAAACATTTTTTATAAAAATTTTGGGAAAAATAATACCTCAAATTTTTAAACCTTTGCCTTAGTAAATCATTATTATTAATATGACAGTGAATTAGAGTATCTTTTCAGGTGAACATTTATAGTTTGCAATTCTTTTTTTGATTTTTTTATATTATTTGATCACTTATCTATTGGGAAATGTCTCTTGGTACTGCATATTTCCATCAATCGCAAACTTTTTTTTTATTTTAGACTTCTTGAAAAAAATGTTGCTGGGGTTTTTTTTCCTACTTTTCAGTTCCTTTTAAGATTATGACTTCATGGATTTTATTTATGCAAAAGTTTTTTCTCTCTAGGGTAGTTGATATTGTCTAGGTTATATATTATGATTTCTACCATCTCTTGAATGAATGAATGAAAATCTTTAAGAATTTTCTAATATGGACTTTACTCACATTTTAAAAAAAAGAGAGTCACTTTCTAGCAAGGAATTATCAAAACTATCAGGTCCTGGCCAAGAAACAGAAAATTAGAGCAAATGAACAGAATACCTTAATAAAATTTATTTATTAATTTGCTAAGGTAATGTAATATAATTCATTAATGTAATTTATTTTCACAAATGAACATAGTGAACTTTTATTTGACTGGTAGAAAGACTTAAGTTTTAGGAATGAGAATTCATTTTGTTATATCAATTGGTGGGAAAACTGGAAAGTAGTCTAACAGAAACTAGAAATCCACCAATATCTTGCAACAAAGGTCAAAATGGATACATGACCTAGATATAAAGAAAGTTATGAATGGGTGAACAAACTGAGAACAAACAAGAGTTAGAGAGCAGTATAATATATAAAATAGATATTTTCAATTACATTAAATTACAAAGGATTTATACAAATAAAAACTTAGCATTCCATGACATACATATACCACATTTTGTTAAACCATTCCCGAGTTGAAGGACATTCACTTAATTTCCAGTTTTTTGCCACCACAAACAGGGCCACTATGAATATTTTTGTACAAGTGATGTTTTTTATCATTTTTCATCTCTTCAGGGTATAGACCCAGTAGTGGTATTTGATGGATCAAGGGTATGCACATTTTGGTTGCCCTTTGGATGTAGCTCCAAATTGCTCTCCAGAAAGGCTGGGTGAGCTCACAGCTCCACCAACAATGTATTAATGTCTCAGACTTCCCACATCCCTTCCAAAATTGAGCATTGTCCTTTCTGGTCATATTGGCCAGTCTTAGAGGTGTGAAGTGGTACCTCAGAGATGCTTTAATTTTCAATTCTCTAATAAGTAGTGATTTAGAGCAATTTTTCATATGACTACAGATCACTTTGATTCCCTCATCTGTAAATTGACTTTGCATATCCTTTGACCATTTGTCAATTGGGAAATGGCTTGTTTTTTTTAAAAAATTTGACTCAGTTCTCTGTATATTTTAGAAATGTCAGAAATACTACTTGCAAAAATTATTTCCCAATTTACTACATTTCTTTTTATCTAGGTCTGTGCAAAAGCTTTTTAAATTTAATGTAATCAAAATTATCTAGTTTGTTTTAATGATGTTCTCCATCTCTTCCTTGGTCATAAACTGCTTCCCTTTCCATAGATCTGACAGGCATACTACTCCTTGATCATCTAGTTTGCTAATAATACTGTTTTTTTATGTCTAGATCCAGTATCCATTTTGATCTTATCTTGGTATAGGGTGTGAGGTGTTGGTCTAATCCAAGTTTCTTCCATACAAACTTCCAATTTTCCCAAAAGATTTTAACCGAAGAGAGAGTTTTTATCCCAAAAAGCTGGACTCTTTGGGTTTATCAAACAGCAGATTGTTATAACCATTTCCTACTACTGCACCTAGTCTATTCCATTGATCACTACTCTATTTCTTAGCCAATACCAGACAGTTTTGATGACTGATGATTTATAATATAATTTTAGATCTGGTAAGGCTAAACCACCATCTTTTGAACTTTTTTTCATTGAATCCCTGGAAATTCTTGACTTTTTATTTCTCCATAGGAATTTACTTATAAGTTTTTCTAACTCATTAAAGTGATTTTTTGGAATTTAGATTGGTAGGGCACTAAACAAGTAGTTTTGTTTTGGTGGAATTGTCATTTTTATTATTTTAGCTCAACCTATACATGAGCAATTGATGTTTGCCCAGTTATATAAATCTGATTTTATTTGTGTGAGAAATGTTTTGTAATTTTTTTTCAGAAAGTTTCTGCGTTTGCCTTGGCAGGTAGACTTCCAAGTATTTTATATTGTCTAAAGTTACTTTAACTGAGATTACTCTTTCTAGCTCTTTCTACTGTATCTTGCTAGTCATATTTAGAAATTTTGATGAGTTATGAGAGTTTATTAGATATCCTGAGACATTTCTAGAGTTGCTAATTATATCTACTAGTTTTTTAGATGATTTTTAGATGATTTTCTCTAGGTATACCAACATGTCATCTGCAAAGAGTGAGAGTTTTCTCTCTTCCTTCCCAATTCTAATTCCTTCAATTCCTTTTTCTTCTCTTATTGAAGAAGCTAACAATTTTAATACAATATTGAATAGTAGTGGTGATAATGGGCATCCTTGTTCATGCCTAATCTTATTGGTATTGCTGCTAGCCTATCCCCATTGCATATAATGCTTGATGATGGTTTCAGACAGATTGTTCTAAGGAACAATCCATTTATTCCTACACTCTCTAGTGTTTTTAGTAGGAATGGGTGCTGTATTTTGTCAAAAACTTTTTCAGCATCTATTGATCTAATCATGTGATTTCTGAGAGGTTTGTTATTGCTATAATTAATTATATTATCAATTTTCCTAATATTGAACCAACTCTGCATTCCTGGGATAAATTCTACTTGATCATAATATATTGTCCTAGTGATAAATTGTTGTAATCATTTTGCTAAGATTTTATTTAAGATTTTTTGCATCTATATTCATCAGGGAAATAGGTATATAATTTTCTTTCTCTTTTTTAACTCTTCCTGGTTAAGTTATCAGCACCATATTGGTGTCATAGAAAGAGTTAGGCAGAGTTCCATCTACATCTATTTTTCCAGAGTTTATATAGAAGTGGAACCAATAGTTACATAAATGTTTGATAGAATTCACTTGTAAAGCCATCTAGCCCTGGAAAATTCTTTCTTAGAGAGGTCAATAATGGCTTGTTGAATTTCTTTTTCTCCTCTAAGAATTTGGATGCTATACCATTGGGTGCATACATATTTAGTATTGAAATTGCTTTACTGTCTATGGTACCTTTTAGGAGGATATAATTTCCTTCCTTATCCCTTTTAACACCATCTATTTTTGCAGCTGCTTTGAGATAAGGATTGCTACTACTGTTTTTTTTTTCACTTCAGCTGAAGCAAAATATATTTTGCTCTAAACTTTTACTTTTACTCCATATGTATCTGTCTGCTTCAAGTGAGTTTCCTGCAAGCAGCATATTGGAGGATTCTGGCTTTTAATCCACTCTGCTATTTGCTTATGTTTTAAGGAAGAGTTCATCCCATTTACATTCAAACTTATGATTACTAACACTTTATTGCCCTCCATGCTATCTTCCCTCTGTTTGTACTTTCATCCTTTTCCCCCTTTATCCATATTCCCCAGTAATTTGTTTCTGTATACCGCCACCTTCAGTGTGTTTGCCCTCCTATATCAACCCTTCCCCTTTCTTTCCTATTTCCCTTTTCCCCTTCCTCCTTCCCTTCCTTCTATTAGTTCCCCTTTTTTCTCCCCTTCCCATCCCCCTCCCCTTTTCCCCTTTTAATATTTGAAAAGTAAGATAAGTTTCTTAACTTAAGTGAGTGTATAAGTTAACTTTAAGCCACATCTCATAAGAAGATTCAGGTGGTTCTAACCTCCTCCTTTCTTCCCCTATTGCAATAGGTCTTTTGTACCTCTTAATGTGATGTGATTTACCCCATTAAATCTCCTCCATCCTCCTGTCACATTACTGTCTCCTTTTTTAAGGAGGTATTTTTTTAAATCATTCTGAGTTACAGAAAAGTCATGAGTGTTCATAACGTCTGGCTAACTATGTTCTCTCTAGTAGAGTTACAATTCTTGAGTGTTATTAGAATATTAGAGTCTTTCTCCCAGACAGGAATATATCCAGTTTCATCTTATTGGATAGCAGTCTCATGGACAAGTCATGAGCGTCCATCACTTCTTGCTTAGCATATTCTCTTTAATAGAGTTACAATTCTCAAGAGTTATGAGAATCTTGTTCCCATGCTGGCATATAGCCAGTTTCATCTTATTGAAAAGCAGTTTCTTTTCCTTATATGCCCCTTCTTTTTACGTTTTCATGTATCTCTTGAGCTTCCTGTTTGAAGTCCAAATTTTCTATTTAACTCTGGTCTTTCCATCAGGAAATGTTGGAAGTCTCCCATTTCATTAAATGTCCATCTTTTCTCCTGGAAGAGAAGGCTCAGCTTTGACAGGTGATAGATTTTTGACTGCATTCCAAGCTCCCTTTCTCTTCAGAATATCTCATTCCAGGCCCTTTGATCCCTTAATGTTGATGCAGCCAGGTACTGTATAATGCTTACTGTGGCTCCTTGGTATTTAAATTGTTTCTTTCTGGCTCCTTTCAGGATTTTCTTTTCTCTTTTATCTGATAGTGCTGGAATTTGGCCACAACACTTCTTGGTGTTTTCATTTTAGAATCTCTTTCTGGAGGACATCGATGTATACTTTCAATTATTTTGTCCTCTGGTTCCATGATATCAGGGCAGTTTTCCAACCCTAAATCCTGTAATATTAAGTCAAAGCTTTTTTTCTCTTCAGTGTTTTCAGGAAGTCCTATAATCCTCAGGTTGTCCCTTCTCAATTGGTTCTTGAGGTCAGTGGTTTTGCTGATGAAGTACTTTACATTTTCTTCTATTTTTTGATCTTTTGGTTCTGTTTAACAGAATCTTATTGTGTCATGAAGTCATTAGTTTCCACAGATTCCATTCTTTTCTTAGAACATAATTTTCTTCATTTACCTTTTGCAAGGGGGCAGCTAGGTGGTGTAATGGATAGAGCACGGGCCCTGGAGTCAGGAGTTCAAATAGGGCCTCAACCACTTAACAATTACCTAACTGTGTGGCCTTGGGCAAGCCACTTGATCCCATTGCCTTGCAAAAAATACTAAAAAAAAAACCTGTTATCATTTACCATTTGCAACTCCTTTTACAGTTAGTCAATTCTATTTTTGAAGGCGTTTTCCATTTGCCCAAGTACAGCTTTGAGAGAATTATTTTCTTTTGGAATTTGCTCAATTTAGGATCTGAGAGAATTATTCTCATTCTGTATTTGTCCAATTGTATTTTCCAAGGAATTGTTTTCTTGTTGCGAGATGTCAATTTTCTCTTGCAATGTGTTACTTTTCTCTTGAGTTTTTTTTCCCAACTTTTCCAAATGATTTTTAAACTCCTTCCTGATTTTTTCAAGGAAGTCTTTCTGGGCTGGAGACCAATTCATATTCTCCTCAGAAATGCTAAATCTCTCTGGGTTAGATTCTGGTACTTCTAAGTATTTCTCCATGGGTCCCCTTTTTTGCTGGTTTTTCCTTCATTTTTCTAGGATCTTGTGTTGGGGAAGGGGCTGCTCTCAGATGTTTGCTTTTGAAAACTCTAGAGGCTTTGTTCACTTGGCTTAGTAATTCCAAGGGTCACCAGTAGGGAGTGCTGGTTTCTTTCTCTGGAGTCAATGAAGCCCTCTCCCAATCCTAGAGGGAGAGAGGGAGCAAGTAGGGAGGCAGTGAAAAGGGGCTTCACAGTTTGAGTTGACCTTGAACAATGGGCTGGAAGTCTATTTCCCTTTCTGCTGAATGTGCTCCATAGTCTGCTCCTGAGCCTGAGGGAGTGGGGTGGGGGGCTGCTACCACTTGTTCCTGGAAGAATGCTCTGCTGAAAGCAAGGAGCTCAGGTCACTGAGCTGGAAGATTTCCAGGCATGCAAACCTCTCCTCCCCCTGGCCAAAGACTCCATAGGTAAAGTTTGTTCTCGATCAGCTTCTCACTAAAGTCTCTGCAACTAATGTGGTTCTCTGCTGTCACTGCGCTGATCCACTGACCCTGGCTCCCAGTTCACCCATAGTCTCCTGAGACAGTCCTTGTTGTTAATTGTTCTTCTCCTAGCTTCTTTTTCTGTGTTTTGTCGATTAAGTTTCTGTTAAGAGGTTTCTTTCATGTTATTTTTGAGGGGACACCAGGAGCACTTAACACAGTGCCTGTCTTCTCTCTGCTATCTTAGCTGGAAGTCTCTCAATTCCTAATTTTTGCCAAATGTATTTCCTGGTTTCCAAACCAGTATTATCTGGGAATTTTTATTAACTTTATTTAATAGAGACTAAATTGCTCTGTCAACACAAAACATCACCTCTTTATAATAATTAATAATCTTATAGAGTACCTTGGAGTACTAAGAGGTGAAATTATTTGCTCAGTAATACAGAGCTAGTACATGTCAAAGACATAGTTTAAATTCAAATCTTTTGAAATTTGAATCTGGATTTAATTATAATTGTCAATTATTTTCTTTTAAATTGAATAATCCTTGCATCTGTGGTATTAATCCCATTTGCTAAAAATGAATTATTTTCTTTAGTCTCATTGTGTTTAAAATTTAAAATTTAAAACTTTTTACTAATTTGAATTAGATTGGTTTATAATTCTCTTTCTGTTTTACAACTATTATCTCATCTGATCCTCACTACAACCCTGAGAGATAGGTACTACTTTAAAGTTGAGAAAACTAAGGCAAATAGGGTTAAGTGACTTGTCTAGGGTTATACAGCTAGGAAGTGATGGAAGCTGGATTATAACTCAGATTTTCCTGATGTCAAGTCTATTGCTCTATCTATTGTACTATCTTGCCTGCCTTATATATCTGATATCATATTTCACAGCTCTGTGACTCACTGATCTTAAATTCTCACTTATATAATACCCAGCTTGAAATAGGATTCCTTGGTTAATTCTAAAACTTTGTATTTTTGCTCTAAGGAATCCTTCATTGTCTTACTTAGGCTTCCATAGAACTTCCAACTCGCATTCATGAAGCTCTCAGTTTAGCCAAGGAATTTATTAGCTTGGTTTAAATTGTCTGCTTTGGCTAAGAACTCAATTATTTAGTATATTGCTCTCATTCTGCTTCTCATTAGAGACCTCCTTTTTTGCTTCTTTCAAAATTCATTTCAATTTCTTTAAGTGACTGCATTTCACTGGCTCACAAAGTAAGTAGTATGTCCTTCCTTCTTCTTCTTCTCTACTATCACAGGCAAGTTTTTCAATCTTTGAGTCAGAAATCTACACTTATACCCTTTTATATTTGTCTTTCTGATTCTTGTCATTTCCTCTTGATGAATCTCACCAGGACATCCAATTTATCTTAAATTTTGGAGATATTTTAAGAAAACACTACACTTTAAAAATTATTTTTTTAGAAATTGACATAGAATCAAATGAGACAAATATTATCCTAATAGTCCTAGCTGTGTGACCCTAGACAAGTCACTTAACCCAGTTTGCCTTATTTTTCTCTTCTATAAAGTTGAGTTAATAATAGCACCTATATCTCAGGCTTGTAATGGGGAGCAAATGAGATAATAGTGATAAAGTATTTAGCTTAGTGTCTGTCATATAATAAGTGCTTTATAGGGGCTAGTATTATTATAATTTAAAAGTAAATCTGGACCTTGATCTATAATGGTACTATGAGGCATGTGGACTGTGAAGTATAGAGAATAGGTATTGAATTTCTAGTAAGTTTTTTTTAATTTTAATTCTACTTGCTTGTAGTGTGGTATTATAATTCTGAAGTGACTATGCAATTTCTTAGGAGCAATGGGGTTTAGAAGTATTTGACATTTTTGTACCTATCAAGTTCAATTCTTTTATGCAAAGTAGCATCTGAAATTCAAGGTGGCACAATGTGTCAATTGACTATATAGGCCCTGGGGAGCTGTTGGTGGACACATATATAAATATATGTATTGCATATGAATGCTATGTATAGCATCACACATACACACTAAGAAATTAAGTCTGACTTTTTTCTGTATTTTTGTGTATGTAAAAAACCTTTTCTATGTCCAAAGCCTTGTTAATAGTTTCAAAGGAACTAAGGGTATCTAGAAAAGAACTTAAAATGAGTCCAATTCCCCAAAGAAATACTTTAGATATTGGGCAAACATAAATCAAATAGATTATTATTTACTGATAAGTTTAAAATAAAACCCAGTTCATATCATCTTGGGGGGAGGGGGATGGAACATGGACTATTACTGTCATCTGATTATCCAGCAACAACCCAAAGTCCATGTAAATGGGTCATACCTGAGTGTTCAAAATGCCTGCTGAAAATATTCTTGAAAGCTTCATGGTTATAATCAATTTTTCCATTTTAAGAAGCAAGATTCATTTGCCATGCACATAAAATGATTAAAAAGTGCTATGACAATATTAAAATTCTATGTGAATATAACATCTGCTTGCACAAAATATTTCAAAGAACATATGAGGAGTTAATTTTTTCCACAAAACTTGATTACAAGCTTTGCCAGGAATTCAGTCTCAAAAATTTATTTTAAATCTCCCAAATTTATATCTATAGTCTTTTTTTCCATTTGTAAATAATGCAAACAAAGTAAAAAGAGCACATTAGGGATCCAAGAGCTATAACACACACAAACACATACACACATGTACAGACACACACACCAAAAAAAATCATGACTCACAATTGTCTCAAGAGAGAAAATAGAAGATCAGGGCATGAAATTTTTTCTTGTTGTCTGGAGGAGTTATCAGGGAGGAGAGAAATCTTTCCAATTATGCTTTTCCTATTTGATTAAACAGAACCAAAAAAAGTAAAAGAAAAAAAAAGAACTGGAACTAGGAAGAGAATCAAACACATGTGTTCACTTGATGCTCTCCAAGGCATGGTTACCAATCTCATTGGTTGCTATCCATAATTTCACATCTACACATATATTTCTTCAGATTAGAGGAAGCAAAGTTTCAGTTAGTATCTAGCAAGTTTTCTGGATAGCATTGAGAAGATAGCATCAAAGCAAATAGATGACATTCAGTGAGCTCAGAACATCAGGCCCTATCTCTTTATGTGGAATATATTACTATAAGAGAGTGAACCTTGAAAGTTCAGGACCCAACAACAAAAAAAGGGGAAATTGATCAAATTTTTAATAGAACTTTTAAAGATTTGACCACTATAGTGATCTCTTTATTAGCTACAAAAATTGTCTAAAAAGAGGATAAAGACCTGAGGAGCAAGGAGAATTTTGCAACATTCAGCAGAAATGATGTTGTGTTAATATTTCTTACAATATAAATTCTATAGAGTACAAGGTGTTCACCATCCTAAAGCAGATAGTGAAGGGTCTAGACTATAGAGGAAAACTCTTTACTCTTCAGACTAGCATGGGGAAAGATTTTTGTGAAAGAATGGAAGAAGATGAACTGTGAGCATTTAGAAAGTTTTTTCCAGTTGATTAACTAAAAACTGGCATAATTCATCAAAAAACATGTAATTGGTCTGCAGAAGAATTGGTCTACAGATTGGTCTACAGAAGAATTCTATACACATTTTGTCCTTTGTCTTCAGCAAAGAACTAAATGATTATCATACTATCAGATATGAAAATATGAATAATGTAATGCAGTTATTTGGAGTTAGAATTTATTTTCTTATTATACCATGACCCAGGAATCAACCCTTTTCTGTGCTTCTTGATACAGTGTCAATGTTAGAAAAGAAATAAGAGATTTTCTTTTGTTTTTTTAATCAATGATTTTGATGAGGGGGGAATCATATTGATTAATGTATACCTTTGCAGATGAAATGAAGCTGAAGATAAAATGGTGCATAACATAGTCGGTATCCTAAAAGTTCTTGATGGACTAGCATCATTTCACAAATCCATTAAGAAATTAGAAATAAAAGTAAAATCCTGCAGATAGATCCTACATCAGACTCCCTTGCACAAGATAGGAAGTTAAGTTTGACAGCAGACCACATGAAAAATTCTGAGAATCTTAATAAATTTCAAACTCAATATAAATGAACAATGAATCAGGAGAGCCAGGTTTGTTAATGTAATATTAGCCAACATTTAAAAAAAGCATGGTCTCCAGAAAGAAGGTAATGATAGCTTTTCTCAACTGTGATCAGACCTATTCATAGGTGTCACATTTTAGAAAGAGCATTGACAAATTGAACACAATCAGAATGGTATCAGAATTAGAGATAAATAAAAGGATAAAACCAAATTGCATTCTTTAAATCTGAAGAAGAGCAAACTTAAGAGGATACAGTCAGTAGTTTCAAGTATTTCCTTCTTATCTCTAACTCAGAATATTTTTTTTCTTTCAAGGCAAGGAACAGATGTAATATGCTATGAGAAACTTGCAATGATTTCCCTTCTGCTATCTACTCTTAAACTTATGTAACCCATGGTTCAAATTCTACTTGCATAAGGCTGTCCTCATTAGTGAAGTTTACTTACTTAGTGCTCTCCATTTCCACAATTAGGGCAGATTTGGGAAGAACTAGAAAGAAGTTGGTCTTCCAGCTTCCAGTTTTGAGAGAAATGATATAGTTCCAGACTTTCTGGAAAGGCTATGATATGGGAGAAGAATTAAATGTAGTCTTCTTTTCCTCAGAAAAGAAAATTGTAAGCAAGGAAGGAGAGAGGAGAGAAAGATTTAGGTTTAAAATTAAGAGAAAAAAAACTTAACAGAGTTGTCTGAAAGTTAAATGAGCTAGCCTTGGTAAGAGTGAGTCTCCCTTCACAGAAGTTTCTAAACTTAAGGATGAATAAGTACTTTTTAGGAATAATATGAAGGAATTATTTTTAAATATGACTTGGATTTGATTAACTCTCTTGTCTCTGAATTTTGAGATTTTTGTTATTCTATAATCTATCTTGGGAGATTATTTCAACATTTTTCGTGGGGTCCCACATTTTCTCCTGATGTCTTAAAAAATAGCCTCAATTACCAAGAGTTGGAAATTCTTCTCAAAGAAGTTAAAACTTAGTTTGAGTGAGGTAGACTAACATGAAGATACTATTATTAAAGATGAGGATTAATTTAATATCTTTAAATAATATACATGAGAAGACTTTAAATTCCTTTAGGGTCTCAGTTTCATATACCCTCAGTTTCTATTACAGTATAAGTGTTTGTGCATGAGTGTATTTGAATACTAGATTAATTTGTGAATAGTTGAAGTACAGAAAATACATATTGTCTAATATACATGTCAACATCAGAAAGAATGCAATAGTTAAATGTAATTGGAACAGGAGTCAAAAAACATTCTACTCCGTCATAGGTTTTCTTGGGAAAATGAGAACTAGGTTGGACTTCAAGAGTATGAATGGCAAGTAGCCTGCCAAGAGAAAATTTCTTTCCCCTTCTTAAGCTGTTATTAATACAGCATGAAGAAATGAAATGAGAAATATATCCAAAAAATATAGGTATCAAAATACCTGTTTCCATTACTATAAAATATTCAAGACTTGACGATGTTGTTGACCTCATAAAAGTACTTTAAATATTTTTAATTATTAAGGTCCTGACTCAGATTTATTATAATTCTAAATCTTATTTCTGTGCTGGGTCTCACAAAGCTAAAGCAAGTGACACTTGCAAAAGATGGACAACTGAATGTAACCTCTCCTAAAACATACAGAATGTCTATATTTAAGTAAATTGGGGAGACTTTGGAAATGCTAATTCTGGCCAACTAATTTCTGGACAATTTTTAAGTTGTCTGTTGAGATCATCAAACTTAAGAGAGGGTTACCCCAATTGAATTTTTCCTTCAACCATTGTCTTCATCTTTAAAGAAGTGTATTGTTGGAATGTGGAACAACTAGGCGGCACAGTGAACAGAGTGCTAGAACAAGAGTTAGGCAGTTTCCTTTTTCTGAATTGATATCTTTCCTCAGACCCTTACTAGCCGTGTGACCTAGACAAATAATTTTACTCTGTATGCCTAAGTTCATTTGTAAAATATTAGCTGGAGAAGGAAATGCCAAACCACTTTAGTATCATTAAGAAAACCCCAAAAGGATTTGCTGACTGTATTACTAACTGGTCAGACTTGACCTTACTCCAGAAAGGAGTCAAGGATGAGATATTTGAAATGAATGAACAAAAATTATCAGAATCTGTGTAAGAAATCTAAAAACAGACTGCTATTTTTTTATCAGGGGGGGAAAAACCCCTACTAAGTGTATCAATTTCCCTTGTTTTATTTTTTTATTATAATAAGCATCACCAAAGTGTGTGAGGTGTGTGTTTGCATATGTGTGTATGCTTGTGAAAGCATCACTCTCAAATGCAGAACAGAACTTATTACCTTTTTATAGGTTTTCACAAGGCAAATGGGGTTAAGTGGCTTGCCCAAGGCCACACATCTAGATAATTATTAAGTGTCTAAGACCAGATTTGAACCCACGTACTCCTGACTCCAGGGCCGGTGCTTTATCCACTGCACCACCTAGCCGCCCAGAACTTATTACCTTTGATTCTAATCCCTAGCTTTTCCTAACTTCCCTATTTTTGTTGAGGACACTATAATCCTTCCAATCCCCCAGGTTCACAGTTATCCTGGATGCTTACCTTAACTCATATCAATTGACAAATATAGTTGATTTTACTTCTACAATATATCCTGAATCTATTCCTTTCTCTCTTCATAACAGCTAACACTCAGGTTCATCCTCTTCACCTCTTACTAAACTATAATTATAACTTGTTTCCCTGATTTGTCTTCACCTCTCCAATCCATGTTCCATATAGTGACCAAGTGATATTCTTAAAGCACAAGTCTGACCAGTTAGTAATACAGTCAGTATGCCATTCTATGTGCCTCTGCTAAGCTTGCCCAAGAAACTCCAATCATTCCCATTTAAAATGAGAATAAAACAGTAACTGTCTCCTTGGTCTTTAATGATCTTCATGACCTGGCTCTTATCTGCCCTTCCAAGTATATTACACATTATTCTTCTTCATGCACTCCCTTTTGAACCAGAGATTAATTATGCCATTGCAGTCGAGTTGATCAATAATTTTGAATAAAGTGATTTTTAAAGTTAGAATATTTAGTTATATTTAGAATATTTTAGTTATAACTAAAAGAAGACTTAAGGTTAAGGTCTTCCTGGATCATTTTTCTCTTTACATAACAAGACTTTAATCTTTTACATAATCAGATCTTTTGATAATCTAAGGACTTTATTAGCCTAGACCCTCACTTTGTCCCCTCAGTACCATTTTAAAGTTGATTGACTAGTCATTTCATCACCTGATCTCCAAGCTTAAATTTGATTAAAACAAAAAAAGAAAATAGGAAGATGAAAACCAAAGCTGAGACAGAGAAGTCACTGAGAAATACAGACTGCAATCCCCAAATGTGAAGTTTAATAGAAATATAATCTCATCACCTCTCCATGAAATTAAACACACCAAAGAACCACATGATCCAAAGAGAAGAGGAGACATTTGTATAAGGAGACCCTTGCAATGTGGTTAAACTGGAAAATACAAGCACACATTTAGTAGGGTTTTTCCCTCTGATAAGAAAAATAGCTGTCTGTTTTTCAATTTCTTACATAGATTTTGACAATTTTTGTTCATTTATTAATTTAAAGATTATTGGGCTACCTGAAAGTCATGATCAGGAAAAGAATCTTGACCTTATTTTTAAAGAATTTCTACAGCAAAATTCCCTTGATATCCTAGAAAAAGAGGGTAAAATAGAAATTAAGAAAATACACCAATCTCCCCCAGAAAGAGACAACCCCCAGGAATATTATAGCCAAATTCCACATCTCCCAAGAGAAAATATTACAAGCAGCCAGAAGGACAAAATTCAGATATCATGGAGCCACAGTCAGGATCATACAGGGCTTAGCTGCAACTACATTAAGGGCCTGTAGGTCTTGCAATATAATATTCCAGAAGGCAAAAGAGCAAATCAACTACCCAGCAAAACTGAATATCCTCTTCCAGGGGAAAAGATGGTCTTTCAATGAAACAGGGTAATTTCAAATGTTCCTGTTGAAATGACCAGAGTTGAACAGAAAGTTTGACCTTCAAATGCAGGACTCAGGTGAAGCATAGAGTGGACGAGAAAGGTAAATTATGAGGGACTTAATGATGATGAACTGCATGTATTCCTGCATGGAAAAATTATACTGATAATACTCACATGAACCTTCTCATTTAATAAAGCAGGTAGAAGGAGCTTTTATAGATGAAGGACAAGAAAGAGCTGAATTTAAAGATATAATATATTGCAAAAATGGAGTCAATGGGTAAAAGGGAAATATACTGGGAGTGAGAGGAAGGAAAGGTAGAATAGGCTAAGATATTTCATATAAAAGATATTTCATGTAGCTTTTGCTATGGTATGGAAGGGAGGAAAAGTGAGGGAACCTTCATTCTCATCGGAAATGGCTCAGAGAGGAAACAGCATACACACTCAATAAGGTATAGACATCCAGAAGAAAAAGGAGAGAAGGGGGACAAAGGGGGAGGGGGGATGTGGGTGATAGAGGAAAGGGTAGATCATAGGAGAGGATAGTCAGATATAGTACATTTTATTTTTTACTTTTTGCAAGGTGCTGGGTTTGTGTGGTCTGTCCAGGACCACAGGGCTGATAGGTTGCTGGGTCTCTGGAGTGGGATGTGGGCTTGGGGTCTCTTAGCTCCAAGACCAGTGCTCTATCCTCTACATGACTCAGTTGCCCCACAGCATATTTTTGAAGAAGGACAGAGGGAAAGGAGAGAGAAAATATAATAGATAGTATTGGGGAAGAAAGGATGGAGGGAATTACAACTAGCAAGAGCAACTGTGGAAAAACATGGAAGCAACTTCTATATGGACTTATGATAAAGAATGTGATCCAGCTGAGACAGAGCTGATGGTATCAGAACACATACTGAAACACATTTTTTCTCTTTCTTTTACTTTAATTAAATGTAGATGAACTACAAATGAAATTTAATTTTGTGGGGGGAGGAGTATATGTTTACTCTTAAACAAGAATATTTTAGTAATTTGTATATAAATTAAAGAAAATTTTTAAAAAATTAAAAAAAAATTTGTTCATTTCTTTCATTTTAATTCATCTACACAAACAGGGGTAGTAGAGTAATAGAGAGTATTCTGGAGAAGCAGAGAAATTATCACACCAAGTCCAAGGGGAATTATTCTTAGATAGCATCAAAATTCTGACTTGATTTGCTAAGTTCTGTGACTACTATATCCCTAACCTCCTTCATCTACATTTACTTTTTTTTTAATATCACAGTTGGTCACTAGCTTGGTTCACACATTCTTCATTTCTCATTTATATTCTCACAATAAGCTCTTAATTACCTTCATTGCTTCCAGTCTCTCCTTTTTCCAATTAAAACACCATATGCATGCAAGAATTACATTATTATTACACAGACCTGGTCAAGTTATTTTCCTTCTCAAAAACTGTCAATGGCACCCTATCATTTCTATAAAAACTATAAAACTCCATTTAAAGCCCTGAAAAATCTGATTCTAGCCAACCCTCCTCTACATTCCAGTCAATCTTTACTATTAGCTCTTCTCTGAAATTGAGAAATTACTCCCCACCTTTGTGCATTCATACAAACCATCACCCTCTCTTAAAATGTATGTCCTCTATACCTATATCATAACAGAATTCAAAGAGTTTTTTTCAATTTCAAAAGACTCCAAAGGTAATAATAATGAGGTTCTTTAAGTATGTCAAAGGTAAAAAAACCTGCTAGAGAATCAATGAGAAAGTTTGATCATCTTGACAATAAAGGTTAGTCGAGAAATGATAAAGAAAGAGGAGAAAAAGAAGTCATGCTGTTTTCTTCAAGTTTCATTAAGGATTAAGTTGTTACAGAATTTTCCTTTGGGCAAACAGGTTAAATGCATTAAAATACTAGTAAATACAGAAGGTGTTCTAGAACTATAAAACAGAATACAAAGAAATCATAAGGTCTAGACAGAACCCCTTCAAGTATTTTTAAATTACTCATTTTTGAAACTGGTCAAAAATATGTAATCTGACATGGCAGAAGTACCCTGTACCAGAGGATTATTAAACTGTCACCATGACTCTTACCCATAAGAAATGAACTCGTGGCTATTCTGGGGTAGCACAAATCTGCATAACATTTGTATAATACCTGACAGAATATTGGAAACTATTACAAATTATGGGCCTATCTTAGGCAAAGATGACTTATTGAGGGAAAGGAATTTTTCAAAGGGGAAATATAAGTAATCTGTTTCTTGGAGGAATAAATATCTAAATAAAGCAAAAAATGGGTATAATGTATTAAAATTTTAGCTTACCAAAAAGCTTAGCAAGGCTACATATCAAAGGTATTCTTTTCATTGTTATCAAAGTATTTGAAAGATTGGACAGGAGGAAAGTGATTCTTGGTCCAATACCTGGATTTGGGGCAAGTGAATATTGGCTTTGAAGTCAGAGGATATAGCTTTAAATACCACCTCAAAATTTCCTTCCTGTGTGACTATTAAAAAGTCACTCAGTCTCTCTTCACTTCAATTTATTTGTAATATGAAGGTATCAGTTTAGACAGCCTTTGAGATTCCTTCAATATCTAGATGCAGGTGTCATCCTCAATTCTCACTATGTCTAACTTCTGTCCAATCTGTTGCCAGGCTATTAATTTTACCTTTTCAACAATTTTCAAATACTTCTCCTTTTCTCAAGTAATGACATTATTCTAGTGCAAGCCGTCACCACCTCACACCTGGATTATTGCAATAGTCTGCTGGAAGGTTTGTCTCCCTTAAGTCTCTTCCCATTCTACTCTATCCTCCATTCATCTGATAAAATGGAAATCATTTCACCTTGCCCCTACTCAGTAACCTACAGGGGCATCCCTAATCACTTCCATTTTCAAATACAAATATTATGATATTCAAAGCTTTTCATTATTTTACTGTTTTTATTTTTGTTCAATCATGTCTAACCTTTTGGGAGCCTGTGGACCATAGTAGACTAATGCTGTTCATGGGTTTTCTTTGCCAAGATTTGGGAGTGGTTTGTCATTTCCTTTTCCATTGCATTAATGCAAACTGAGGTAAGTTACTTGCCCATGTTTACACAGTTAATAAGTGTCCAAGGCTGGATTTGAATTCAGGCCATCCTAACTCCAGGAAGACTTTCTTTTCATAACCTATTCCACCCATAACCTTTCCAATCTTCTTATATCTTACAACTTACCCCCACAGTCCATCACCCCTATCCCATGTTCTCTTTGATCCAGTGACATTAGCCTCTGTCTGTCTACCATGCCTCTAATGTTCTGTATCTCCACTTCTTTGCTTCTTCAAATTCCGATTGAAATACTAACCTCTAAAGGAAATCCTTCTCAACCCCTTTTATTTCTAATGCTTTTCCTCTCTCAATTATTCCCTATTTATCCTGTATACAATTCAATGGTATGTATTTGTTTATTTTTTTCTCAACAATCTTCAAAGGCAAGAAAAACTTTCTTTTTTACCTTGTGCCTTTTTTTGTATCCCTGGAACTTGGCCCACAACAATGCTCACTGAATAACGGTCAGATCCCTGATTCTGTGAACATAAGTAAAGATAATGAACAGTTATTAGAAGAAATAATGTATAAACAATGAGGAACCCAAGGATCATTAATGACTACAATTTAATCAAAAGCTATTATAAATAAATTTTGAACGAAGTCCTATAATCAATTTAGGTGCTCTACTAGATGGTTAGGAATGCTAAACAAATAAGTCTGGTCTATTGAGGTTATAAGTGAACAGAAGTTGACACTGAAACATAAAATAAAGGATGCTTGAAAGATGATAGAATATAAATGATCTCTTATATGCTAGGAAAGGGAGTGAGGAATCACTGTGAATTTCTTTCCAGGAAATACTCCTAACATCAACTGCAACCAGTTAATTGAGAGAGAGAGAGAGAGAGAGAGAGAGAGAGAGAGAGGGAGAGAGAGAGAGAGAGAGAGTGTGTGTGTGTTAGAGCTTGAAGGGACTTTAGAAATCATCTATTGCTACTCCCTCATTTGTCCTGATAAGCAAATCAAGGTCAAGATTCACAAAACACTATGCTCTTGGTCCAAAAGCAAAGTATGGTGACATTTGGATTAATGAACTACATTAGCTCTAGATACTTCAATAAAAAAAAGCTGTATTAGCTAAGAAGTTCCGAGAAGAGCAAGATAATGGTTAAAGGAATAAAGAAGGCAGTTTCTCAATGGTACTCAAAATCGATCACTATTGAATTCCTTCACACTTCCTATGTGGGTTTAGATTGTTTCTACAAGAGCAACTCTTGCAGAAGAGTGATTACAAAAAGATTCTTCAATTCTTACATTAACCTTTATTGCTACAGAACTAAAATTTTTGGCTAAAAGAAATGCATTAAATTAAGCTTGTGCTTAAGGGTTTCTTAAATTTTTAAGCTAAGGTATAATAGTGAATTATTGCACACTTTTAAAACTTGGAAACAAAATATTCTAAACTAAAAAACTTCTAGATTAAGAGTTTGAGATGACTTTGAACACTTACATTTGATAAAAGTATAAAAAATGCAACATTTGCTCAATTTTCAAGAACAACTGATAGACATCAAAGAAACTGGAAACATAATAGATAATTTCTCCAAAATAGTACCTTTTGCATAATTAATGGATGGGACTGAAAAATTACTATTAATGATTTAGTTAGCACAATCTCTGATGAACATTTTCCATTTGGATGTACTTACTATTGTGAGGTATCTTTTTTTTCGGTTTGTTTTTAGCTAAAACAAGTATTAACACTGAGAAACAAAGTAAAATCTATGAACTAAACATTTGAATCATTGTATCACAAAGTATTAAACCAAGATATTTTTTAAATAGTGAAATATATTCAGTAACATTGTTCCCACTAAAATAATATTCTTTTTGTAACCTAAAATGCAATGGTTTGGTTTCACACAGATTGTCAATTCATATAAGTTGTTACTAAAATAACTACTATAAACATGTCTTTTGATGAGAACTTGAAACACCAAGTAAAGATAAAAATCTAGTTACTTTAAACATACCTCTGTCCTGCTTTTAATTTAGTTTTTCCAGCTCTTCTCTGGATTTATCCATTAATAATCAAAAAAGATCATTGAGAAGTTATGATCAATCACATTTTTAGTAAGGAATAATTTAATAAATAGAAATAACTTCAAAAAGTAGATTCCCTGCTTGTGTAACTGAGGGAAGGAGCTGGGAGGAGTTCAATCTTTGGCAGCATTTTGACCATTCTCAAAAGTACTGTTCACAATCATTTCATTCTGTTACCATCAAACACCAATAGATTTGCTTCCTCAGGTTTAGATTAAGTCTTTTCTTTTAAACTCCTTTTCTCCTACTGTCAGTCTCTGATCTCTTATCTGAGTTGTAGTCCAACATTTCTTTAAATTTCTGACAGCTCCCCCCCTTTAGTTCAACCTGGGGATTCCGCATAGCCAAACTAAAAATACACCATCTGCTACAATATATAGAATTTTGCATGTGATATCTGGCACATGATAGCAAGAAAGTAGCATCTTCTAGTCGTGGGGACATCTGAAACATTATGATACCATTTTGCATCCCTGTCTACCTTAAAAAAAAAACCCAGAACAACTTCCAACCCCTTTTAGCTCAATCATTTTCTGATTCTCTAGGCAGTATTTCTTGATAGGTTCAACTTTGTTATTATTTTTGCTTCTGGGTATTGCAATCTGCAGGCAGTGTTCAAAAAAAACCATATTTGGGTATCTAGCAGACCTGTCACTGTAAAATGTCCTCTCTATAAACTCTAATCTCTGTATTTACCAAACCCTATCAGAGTTAGCTCATATAAACAGCAGACATGCAATATCTCTATTATTAGAATTTTTTCTTTACCCTCCAAGTTGATAAAAATACTCATATTTGCTTAAAGGGGCAACCTCTTTTTTTTCATTGAATGTACATTGCAGGTGTAAAATGCTTAACCTGCAGCATTCCCAATTGGACTAAATTAAAATGTAAAAGGGAAATATTTTATAAAAAAATAAAAATACAATAAAACACAGAGAATCTTAGGTGATTTTCTAAGTCGATATGCAGCTGTAGGGATTTTATGTACAGTTTGCTACTCCCTTCCCCCCCCCTTCTCATTGTGAATATACTAATATACAGAAGATCACAGGATTTTAAACTTAGAAGCAGTCTCATTGACCTTCTAGTCTCATTTGCACTTAAATGGTAAAAGAAGTCATTTTTAGTATGGTAAACAAGGAGTCATAGAGTCTGTGCTTGAAGACATCCAAGGAAGAGGAATACACTATATTCTTGTATATAACCATACAATTATCCCTTCTACATCAAAAGGACTAGGAATATAGTGCCCCCACCATTTGGAAAAGCAGCAAAAAAAAATTTGACCATCCCTTCAAATGGGAGAGATTGGATTTTATTTCTTTTATGAAGTGTTTACAGTGCCTTATTGTAAAATGTGATTTTACTTAATTATAGACTCCATGTCCTCTGCTTGTCTTCATGTTTTGCCTGTGGCTTCCACAAAACTCTCCCCCCCAAAACAACTTCCATTTAATTTCTCGTGCCAACTTGTGATATATAGAAACCATTATGGAGAAAGTCATGATGTGGAAGAGACAATTTTATTTGTAGATGATGATGATGTTTGTCCTTCATTTTCTAAGAAGACCATGACAATCAAGGTGATGATGTCATGACATATACTTGAATTGGATTTGCATGAGGGGGAGGTGCTGGGAAAATCATCAACTTCACTTCCTCCTCTGGGGTCATCTAAGTCCATGGTCAGATATGAATCAGGACCACTGGATATGGTCCTGGATTTGAGACATCAATTGTTATGTGACTTGTACAGGGTTACGCAACTAGTAAGTGCCTGAGGTCAGACTTGAACTCAGATCCTATTAACTTCAGAACAGGAACTCTGTCTATTGCTGTGCCATCTAGTAGCATTAGGAAACTTAGATAGATAGATAGATAGATAGATAGATAGATAGATAGATAGATAGATAGATGATAGATAGGAATATACAGTATACATGAAGATGTATATACATATTGATTATAAAATATCAATGGTGTATTAACATATATAAATTATATAATTATATATTATATTATTTATATTATTATTATTATTATATGATTTACAAAACACATTAACTATCTTCAGCCCCACCTAGCTTCAAGTTAGGTATTTTGAGATATTGACTTTCTAAGAAGATAACTGTGTTTCAATGTGAACTGTATTAACAGAAAATAAATTATTTAAAATTAAAAAAAATTCTCTCACTCTGTTCACAAGACAATGCAAACTGGGAGGTGAACTGAATCACTGTTTATGAAATTCCACTTTAATTATTCCAGTGATCTGTGCTTTCTTTGGTGTAGATAGACCTGAATCAGTGAAGACCACAATACCTCTGTAACTAAGTAAACAGCATTTTGTGTATTTCTGTACTCAAAAATATCCATCGGCCATTGTCCAACCTTCTAATGCTGAGTCTCTCTGAACTTAGATAAGCTGATTTTTAGTTGAGAGATTTTTGCTCTGTCAATTTGTGTATGCAAATCAGGGTCATAATTAAATCAGAATTACTGGAGTTTTGCAGCCAGAGAGAGAGAGAGAGAGAGCACTTGGACTCTAGCAAGTAGGAACAAATGAGTTTAGCACTTAGGTATCAAGAATATTTAGTAAAAATAGAAAGTTAGGACAAGGCATGTAACTCCCTTTCCGATACCGAACTGACATATTCCAGGTGAACTGTTGCCCTCTGCCCTCCTCCTTCCTCTACTTATTGCTTCCCTAATAGGAGAAGAGGGAAGGAAAGGGAATAAGCATTTATATAGACCCTAGTATGTGTCTATCCCTGAGTTAAGCTCATCACAATACTTTAAGGTGAGTGCTGTTATTATTCCTATTTTACTGAATAAATTGAACCAAAGGTCAGCTAGGTGACAGATAGATTATCCCCAGGCTTGAAATCAGGAAACTTTATCTTTCTGAGTTCAAATCTTCACTTATCCACTTACTAGCTATATAACCCTGGGCAAATCAGTTAACTGTCTGGACTAGTTTTCTCAACTGTAAAATAAGCTAGAGAAGGAAATGACAAACCACTCTATTATCTTTGCCTAGAAAATATACAAATGGAGTCCCAAATGAAGTCATAAAGCATTAGAATTATAAAGAGGCAGACACAACTAGAAAGACTGAACAACAACAAATTGAAGCAAATAGAGGCTGAATGTCTTGTCCAGAGTCACAGTCTAAGAAATATTTGAAGCCAAATTTGACCTCGGATCTTCCTAACACCAGGCTCCATAGGTCAGAACCCTTGTAGGGGAAGGTGAACAATGAACCAGTGTCTCTGAATTCTCCTCCCAGAAAGTGAATAGTTTCCTAGGATTATTTCTCCCTTCCCACTCCACCAATCTCTGAGATATTATGTCCCAAGTTCTGATGCCTCCCTCTAGGATTTTTCCACTCCAGTTTACTTTGCCTTCAAAGATTTATTCAAAGTTACTTTTACCCAGGCAACAGAATTGCTAACAAACAGTAATAATGACATTAAAATTAGAAAAACAAGATAAAAATAATCATGGATATTATCAACCTTATATAGCACTTCAGTTTGCAAAACTTTTTTTACAAGCATTTTATCATTTATAACTCTCAACAACCCTGTAATGTTATTACTACAAAGATTATTATTCATGCTTTACAGATGAGATAATAGGCTCCTATAGGTTACCTGAAAGTGCTTAAATCCTGGTTTGCTACTTAATACCTACAGGACCTTGGATAAGTCAGTCAAACATTCATATTCTTTTGCCTTATTATAAAATGAGAAACCTAAAGAAGATAATATTTTAAGGCTCCTCCATGGGCTTCTTCCATGATCTTTTGATTTCTTCATGGTAAGACCATTAGGAAATATCAGAAATGGGTTTTGAAAACATGTCTTCTTAGTCCTAACTCCAAAATTCTATAAAATACATTATAATCGTGATTCAAAGCCTTTCCAGCTTGGCAAATTCTGTTGGAACAAGTCCAAGAACTCAGGATCAGTTCTCTTACCAAATGTGTGGTGAAGAGTGCTGGACTGATCACAGACTCATCCTCCCCAATCTAAATATTCACATACAACCAAAGTGGCAGCCCCAAAGCAAAATGACTACCAGAAGACAATGTCAAAAAATTAGAGTATCTCTCTGAGTGGGAACAGTTTGTTGCTAATTTGGAGGGAAAACTGAGCCACCACACAGCTGTCAGCAGTGAAGCGGAAAAAAGAATGTGAAGCTTGCAGAGATCAAGTATACAGCACTGCATTTGCTCATCTAGGTCACAAAACTGTCAAATATGAAGGGTAGAGACTTAATAGATTGTCATCAAGCAATACAGAAGCCATTGACCCTTTATCTCAAATTGAAGTCATTAAGTTCCTAGCTGAATTTGCAATGGAAGAAGAGATTTTGAATGTCATTAGGTTCCTTTCAAGTGGCAAAACACCAGGTGCTGATTCTATTCCAGGTGAGATCTACAAAGTGTGTGTGGGAGGGGACAGAGGGAGTCCATTGCTCATCCAAAAGCTAGCTGAGGGGTGGCTAGGTGGAGCAGTGGATAGAGCACCGGCCCTGGAGTCAGGAGTACCTGGGTTCTAATTACCTATCTGTGTGGCCTTGGGCAAGCCACTAAACTCCATTTGCCTTGCAAAAACCTAAAAAAAAGCTAGCTGAAATTTTCCAGATTAGTATGAAGAGATTATCCACCCAGAAATTCAAGGATACCTTCATCATCCATCTCTATAAAGGTAAAGACAATAGATTGTCCTGTGACAATAGCAGGGGTGTTTCTCTTTTAGTCAATGCTGGTAAGATTTTTGCTAGAGTCCTTCTCAATAGGTTGATCCTTCACCTTAGAAGAGGATCACCTCTGTGAGAGCCAGTGTGGCTTCAGAAAGCATAGCAGAACAGTCTATATGGTGTTTGTTGCTTGACAACTCCAGGAGAAAAACCAGGAACAGAACAGAGGTCTATATACAACATTTGTAGATCTGACCAAGGTCTTTGATATCATCAGTTATGCAGACTTATGGAAAGTTATGCCAAAACTTGGTTGCCTGCAGAAGTTCATTAGTATTGTGCATTTATTACATGCTTGCCTGGATTCTGGATAATAGATGATTCTCTCAAGATTTCCCAGTCACCAATGGAGTGACACAAGGATGTGTCCTTATTTCCATGTTTTTTACATGATATTTTAAGCCATGTTATCAAATACCTTCACTGAGGATGAGCACAACATCAAGATCAGCTACCATACTGATGGTAAATTCAACTTGAAAAGGCAAGACCAAAATGGAAAGAGTGCTGGTGCATGATCTTTTGCTTGCATATGATTGTACACTCAATGCAGTCTCTGAATCTGAAATGCAACAAAGTACAAATTGATTCTCAGAAGCTTGTACTAATTTTGGCCTAACAATTAACACCAAGGAAACACAGGTGCTCCATCAGCCAGCATCACACCATCCATATGTGGAACCATTGATTGCAGCAAATGGAAAAGTTTTGAGTACTGTGGATAAGTTCACTTAAATTGACAATGTCCTTCCCAGGGAAGTACATATTGATAATGAGGTTGGCACGTGTATTATCAGAGCTAGCTCAATATTTTGGAGGTCTGAAAGAAAGTGTGGGAGAGAAGTGGTATTAGACTAACTACCAAACTGAAGTTCTACAGACTTGTGCTGAATCCATTGGTGTATGACTATGAAACCTGGAAAGTCTACCAATGCCATGTCAGGAAACTGAACTGTTGCCTTTTAAATTGTCTTAAGAAGATTCTAAAGGTCACCTAACAGAAAAAGATATGAGACACTGAGGTCCTTTCTCAAGCCAAGTATTCCAACATCACTACAAAGAATGCAACTACAGTGGACTGACTTTGTTGTTAGAATGCCAGAAGTAGATTTACCAAAAAGACTACTTTATGGAGAACTCACACAGGGCAGGTGCTTACAAGGGCATTGGGAGAAGTGATATCAGGATACCTTGAAAATCTCTCTGAAGCACTTTAGAACTGATTGTGCAAAGTGGGAGACACTGGCACAGGACTGCCCAGCATGCTGTGCCCTCATCAGTGAGGGTGCTGTGCTCTATGAACACCTGGAGTGTTCACATAGACTATTTGTGCCTGACCTATGGAAGAGAATTCTGAGCTTGTACTGATCTGATCAGTCAGCTAGACACACTGTGATTTTTCCCAAACAAAATGGTGTTATTTTGGTCTTCTTTGATAATGAAGAACAACTTTTTTTTAGGCTTTTGCAAGGCAAATGGGGTTAAGTGGTTTGACCAAGGCCACACAGCCAGGTAATTATTAAGTGTCTGAGGCCAGATTTGAACTCAGGTACTCCTGACTCCAGGGCTGGTGCTCTATCCACTGCACCACCTAGCCACCCCATGGAGGACAATTATTAAGAAAAATACAGGAGAGGTTAATTATGAAAAAAATTCATTTCTCTTATTATTATCTCTCTCCCCTCCATTGGGGAAAAAGTCCTTAGATATTTACTAGCCATGTGGTTGGGGGAAGGAAACACAATCTTGCTCAATTTCTACATCTACATCACAGCCATTATAAGGAGCAAATAAAATAATTTGCAATCTAGAATTAAACTGTTGCTAAATGAAATTTTTAGTTGATTTAAGCCTCATATCTACTAAAATGGACATCTTCAACTCTTTACATATTTTAGTAGGACAAGTCTTTCTATTTCATTAATATTAGGCTTTCATCTGTAAAACTAACAAATGTTGTTATCACGATGTTGGCATGACTTAATTTATACTACAGGATAATATGCTGCCAAATTGTCTATTATATCTTGCCAAGGAAGTTTCTGACTGCATGTGGGATTTGCCTAGAGTAAGTCAACAAATGGTCCTCAAGCTGCTTCTCAATGTGAAGTTCTCTACCCAATTTGCACAATTCAGTCACAAACTTTTCCACACTTTCCTCTAAACACATTTTTTTTTGTCCCTGGACAGTGAGTTCTGCAAGGTTTTGAACTCACATTTCACTGATAATTCTTAGAGGTGGAGTAAGGAAGAGAGTGCTGAGAGTAAAGGATGGAAGAAAAAAAGAAAAAACTGTAAGTCTGTGTTTAAAATATTGATAACTACATCTCAGTATAAGAATCAATATAATTCTTCATTAAATTTTTTATTATAAACATATATACATTCTCTACCTTTTATGGTTGTCAAAGAACTTTAGACTTCAGAGAAAATCTAGCCCAAATATTAATTTAAAGAGAAAAAACCTGGTCTACAGAAAGTTTGTGTCTTCCCAGTCATACAATGTCAAGAACCAGGACTAAGACTAACAAGACTCAAGTCTTTTGATTTTTAATACAAAGCACCATGCTACTTTCTTCTTATAAATTAAATTATAGAAATAATAATAATATAGGAATAATATTGATGATAGCTGGCAATTTATTGTTGATGATCAGTTGATCTGACTCTATATGGGCCCCATTGGCTTATATTTTCTTGGCAAATATACTGTAGTGGTTTGCCTTTTCTTTCAGAAGTGTGTCCCTCAGGAGTACCTGAGGAATTGAAGCAAATAGTTAAGGCCAGATTTGAACTCAGCTCTTACTGACTCCAAACCTGATAGAATATCCTCCTCAAGATCACATTTACATGGTATTTAAAAGTTTATATAGTGTTTGATCATGTATCACCCCCAAGTAGGGATACAAAAATAAAAGATTAAACACAATTTCTGTATTCAAGAACCTTGCGTTCTATTAGGGGAGATCAACATATAATTAGCTGCTTACAAGATTATGATCAGATCTATATGATAGAAAGGATCTCCAAGTGAGACACTATAGAACTGAAAAAGGAAGGGGCCCAGGACACATAGTCTTGGTTAGAGGGTGTGACAAATGAGAAGATTCAGCAAAGGAATGGTTGGACAGATAGAAGAAAAACTAGAGGAGGGAAGTATCAAAAACAAACAAACTAAGAAAGAGTATACAGGAATAGATGAGTATCCAAGTCTGCAGGGAAGCCAGAATTTGGGACAAAGAAAAGGCCATTAGATTTGACAGTGAAGTAATTAAATAGAAACTTGGTAGAGGGCAGTTTCAGTTGAATGAAAAGAAATAAAGTCAGATTGTAGAAGTTTTAGAAGAAAGTGAGAGAGAAGGAAGTAGACAATCATAAATGGCCTTCTCGAGGAGCTATCATGAAGGGGAGAAGAGAGCTAAAAGGTTGAAGTGCACATTTTTTAAGGGTGGACAAGATATGACATGTTTGTAGTCAGCAGAGTCAGAGCTTGATTCATTGATTTAAAAATCAGCATTATTGGGGTGGCTAGGTGCCGCAGTGGATAGAGCACTGGCCCTGGAGTCAGGAGTACCTGAGTTCAAATCTGGTCTCAGACACTTATTAATTACCTAGCTCTGTGGCCTTGGGCAAACCACTTAACCCCATTTGCCTTACAAAAACCTTAAAAAAATCAATATTATTGAGGTAATAGCACAGCAAAGGAAGTGGTCTGATTTTCAAGGAAATTCTAGGAAAGAGAAAGAAGTGGGGTCAATGATAGCCTTAGTTAAGAAGCCCCTGGGTATATAATGAAGAGCAAAAGAAAACAGTAATAAAAAATGGAAGATGAATCCTTAGGAAAAACTATTCTGGATATCAAGGGAGGAAAGAAAATAAGAAATTGATTGATTAATAATATCAAATGCTTTAGAAAGATCCAGAAATATGAACACTGAAGAAAAAGTCATTTTATGATAAGGACATCATTAATGACTTAGGAGAGAGAAATTTCAGTACAAATTGCAACTCATAGATTGAACTCATAAATGATTGGTCGAAGGATATACACCAAATTATGTCTATTCCAATCCTTCAAGGAACTACCTCTACACCACACTAGCAGTTTTGTTCCCAGGGTATGAAAAACATCCAGTTTTTAAATCACTGATATATTAAAAGGCATGTAACTGTTGTCAGTAGTTGAAACATGAACAAAAGTCAACAGACTGTAGAGAATTGGAATACTTGATAATAATGGTCTAATAAATTCAATGAGTTTGACAAATATCAGCTTGTTATGTCTCTATCAATCAACACATCATTGGACAGTATATTATTCAAATAGATTGATTTGGTAACTATCTCCAGTTGTGTTGGTGACATAAATCTCCATGTAATTTGTTTCATGCAGACTTGCATGTGACTTCTGTTCCTATTGTTATTTTGCAATGTTGTGGAGAGAGTAAAACAACAATAATGATATTGAATTAGTATCATTTTTATTAGCACCATCATCACTGGCACTTATATAATATTTTAAAGTTTTCAGAAAATGTTATGTTCATTCTCTCATTTGATCTTCACAACAATTCTGTAAATTAATTCCGTAATCTGTAAATCAGGACTGTCATTTGATCTTCACAATTCTGTAAATCTCTACTTTAGAGATAAGGAAAGTGAGACAGATATCAAGTGACTTTCTCATGATAATATATATATATATATATATATATATATATATATATATATATATAAATGCCACAGTACTTTTGATACTCAGTGTAGATTGTCTCAATGGATAATGTCAAAAATACTCAAGTTCAATTCTTATCTCAAATACTTCAAATATTCAAATACTTATTGGTTTGTAACAATGGACAAATTACTTAACTTTCCTCAATCTCCATTTCTTCATCTGTAAAATGAGAATAATAACACTTACCTAACAAGACTGTTCTGAGAATCAAATGAAATAATATTTTAAAGGACTATCTTTTACAGGAAGCCTTTTTCCAGATCCCCTCAATTCTAGGGCTTTCTCTCTGCTATGTATTTCCTATTTATTCTACTTATAGTCTTTTATATATATATATATATTTATTTACCTTGCATTGCCCATTAGGTTGTAATTTAGTGGAGGAACTGTCTTTTGTATACCCCAATATTTAGTTCAGAGCTTGGAACATAATATGTACTTAATAAATGCTTATTAATTAGTTGATTGATTGAAACCTTAAAAGGTTATGTAAATGCTATACACTAACATCATTATTATTATTATCCATTACACTTGGATGGAACTTTTCTATCCAACTCACAGTTGAAATCTCTAATATGTGTTATCTCAATTGGAATATGGGCTCCTTGAGAGTAAGATCTTTCTCTGATTCTCTGATTTTCTATTTTTGTCCCTATCACTTAACAAAGTAATTTGCATAAAGTAAATACTTAAAAATTATTTTTAATTCGTTCTTTCAGTATCATTCTGAACTTTCTCAACTTTTTTTAAATTCTAAAATCAAGATCACATCATATGTTTAATAAAAACACAAGTCTTTTCAGAAATGATATTTGATATGAAATTTTTTATAGTTTAAATACATGTGATATTTCAGGAAAATATTGCCAATTAAGCTTCAAAAACTAGACATTTTTCATAATCAAGGCACTCAATGTTTAACATAACTCATATGTAGAAGTTAGGTCATAGTATTTTCTAAACAAAACAAATCATTTATTCATCCAAGTCAAATTACAATATCAAATCCTTACTTGTGTTGGCACTACACACTATTAAAGAGTAGAATCAGAACTGGACAGATCCTTAAAGATCAGTAGTCCAACTCCCTCATATGATAGATGAGGAAACCTAGACACATAATGCATAATTTGTCTAGATTCAGAGAATTAAGTTAGGTTTGCCTGGGGTTTTGTACATATTTTTGGTTTGTTTCAGTGTTTAAATAAATTTTCATATTTCATATTTCATATTTTTTGTTTGTTTCAAAAGTCAATCCTCAGTCCTATATTTTTAACAACTAGTTCCCAGGGGAGAAGGGACCAAAGTAACTCACAGTATACTTTTCAGTTTAACTTGTATTATTAATGTTTAATCCATCACTTTCTTAAGTCTAGACAATCAGCAAAACAATAAACCCTGACTTGTAGCATTTGCCTGTTTCAGAGACCAATGTTCATTCTAAAATTTTAATAATCGATTCTTACAAGTTAGCTCAGGCTGGTTCAAGCACATCCCTGATGTTCATCAAAGGTAGAGCATATCCTTTGAAAAAAACTGGAAAAAAATCCCACATAACATGACAAAGTTACAAGAAAACATAAAACAATCTAAATGTAAAAAGGCTGAAGGAATACTCAGTAGAAAAATTAGGTAAAATTAATCCAAGTCCATATCCTTTGGTGTATCTTAGAATCTTTGTTTTTCAAGGTCCCCTTTCCTGACATAAGAATCAATTTACCCCATTTCTAAAATACTTTAATGCCAAGAAAAATTAAAATAATACAAAAGGGGCCAGCCAAGATAGCAGCGTGAAAGCAAGAATTCCCAAAAACTCATACTCCAAAAAACTACAAAAGTCTTCAAATTATGACTCTAGCCAAAATTTAGAAGGGCAAAACCCACAGAAAGACTGAGTGATACAATTTCCCAGTCCAAGACAACTTAGAAGTTCTGCAGGAAAAGTCTGTTCCAAAGGGAACCACAGTGCAGCTGCAGCAGGGCTGGGTACCTGGGTCCATGGCAGAGGGGGCAGTTTCCAGCCCTCTTGGCTCAGGGATCACCAGGGACAGCTGGAAGGGGTAGTGAAAGAATTGTGCCTCATCAGAGTGGATCATGAGCCTCAGAATAGCCCTGCTGTGAGAACCTTCAGTGAGAATCACCAGAGCCACCCAGCACTGTCAGATCTCTCAGTCTCCAGACAGAAAAGGTGTCAGGGGAGACTTCAAAGGTCTCTTGCTCTCCCTGGGGCAGGCCTCTGCTGTTTACTCACACTCAGATCCAGGTTGCAGTTTGAGTTTCCATACCACCATAGCTGAGCAGGGACTCTCCTCACAGCTCCAGGGCAGAGAAGAGGGCCTGTGGTCATCCACATGCCAGAGCACAGGCAGGAGAGCAATCAGAGCCTCTCATAAGACCTTGAAGGAATTAAGATCCTTGTGGATTGACCCTCAACCCCACAAAGCCTTGGAAGCACAGTAAATCAGTCATAGGCTGAGGAAATGAGCAAACAACAGAAAAAGAAGAATCTGACCATATAAAATTACTTTGGTCCCATGGAGAACCAAAATACACACTTGGAAAATGACAAACTTGAAGCTTCTGTATCCAAAACCTCCAAGAGAAATACAAAATGAGCTGAGGCTATACATGAGTTCAAACAAGACTGAAAAGCAATTAAGGGAGGTAGAGGAAAAATTGGGAAGAAAAACAAGCATGATACAAATAAATCATGAAAGCCAAGTCAGCGGCTTGGTGAAAGAAATACAAAAAATACTGAAGAAAGTAATATGTCAAAAACCAGTTTTGGCCAAATGAAAAAAACAACACAAAAAGTAAATGTGGAGAAGAATGCCTTAAAAAGTAGAACTGGTCATCTGGAAAAAAGATAAAAACATCTCTCTGAAGAAAATAACTCCTTCAAATACTGAATGGAACTAAAGAAAACTGATGATTTTGCAAGAAATCAGGAAGAAATAAAACTAAACCAAAGTAAATAAATAAATAAATAAATAAATAAGTGAATTAGAAGAAAATGTGAAATATCTGATTGGAAAAAACAACTGACATTTAAAATGATCCAGAAGAGATAATTTAAAAATTATTGGGCTACCTGAAAGTCAGAATCAGGAAGAGACATAGACTTCATTTTTCAAGAAATAATACAGCAAAATTGTCCTGAGATCTTAGAAGCAGAGGGTAAAATAGAAATTGAGGGAATTCACTGATCACCTCCTGAAAGAATCGCAAAAGAAAAACTTCCAGGAATATTAAAGCCAAATTCCAAAACTCCCAAGTCAAAGAGAAAATGCCAAAAGCTTTCAATAACAAACAGTTCAACTATCATGGCTCTATAGTCAGGATTATACAGGATCTGGCCACATCTACATTAAGGACTCATAGGGCTTGGGATATGATATTCTGGAAGGCAAAAGATCTTGGTTTGCAACTGAGAATCAACTATCCAGAAAAACTGAACATCCTCTTTCAGGGGAAAAGATGGACTTTCAATGAAACAGGGAAAATTTAAACTTTCCTATTGAAACAACCAAAGCTGAACAGAAAGTTTGATTGCCAAGGTGGACCATAGAGGGGGTGGACAAAAAGGACTAATTATGAAGAACTTAATGATGCTGAACTGCTTGTATTCCTGGATGGAAAGAAGATAATGATAACTCATATATGAGCTTTCTCATTTATAAGAGCTATTAGAAGGAGCATATATTGACAGGACGCAGGAAGCAGCCGAATATAATGGTATAATATAGTAAAAAGATGGAGTCAATGGGTGATAAGGAAAGTACTGAGAGGAACAGGAAGGAGAGGAAGAAGCTAAGATTTCACATAAGAGTCAAGAAAAAGCTTTTACGATGGAGTGTAATGGAGGGAAATGAAGGGAAATGAGTGATCCTTCATTCTCATTAGAAATGGATCAGAGAGGAAACAATATACACACTTACTAGGGTATAAAAAATCTATCTTAGCCTAGAGAAAAATGAGAGGAAAGGGATAGGATAAAGGGGGGAATTGGGGGAAGGGAAGGAAGAAGTAGGTGATAGAAGAGAGGGAAGATCATGGGAGAGGGTACTTAGATACATCACACTTCTGAACAGGGACAGGATGAAAGGAGAGAGAGAGAGAGAGAGAGAGAGAGAGAGAGAGAGAGAGAGAGAGAATAGATGAGAGTGGGAAGGAATAGAGTGGAGAGAAATACAACTAGTGATAGCAACTGTGAGAAAAATACTGAAGCAACTTCTCTGGTGGACTTATGATTAAAGAAGGCAACTCATTGCAGAGACAGAACCATTGGAATATGAACACAGACTGAAGTACACTTTCTCTCTCTCTCTCTCTCTCTCTCTCTCACACACACACACACACACACACACACACACACACACACTATTCTTCAGATTTCTCATCTTTCTGGGGGAGGGGGTTTCTGTTTACCCTCACAACATTATTATAATAATATAAAATAAATAAAGCAAAAAAAAAAGAAATATTAAAATACTTTCCATCCCCCTTATCTCTGAACTGTTTGTGAGGGGAAATCCTTTTACAGCAGTCTCCACTGAGGGATTAGTACTAAATGTAGTAACTTCAGTTCCCTTCCTTGTCAACCTCCCAGTCACAGAAATAATAGAGTTTCCAAATAGTTAACTAAGTTACAAGGGCAGGTGTTCCAGAAGCTAAATTCTATCAAGCCAGATAAAGTACCTTAAGGATAAAAGTCAGATGATATCACAATCCTTTGTTGCTGCTCAGATACATTTGTTTTCATATATATAACTCCACTTCCTTCAAGAGTTTTTTACTTAAGATTACCATTGATCCTTCCAGGCTATATACCATTCTTAGTAGTATCCTCAATTTATGGAACAAATTGTCACCTGATAAATTTTGGTTTGGATTATCAGCCTTTTTATTCAAGAATAAAAATGCTAAGAACAGAGTGAATTTTTACATTATTTTTGTTACACCTGAGGTTCAACATGCCAGCCAAGTAGTAACATGCTTGTGGACAGCTATTTCTTGTTAAACTTAAATAGAACATGCATACCATAGAACGAAATAGTCTCACTCTAATGTGATTTTTTTCTTTCCTGTTCAACTTTTAAATTTATATCCCTTGTTGGTATTTTGTTGTTTTTCAGTTGTTTTTGTCATGTCTGACTTTTTATGACCTCATTTGGGTTTCTTGACAAAGTCACTAGACCAACTTGCCATTTCCTTCTCCAAGTCATTTTACAGATGAGGAATTGAAGTAAAGGCAGTAATTTGCCCAGGTTCACATTGTTAATAAGTGACTGAGTACATATTTGAACTCAACAATATGAATGTTCTTGAACTGAGTCTCAGCACTCTGTCCATTGTACTACTTAGCATTAGGTGATAATGCCATTTTGATATTATAAGTCTACAGTTCCAGATCTCAACTATTCTCCCCTCCAATTACCCTGACTGCTTTATAATCCAAGAATACAAACCAATAATCATTTGCTAAGTACCTAGTATGTGCAAGATTCTGTGGAGGATGCTGGAGATATAAAGACAAAATGAAAAACAGCCTCCATGCTCAAGAAACATAAATTATACTAGAAAGATATGATATATGAATAAATAATTATATGCACTATTATTTGAGGTAAGAGAAAGCCACCAACTAGGGAATATCTATTCCTCATACAGCTATCTCAATGCAGCTCATAGGGAAGTAAGAATAGATATCTCTCCATCTTCTCATCCTAACCTCCTCTAAGCAAATTGTTTGTCCCAAAGAAAGGAAGAAAAATATTGGGGCTGGAGGCTGGTCACTCTGCTCTCCTCAAAGAAAGATTATGCAATATATATATCTGTCTTCACTCTTAGTACTTTTCTCTTAGTACTATTAGTTTAGAGTAAAATTGCCAAACATACAAATCAAGAGCTGCATGTGACGCATAACAAATCTGAGTGCAATCCAAGCAGAATTATATGTAATTGGATAATATTTAACAAATCAATGAAGATACAATACAACATAGATAATAATAATGTTATTTTTTATCATTATCCAACCCATGGAAATGTTTATGTATTTGAGGTTGACAACCCTTGCTCTATGGGATGTTATTTTGGGGTTCAAGCTAAATTCCTGATCCTTAATTCTTGTCAGGAACAGGAGAACCCCAAGCTCCATATCCAAACCTTGACTCCTTTTCAAACAATTGCCAGCTTCACAGTGAACACATAGCAAGGACATGCATTTATATACATATACATGTGTTTACATACATACATACATATATACACACACATATATATAATCATACAATACAGAATAAATGAGTTCTGCTATTGTAACTCTCTAGTATAGCAAGTCAGAGAGAAGAAAATGATTAAGACTGCCAACTCCTTTCATGTCATTTTCTTCCTAAAGTCTTTCTTTCCCTTCAGTAAACTGAAGGGAATTTGGAATGAGAATCTTCTTTCTCAGAGCCAGAAGGCAAAAGAGAATGAAGAAACCAGATCTATTTAAACCCCACCTCCTATACAGACATGGGGCATTGGTATCCACCAATGAGGAGAGAGGCCCATACCAATGGACATTGGGTCTTTGATTATACTAGCTAATAATAGGAGAGTCTTTCATTTAGTGGTGGTACATGAGCAAGGCCTTGCAGGAGGATGAGGATTATAAGAAGAAAAAAATAAGGAAGTAATCCTTGCTAGACTTCAAGGTCTCAAATCAAGTACAACCCATGCCAAGGGACAATGAACAGTGATGGAAAATTTAGTTTCATGACTAACAAGTTGATCAGTTTGGCTCATATAGAGAACTGTGAAGGGGAATATTATGAACTAAAGTCGGAAATACAGACAGGAATCAGATTATGAAGGACATGCTGAGGAGTTTCAATTTTATTTTAGAGATAATAAGAACCTAGTAAACATTTTTGAGCAGGAACAATTTCATCATACTTAAGTTGTAGGGAAATTATTTTTGAAGTTGTTTGAAGAATGAATTGGAAAAATGAGAGAATGGGAGGGGGAAGTACAATTAGAAGTTACTGTAATTGTCCAGATAGGAAGGGAATAAAGGTGGTAGCTATGTGAGTAAGAAAAAGGGGATGACTTCTTTATCCTGAAAATAGAATAAACTACAGTTTATTGATTATGGAATAAAAGGATGAGCAAGATAGAGAGAGGTCAAAAATATATCAACATTACAAATCTGGATGATCAATAGTTCAGCTTTTTTTAATCTGTTTTTTCTAAATATCTGAGTCTTTTTCCTCATCTATCAAACAAGGGGTAAGGTGGCTTAAATGACTTCAAAGTTCCCTAATCAATTCAAGTTTTGATCTTATAACCAATCCCTAACAAGCATTTGTTATTTTCTAAGCACTATGACAAGCACTGGAGACAAAATTGAGTAGTTCTTCTTCTCCAAGATCTTATACTCTAGAAAGGAAGACACCAGGCACATTTACAGGTATATGTCAACCTCCCTCTTAGATTATACACTATAAATGGTTTTCTCATTCCCATTTTAACTCAGATTTGAGCCCACTCTCCAGAAGGGCTAATATGTAAGAATTATCCTGAACTCAGCACCAACAGAGCTCAAAACCTTTTTTTTTTAGAAAGAAATAGAGGTTTACCAAGTACTGGGTAAAAATGTTGTCTTTTGTACTATTTGAACACACTGTATACTTCAGAGAAAATTACTTGTATTGAGAAATATGAGTAAGAAACTTCAACTAGTTTTTCAAATTATTAGATGAACAATCAACTTTATAAAACAAAATGACAGCTCTGTAAAAGGAAGTAACTTTTTTTTTTAAAAAAATTGTGTACAGTTCAAGGGCAGAACAGAGGGTACGTCTCTCTTAATATAAAACCCATTGTTTAGCATAGTCCTTTTTTCAGCAAAGAGTTTTTGAGCTACAAAAATAGTCATTTTAGTTGTGTTTTTAAAATAATAATGAAAGAAATAACTTTTATAATTATTATTTCCTTCTAAAATATCTAATTTGTTCTATTTTGGAAAATCTAAATATGCTAAATAAATCAATACAAAGTTATCAAAAACATACTCATAGCCAATCTACATATAAGTTAAATAAATATGATGACAATATACAGTCTAGTAAACTCCTTTTTCTAATCTTAAACCAATCAGTTGTCCCATGTTCGGTTCTAACTATTACTACTTAGCCAGAAAACAGGTTCCTCAGAAGACAACTAAGATAATCTGAAATTTGCGACATTTTGTTGTGATTCCCACAATTAAAAGCTCTAATGTAGTCAATTAAGCAGATGGTTTTTTGGTTGTTTTTTCCCCTAGAACTCCCTTATTTTGACCATAACCCAGAGAATGCTGGCAATTTAGTCTCTAGTTTTTCAGACTCTTCAAAAGCCTGCCTTCTCTTCTGGTAATTCTATCTAGCTTGCAGAATCTTAAGAATAACCATGCTGGCATGTGAAATGAGCAAAATTGTTCAATAATTTGAACATTCTTTGGTATTGCTCTTCTTTAAGATTGGAAGGTAAATTGAGCATAACACAAAAAGAAGAAAAAGATTTCCAGCAACCAAGAGTCACATTCTCTAAGCATTAAACTTCTTTCTCTTGGACTTTTTGTATATCCTTATGGGAGAGTGTGCCTCATATCTTTTGTTTTGGAGGGGGGGCAAATATTTTGTACCAACTCTTCTTACTCTACCACGTTAATAATACCTTCCTTCTAAAACCTATTTGAGTCTGACTGATTAAATGATATCAAATGATAAATGGATGGGAAGGGAAGCAAACAGTGGGGATTTATGAATTATATCCCACAAAGGACAATTCCCAACCTCTCAGAGCTACTCTTTTAGTTGTGAGAGTACATACTTGCTGTTATTGTTATTTGTCCTTTATTCTGGAAGAGGACCATGACATCAAGAATGAAATGCCATGACATGCAAGTGAATTGGATTTAAATGAGGGTTGTTGTGCTAAGTCACCAACCTCACTTTCTCTTCCAGAGTCATCTGGGTCCAGTTCGCTAATATGAATTGGGACAATCAGAAATAAACCTAGATGCTGACTTGGCCTTTTAAAGTTAGGGTCTTTAAAAGCTCTTTTGACTGTAGTAATGTCCATTCAGTGATCAGGGCTAGGTAAAAAAGAAGTGAGGCAGAGGTGGACCTCTTTAGTCTAGTCCTCCCAAAAGAAGAAATTATTCTGGGAGGGGAAGACCCTCTGAGATGCTGGAAAAAACAGAAACAATTGCTATTTGCTCTTAGCCAATCAGACAGAAACAATGAGAAAGTTGAGGTTAATTTGTCACATTGAGGGGACCCAATCTGAAGTGGGAGTTTGGATATATATGTGGTGGCATATATTTGTTACAATAAAGGGTAACCATGAAAAAGATAAAAGAATATCATTGCAACATGTAAGAAAGGAGATCAGAAGGAAATTCAGAGGAAGACACTAACAAATAGAACTGCTTTGAAATTAGCATGTTAGGAACTCCTTATGACTCTAGTCAAAATTTGGAGGGGGGCAGAACCCACAGAAAGACTGAGTGATACATTTTTCCAGTCCAAGATAACAGAAGTACCATGGGAAAGGTGTGTTTCAACCGGAGTTGGAAAAAAAGACCCAGTCATAGTGCAGACCCAGAACAGCTTGAAGGGGCGGGTAGAGAATTCTGCTATACCAGTATGAGTGTGGAGTGAGGGAGTACTAGCCGCAGCTATAGCAAGAATGTGGAAAAAGCAGCCTGCACCCCTAGAGAAGGTAAGGGGGTCCAGGAAAACTGCAGAGATTTCTCTGCTCTCTCTCTCGGGTTAGGAGTCTGCAGTTTGCCTGCATTCAGATCCAAGTTGCAGCTTGGGCTTCCATACTAAAATAGACAAGCAGGACCCCTCCTTACCAGCTCCAGGGCAGAAGGAAGTAAGGGGCCCATCTACGTATCAAAGCACAGGCAAGAGACCATGAGACCTTGGAGGAATAAAGGTCCTAGTGGGGTGTGCCCCCCCCCAAAAAAAACCCAGAGCCTTAGAAGTGCCGTGGATTGGTCTTGGGCTAAGGAAATGAGTAAACAACAGAAAAAGAAGAATCTGACCATAGAGAATTATTTTAGTCCCATGGAAAATCAAAACATATACTCAGATGACAACAAAATCAAAGCTTCCATATGCAAAACCTCCAAGAGAAACAGAAAATAGGCTCAGATTATGGATGAGTTCAAAAAAAGACTGAAAAACAATTAAGGGAGATGAAGGAAAAGTTGGGAGGAGAAATGAGAGCAATGCCGAAAAATCATGAAAACCAAATCAACAGTTTAGTGAAAAAAGTACAAAAAAAATATGCTAAAAAACAGTTTAGGCCTAATGGGAAAAAGCAAAACAAAAGGCAAATGAGGAGAAGAATGCCTTAAAAAGCAGAACTGGTCAACTGGAAAAGGAGATAAAAAAGCTCTCTGAAGAAAATAACTCCTTCAAATGCAGAATGGAACTAAAGGAAGCTGATGACTTTGCAAGAAATCAAGAAAAATAAAACTCTTCCAAAACTCTTCAAAAAAGCTAAAAATTAGAAGAAAATATAAAATATCTCATTGGAAAAACAACCGACCTAGAAAACAGATCCAGAAGAAATAATTTAAAATTGATTGGGCTATCTGGAAGTCACGATCAGGAAAAGAGTCTAGACTTCATTTTCTAAGGAAATAATACAGCAAAATTGTCTTGAGATCCTAGAAGCAGAGGGTAAAATAGAAATTGAGGGAATTCATCAGTTACCTCCTGAAAGAGATCACAAAAGAAAAACTTCCAGGAATATTATAGCCAAATTCCAAAACTCCCAAATCAAAGAGAAAATTCTAAAGGTTGCCAGAAACAAACAATTCAACTACTGAGGCTCCATAGTCAGGATTACGCATGATCTGACAGTATTGACATTAAGGGCTCATAGGGATTAGAACATGATATTCCAGAAGGCAAAAGATCTTGGCTTACAACTAAGAATCAACTATCCAGCAAAACTGAACATCCTCTTTTAGGGGAAAAGATGGACTTAGAGTGAAACAGGGGACTTTCAAACTTTCCTATTTAAACAATCAGAGCTGAAAAGAAAGTTTGATCTCCAAGTACAGGACTCTGGTGGGGTGTATGAGAAGGACTAACTATGAGGAACTTAATGATATTGAAATGTTTGTATTCCTGCATGGGAAGAAGACATTTATAACTCATATGAACTTTCTCATTTATAAGAGCTATTAGAAAGAGCATATATAGACAGGACACAGGAAGCAGCCAAATATAATGGTATAATATAGTAAAAAGATGGAGTCAATGGGTGATAAAGGAAAGTATTGGGAGGAAGGGAAAGGAGATGAAGAAGAAGCTAAGAAATGTCACATAGGAGTCAAGAAAAAGCTTTTTTTCCCAATGGAGTGAAAAAGGGGAAGGCAAGGGGGAATGAATGAATGACCTTCCATTCTCATCAAAAATGGCTCAGAGAGGAAATAACATACACACTTAATAGGGTGAGGAAATCTATCTTACCCTAGATAAAAAAGAGAAGAAAGGGATGGGATAAAGTGGAATGATGGAAGGGAAGGGGAGAATAGGTGTTAGGAGAGTGAAGATTGAGGGAGAGGGTACTCAGATGCAACAGGGCCAGGATGAAAGGAGAGAGAGAAAATAGAATAAATGAAAGTGGGGAGGGAATAGAATGGAGATACAGCTAGTAATAGCAACTGTGGGAAAAATATTGAAGTAACTTCTCTGGTGGAATTATGATAAAGAAAGCAACTCACCCCAGAGACAGAGTCATGGTAGTTTGAACACAGACTGAAGTACATGTTTTTTCTCTCTCTCACTATTCTTAAAGTTTCTCATTTTCTTGGGGGGGTATGTTTACTCTTATAACAAAATTATTGTAACAATAATAATAATAATAATCAATCAAAGTTCACTTGCAAAAAAACAAGAAAGAAACCAGGAGGATTGAGAATTCAGGGAAGCCTGGAAGGATTTGCATGAACTGAGACTGAGTGAGATAAGCAGAACCAGAAAAACATTGTACACCCTAAAAGCAACATGGGGGTGATGACCAACCTTGATGGACTTGCCCATTCCATCAGTGCAATAATCAGGGACAATTTTGGGGTATCTGTGATGGAGAATACCATCTGGATCCAGAGAAAGAGTCAATGGAACTTGAAAAAAGACCAAAGACTATTACCTTTAATTTAGGGGGAGAAAAACCTCATTATCTTACTATATAATTCTGCTATCTCTTATACTTTATTTTTCTTCCTTAAGTATATAATTTCTCTCTTATCACATTCAGCTTAGATCAGTGTATAGCATAGAAATATTGTGAAGACCAACAAACTGCCTTCTGTGGGTGGGGAGGGGAGGGAAGTAAGATTAGGGAAAAAATTGTAAATCTCAAAATAAATTTAAAAAAAGAAAGAATCATGTTATAAATATCATATACTTGTTTAAAGCTATATAAAATAAAGATTTATTTTTCATAAACAGTCCTCTTTCTTCAATCTTCTTAGTATATAAAAATATATGTTTTTAGTGTCTGCCCAATTCAGAATAATAAAAAATGAAATATTGTTCTTTATAAAGTTAAATCCCAAACAGGCTTTTATATATTACATTTATAACTATATATATATATATATATATATATATATATATATATACATAAATAAATAATATTAATTTCATTGAAGTCTCTTGAACAAAAAGTGAAATATTTAGACTTCTTATGCCTTTTGTAGATTACTTTGACAGCTCAGGGGAAGATGAGAGAAGATAGAGACTGGAAACTGGTTTCCAGTGAGGAGGCTTTTAACAGTAGTTTGGAGGTCCAAGAGAAAAGTATGACTGCATGAGGAAAGAAATACATTGAGAGTTAAGTTTAGTGATGCTCCATTTTGACTGTGAGTTGATCCTTAAGAGAACAAGTGAATACAGTTTGAAATGTGTTAAGATATGGAGGTGCAGAAGTGAATTCTAGACATTGGGGACAACCTGTGCAAAAACATGGAGATGGAAGATAAAAATTTATAGAGCATCATGGAGGTCTATTTGACTGAAAAGCAAAATATGCAAAAGGGGATTTTGTTTTATAAGCCTGAAAAATTTTTTTTGAAGCCAGTTTATGGTGAATTTTAAATGCCAAGCTGAAGAGTTTCAATCTCATGGGAGAAGCAATGGGAGCCATTGAAACTTCTTGAGTAGAGTAGGGTTTGGATAGAGAGAAGATATTACATGTTCAGAATTGTGCTTGAGAACTACACTATGTTTTGATAAATGTTCCCTGAAAAATGTCTAACCTCACATTAGTAATATTATTATGAATATTTATATAAATTATAATTATGAATATTTTATAAAGATATTATCAATACGTTATTCTCAATTTAACATGAAATAAATGAAAGCTAAGAATTTTGAATTGATTAATTCATGAGATTTATGAAAGGAAATTATGGCAATTTTTAAAAAATTAAGTCTCTTTATCTTGCCTAGGCTAGAAGTGCTAAAACAATTCACAGGCACCTGATCCCTCTACTAATTGGCAAAGAAGCTTTCACCTGCTCTCTTTTTGAGCTGGTTTGCCTTCCTTAGGCAAACTGGTGTCCCCTTTCTCCCAGAGAGGTTCAAAATACTTTTGCAGAATTTAATGCAGAAATCCAATCTGCATAGCTCACTGCAATCCAGAATTCGTGAGCATAATAAAATCCACCATTCTCAGCTCCTAGGTAACTGAGATTACAGGCATGGCCTCTTTACCCAGTGTCTACAGTTTGGAAGTCAATGGAATGTGTAGAGGGAGAATAATGTAAATTAAGATTAAACAGGTACCTTGCAACCAGAGTCAGTTGTCTTGTATTTTATTTAGTGAGCAATGATGAACCATGAATAACAAAATGTCATGATCATAACAATATATTAACAAAATTCTTCTGGCAAGAGTATAAAGTATGAATTAGGATAAGAGATAGAGTAAGGACATGAAGAACAGTTAAAAACAAACTAAGTCAGTACAAAATAGTGATGAGACCCTAAGCTAGAGTGGCTAACATTGGAATAGAGAAAATGAATCAGATGTGAGAGATAATTGTGACAGTAGAAACAAAAAGACTGGCAACTGATTGTTGTCTAAGTTGAAGCAAAGGAAAGAATAAAATGTGATTCCAAGGTTATGAGCCTGGGAAGACTGCCATTGGAATAAATAAAAAAAAACTAATGAGGGGAAAGGTTTACAGATAATAATAGTTGTCTTATTTTGAAGAGGACCATGCCAACTAAATTAATCATGGTATGACTTGCAAATTATGTTGATTATAGTGCAGAGTATATTGTGCAAAGACATCCTTCTTTCTTGTCTTTTCCAGAACCATTTTAAACCATTGCTTGATTTTATAGGAAACAGGACTCCTGGTGATGGTCTTGATGCTGAGGGAACCTCTTGGACATTGAATTGGTTTCTCTTACTCCTGTATCAGTATCTTCACTATCAATGCTGAGTAAGCACAAGGAAGTGATATGTGGTGACAGATTGGGATAAATAGTAGATCCAAACCTGTCTCTCAGAGGCCTAATCATCAGCATGGTCTTTGTCTCAGATCTTCAACCAGGCTGCCCCTGAAACCCAAAGACTTTTGTTTCCAGGAAGCTACCCAGTAGATGATAGGAATGAGGAGAATTGTAAGTAAAGGCAAAATTTGAGTAGTCATCTTCAAAGAGGTCATAATTTAAGGTATAGAAGAGAATGCAGAAAAAGATGAATATATAGGACAGAACTTTAGAGGACCCCCCACCACTTTTCAATAAGTAGCAGTGCTATACTTTCAATTTTTAAGAGGTTAAGCAAAACATACAGAGGACAGAAAAGGACACATGTGAGAATCACCTTCATGGAAGATTGGAATGTAGGAATATAAAGAGTGGGATATCCTATGATCTAGTGTCAAATGCCAAAAAAATGAAAGACTTTTAAGGCTAGAAATAAATACCAATGGGTTAAGAAATGCATAGACCATTAGGAATCTTGAAGAAGGTTAGTTCAAGAGCACTGCAGTGCAGAAAAAAAACAGTTTTTCATAGATTTTGTTAGAGTGTCACAGAAGCAAAAACAGTGAATATAGATGATTCTGCATCAAAATTTCTAGCTGAATTTGTATAATTATTTTAATCTTTGTGTTTTCTATCTCGCTTCTTCTTGAAGAATTTCTTATAAGTAACTTCATAGTGATTTTCCACATTTTTAAATTTCCTTTACTCTTCCAGAGAAGTATCCATTTTATATCATAATAAAGAAACAAATTTAAGCTAGATGTTATGTATCCCCTAGAAATAGGCAGTTATTTATTTTTGTTGATTTCCTCTGACTGCTTTCATGTTATGCTGTTGACCAGTAAGTACCCTGCCATTCCTTATCTTCTGTATAATTTCCTATAGTTTACAATATGCTATCTATTTTATTAGAGATACAGTATGGTATAGTACCTAGAAATGCAACTTTGGTGGCAAAAAGATAAGAAGTAGAAAGCTGCCAATCTATATCAGTGGAGGAAGTTTCCACATTAGGAGATTTCATCCACTATAAAATCATAATAATGGACCCACCTGCCACCAATTTACATAAATCACCTCTATAATGTGCCTCTGTTTTCTCCTGCTTAAATATTTCAAGCAAAGAGAGATGAAGAGGAACAACCTTCATTAAAGGGTCATCATAGATTATTATTCTGTCTTTTCATAGATTTGTCTATTTATTTATAAATCCCACATCTCATTGATTCTTTAGAGTATTAAGTCTGCCAACCCATAACACCGTCTCTAAAAGAATCTCCATGAAAGAATGCCTGTTTATATTGAATGTTGTTTTAATCATCTTTAAAAATAATCATGACTCAAAATTATTTCCATGTTTTCATCTTTTAGGAGGAAAATCTTTCAAGGAAAAGGGAAAACACCTATAGGAATTATTTATAGTTTAAACGAGTGATGATAATAGATTTTTATTTTTGAATTTTTCAGTTTATCTGTTTCTGGGTATTCATATCTTTCAATCATCTTAAAGCATTACTGACATCTATCAAGTTATTCTCATTCTTCAATTAACAATCAGGTATTTACTTAAAATCAGTTACCACAAACACATACACACACACAGAGACAAACACACTTTACAACTTTACATCCCAACCTTTGCATCAGTTGAAGAAAAAAACAAAAGGAAAGGAACTTTATCTTGAGCTCAATTTTGGAGAGTCCTCTCTTGTATAGAGAAATAAAAGGAAGCAAACATTATATTTAAATATCATCTTAAATTCTGTGTTACAATTCTCTTCACACTGCTAATCCTTCCAGTTATCAGTATATACAGAATAAACCTTATTACAAAGCAGTCAAGCAGCTAATACTCCCTTGGACTGATTGGTGAACAGCAAACTGCAGTGTTTTAGCGCCTTCTTGTGTGGATGCCTAGAAATGCAGCTAGCAAAATTTACCCAAATGTTCAGTGCATCAATCCTTTGTGCAAAAAATTTTCTTCATGATTTAGGTTCTGTATTTAAACTAAACAGAATTGAATGAGCAATGGAAAAAGCAAAATAAATCTCATTATTATTCTTTTGAATTTTAAATAACTACTATCAGGGTCTTGGCAAAAATTTCTAAATCTAGTCTCCAACCCCCCCTCAATTTAAATAAAACATGAAACAAACAAATACAAATCTAAAGATTTTTGTAGACTTTGGTAAGCAAATTGTCCCTGGGGGTGTTATTTTGCAACATTCTTTCCCTAAAAGACATAATCACCAATCCTAAATGTATTCAAATTTCCAGAATTCTCTCAAATATTTACAAATGATTTTTGAATAATGGTTTAAATGTTGCAGAGCATTGAAAGGGTATCATCATCTGAAAAGAAAAAAGATAAAAAAAGGATTTTTAGTTGACTGATTTTCTTTTTTTATTATATTTAACAGATTTCTGACAGGATATTTTGACATTTTTATGGCCAGCCTAGATTAGAAAAGCTGACCAAATCTGGGGTCACTAATGCCATGGGAATTGATCTTACATAAACAAGGCAAGTAAATAGCTTGAGGTACAATGAGAGCACATTTTTACAAATGATGTCTTCATGACACCTAAGTACCTTATAGCCTAATACAGGGAAAAAAGTAAATGATTTATTCCCTTTTTCATGGCTATCATTAGACCCATAAATATCTAGTTAAGCTTAAAACATATAATACAGAAAACTGACAAAATAGCTCTCAAATAAAATGTAGCCTAGGAAAAATATTTTAAACTTTGAAAATTTTCAAAGTAACTCAAGCTATTGAAAATAAATTTACTGTCAATAATGCTGAATTCAAAAAATACTGCTCTAATGGTAATGTATTTTGGAGGCAAGTTGATCTTGATGTCTGACAATCAGTGGAACTCAAATTGGAAGTCCTATCAATCAATGACACAAATATCTATTAGGCACTTAACTATTAGACAGAGTTCTTAGTCAATAGGGATAACAAAGACAAAAATGAAATAGGTTTTGACTTTTTAGGTATAAAACAGTGTCCAACAAATATATACAAAATATAGTAAAGACAAGGAGTGAGGTAAGAATACAGTTCTTAAATTAAAAACGTTCAGGTATGGATCCTATAACTAACTACATGACAGCCTAGCTAATTTTCAAAACGTCTTGTATTTTTGTTCAGAAATTCTTTAAAGACTCTCTTCTAAAAGAAATTGAGGTTGTAGGTTTTTTAGGTGGATAGAGTTCACTGACCCTCATCTCAGATATGTAGCTCCTTCTCATTGTTCTTTCACCACCTGAAGAAAGTGGAAAGAACAAAAAGTTTCCATTTTGAGAATTTATCAGAAATCGTAGATTATCCTGTTAATTTTGTCTTGTATATAACCATGGAATCAATTGACTGTATTATTAATATTAAAACAGAGGTTTGTGAATAAGAAAGAGACATCTCAGACCCAAGAATGAAGAATTTTCCAGTTTAAGTAATATTTGTTATATCCTTTCTGCCCAAAACTTTCAAGTCTGAGGTTTTGTGGATTTGAATTATCATTCCATCAGTAAACATTCATTAAGAATCTAAGGTGTACTAAGTGCTAAGTGCTCAGCAACAGGAATACAAAGAAAGGGAAAATGTGACTCCTGCCCTCAAGGAGCTCACAAACTAAGGGGAAAAGATAACACAAAAGAAAGATGAAATGGGAAGAGGGGTTGGGGACTGTGAAATCCAGAAGGGTGCAACCTGGTGGAAAAAAGAAGAGGAATTTATTAGATTCCATAAAAATTTCCTTTGGGGGGGGGGGCGGAGCCAAGATGGAGACAAGAAGGGATCAAGTCTTAGGAGCTCTCTGATAAAATTCATCAGCTAAGGACTCTAACTAAACTTTCGAGAGACAGAACCCACAAAGGGACCCAGTAAGGCAGTTCTCCTACTCAAGGTAACCGGGAAAAGAGCAGAAAGGCTCTGCTCCCCGGGATTGGAGAGGCTGCCCACCAGAGGGGTGGCCGGCCAGAGGGGTGGCCCGCCAGAGCCAAAGAACCTCAGCCTCCTGGAGGCAGCCCCAGGGCACTGGGGGTTTCAGCTCACAGCAGCGGGGGAGTCTCCTGAGCTGCACCCGAAGAGCACCGGGCATAAAGTGGGGGAACAGCAGGGGACCTCTGCCAGAGCAAGCTTGTGGAGCCCAGCCCTCAGGGCACACAGCAAGCAGCATCCTCTTTCCCCAGCCCTGATCCAGGAAACAGAAGCAGGCAGAGCTGCTAAGCAGGAGCCCCCAGGGCATGAGCCCATGGAGCTGAGGGAGGGGAGTGAAGAGAGACTGCCTAGCTCTGTCCTCTGCCCCTGAAACAGGACTCTGGGGCTCTGACCACATTCAGATCCTGACCACAGTCTAGGCCCCCCCCCAGAACAGCAGCCCCCCCCACATCAGCCCCTTGGCAGAGGGGGGCGCTTATGGTCATTCACAGACCAGGAGGGAGGACAGAGCCACACACACTGAGACCCTTGTAGGAGTGTCCCAAAAGCTCAAGAAACACCCCAAACCAGGGCCAGGCTGGGAAAATGAGCAAGCAGAGAAACAAAAAGAAGACTATTGAGAAATATTTTGCAAATGAGCCCAAGAAGGACCAAAATACTCAGTCTGAAGATGAGGAAGCACAAGCTCCTACATCTAAAGACTCCAAGAAAAACAGAAATTGGGCTCAGGCTATGATAGAGCTCAAAAAAGACTTTGAAAATCAAATGAGGGAGTTGGAAGAAAAACTGAGAAAAGAAAGGAGAGAGATGCAGGAAAAACATGAAATTGAAGTCAGCAGCTTAGTTAAGGAAATCCAAAAAAATGCTGAAGAAAACAGCATGCTAAAAACCAGCTTAGGTCAAATGGATAGAACAGTTCAAAAAGTTTTTGAGGAGAAGAATGCTTTAAAAAGCAAAACCGGCCAGATGGAAAAAGAGATAAGAAAACTCTCTGAGGAGAACAAATCCTTCAGACAAAGAATAGAATTCAAGGAGATTGATGAATTTAACAGAAATCAGGAATCAATACTTCAAAACAAAAAAAATGAAAAATTAGAAGAAAATGTGAAATATCTCATTGAAAAAACAACTGATATGGAAAACAGACTTAGGAAAGATAATTTAAAAATTATTGGAATACCTGAAAGTCATGATCAGGAAAAGAGCCTTGACATCATTTTCAAAGAATTACTACAGGAAAATTGCCCTGATATTCTAGAAGCAGAGGGCAAAATAGAAATGGAGAGAATCCACCAATCCCCCCGAGAAAGAGATCCCAAAAAACCAACCCCTAGGAATATTATAGCCAAGTTCCAGAACTCCCAAGTCAAAGAGAAAATATTACAAGCAGCCAGAAGGACACAGTTCAAATATCGTGGAGCTGCAGTCAGGATCACACAGGACTTAGCAGCAGCTACATTGGAAGCTAGTAGGGCTTGGAATACAATATACCGGAAGGCAAGAGAGCTTAGAATGCAGCCAAGAATGAACTACCCAGCAAGGCTGAATGTCCTCTTCCAGGGAAAAAGATGGACTTTCAATGAACCAGAGGAATTTCAAAGGTTCCTTTTGGAATGGCCAGAGCTGAACAGAAGGTTTGATCTTCAGATACAGGACTCAGGTGAAGCATGGAGATTGGAGGAGAAGGGGGAAATATGAGGGACATAATGAGGATGAACTGCATGTATTCCTGCATAGAAAAATGACACTGATAATACTCATATGAACCTTCTCAGTTAATAGAGCAGGTACAGAGAGCTTTTATAGTTGAAGCACAGGAGAAAGCTGAATTCGAAGATAAAATATGATGTAAAAATGGAGTCAATAGAAAAAAAAAGGGAAATGGAAGGGGAGAAAGTAAAAGGAGAGGGGGAATAGTCCAAGATATTTCACATAAGATTTTTTTTTATTACAATGTGCTATTGCAATGTTATGGAAGGGGGGAGGCAAGGGGGAATGAGGGAAACTTTGCTCTCATCAGAGATGGCTAGGAGAGGAAACAGCATATATACTCAATGGGGTATAGACATCTGGAGTAAGAAGGAGGGGGGAGAAGGGGGAAGGGGTGGGGATGTGAATAAAGGAGGAGAGGATGGACCATGGGGGGAGAGTGGCCAGATATAACACATTTTCTTTCTTACTTCTTGCAAGGGGCTGGGAATGGAAGGCCTGCCCAGGACCACAGGGCCAGGTGGATTCTGGGCCTAAGGGGTGGTATGGGGGCTCAGGGCTTCTTGGCCCCAGGACTAGGGATCTGTCTGCTGTGCCACTCAGCGACCCTGCAGCAGAGTCATAGTGAAAGGAGAGAGAAAATAGAGTACATGGTAGTGGAGAAATAAGAAAGGAGGGAGTTGTGATCAGCAATGGCAACGGTGGAAAAATATGGAAATAACTTTTGTGATGGTCTTATCATAAACAATGAGATCCACCCATGACAGAATTGTTGGTGTTGGAACAAAGACTCAAGCACATTTTTTGTTATGATTATTTGAGGGAGGGTGCAGGGCATGTAGGGCTGGATGGCCTGCTTGGGGCCACATAGCGGGGTGATCTTTGGGTGTCTGGGGCCGTATTTGGATCCAGGTGCTCCTGGCTCAAGGGCCAATGCTCTGTCTGCCACCCAGCCACCCCTACTATTATTACTATTTTATTTTATTTGGGGTCTTATTTTTCTTTCTTTCTTTTTTTTTTTTTTTTTTGGTTTTTGCAGGGCAGTGGGGATCAGGTGGCTTGCATGTCACATGGCTGGGTGATTGTTGGGTTTATGAGGCTGGATGTGGACTCGGGTGCTCGTGGTTCCAGGGCTGTTGCTTCATCCATTGCGCCACCTGGCCATACCTACAATTATTACTATTATTATTTTTTTATTTTAATTTTTTTCCTCTCCCCTTTACTTTTTTTGCCCAAACAAGTCTATCTATATTCATGGGGGAGGAGGGGTATTTTGTTTACTTGTAAACAAGAATATTTTATTAATGTAAAAAAACATTTGTACAAAATGAGAATAAAAAAATAAATAAATTTAAGATGAAAAAAAAATTTCCTTTGGGGTTTAAGATATTCCTTGCTTTCTGAAGGCTTGTAGAAAGCAGGACAAAGATTCTTTAATGAAAACTGCTGTTGCTTCTACAGTACCATATGTGTCTTCTGGAAAAAAACTCACAAGGTGTAAACTGTGCTTATAGAGAAAAGAAAAAGGTGAGAAGAAATCTTGACTAGTGTGAATGGTAGTTGAATTATTTAAATTTGTACTGTATATTTCCATTAGACTAGGACAAATTTCTATATTTTATATTATTATTATGCCTTTGAATAGTACAAGTTTGAATACATGAAACTGCTTTCATGGGAATCAATATGCACACTAAATAGGACCTAGTTATATTATTGGTACTGTCCCTTTGCCTTCTTACCATCCATGTGCAGAGTGAATTTTCCTTTAGTAACAATTTTGGAAAGATGCTTAGGTTCCCAGGTTAGCCCATAAACTCGCTTTGATACAGAATGTGATTGAAATATTATAGAAAGGAAAAAAATGAAAAACAAAAGCAAATATGGAGAAACTAAGCTAAGAAACCAAAAGAAGAAAATTAGAATAACTAATAGAGAAGAGAAAGAAGACAGGAGGAAAACAAGAAGAACTCAAGAAGAAATATAGATGAAGAGAAAATGTTATAAAACATTGACGGCAGTTATATCCAACTCAAGGGGAAAATATAAATTGCTAAATTCAGGCATATTATATAGCTTTGTTTTTTTCTTCTTGAGCCCTTCTGAAAATGCCAAGCAAAATAGAAATGTTCCCATTTGAGTCGATAGAGAAACAAGTTCAGCATAAACACATTAACTAAAGCATATCAACAAAAACATTCAGGCAACAATGACATTTCTAAATCACAAATATTTCTTCAAAGGAATTGTTTCATTGAGTAGCTTTCTGGAAAACAAGCTAAAGATTGGTGCCAGAAAAAGTTATAATGTATATAATAATATATCTATCTTTAAAAAGACTTTCAGCAAATGGGAAAGGCTGTTTTTTTTTTCTGTTGCTCTTTCTTTGTTCCTTTTTTTTATTCTTTCCTGCTTCTTTCCTTCTTCTTTTTCCTATCATAGAATTACAAAAGGCCTTCAATGACAGAACAACTAAAGAACCATCTGCCTGTTGTATTGTTATTTAATAATTCTATGTAGGTTATATAAGAATTTTCTGATAGTATAATTTTTTTCAATATTGGACTAGGTCACTAAGGGAAGTTATGTCATAACAATCTTCAGTATTCCTTAAAATTCATAGATTTGCTTTAGTTTGTACATTAAGCAAAGAGTATTGGATGCTGAGGTAATTTTCATCATTATGCTAATCAAAACTATTTGACCTAAAGTCTCTGATTAGCTTTTAGCTACACTAAAATGTTTAAATTCAGTAGGGAGTAACAGAGCAGATACAATCACTGCTTCATGATAAAAGTTCAGTTCAGTATTCACCACTGCTAATATTACCTCTGATTTTCTAAATTCCCAGTTTCTGCACCCTAACCTCTATAGTATATGTTATCTTCCTCAACCTCTTCCACATAAGTTGACTTCTTACAGACTCAAAATTACCTATATTTTCTGAAAATTTATTTTTGGTTCACTTGACTTTTAGTATTCGCTGATCCTCTTCTGGCAAAGTTATACTTTAATCCTGGTCTATTCTGATCATCTTTTCTCCCAGTGTCATATATCTGCTGATGGTGTTAGTGGCAGACCTAATGCTGGTATCCTATTAGTTCAGATTTGATGTTAGAAGAAAATAAAACACTCATTTAGTCCAATTACTGAACAATTAACAAAAGGTCATTTACTTAGGTCTAACATAGCAAGAATATGTAATAAGGATATAGTGATACAGGCTCTATAGATGCCCATTCCAAATCTATTTAGAAACCAATTGGTGAGTCATATGGTCTTCAGACATTTACAACATCTGAAAGTCCTGACCAGGAAGTTATATCTAAGGAGGGACTGTGCCCTACTTCTATCTATGTCAATCAAGTCCAGACTTTGATACTTTTTTCTAAATCATATAAGGACAGAGAAAGGGAAAGAAGAACCAAGGCAAATATTGGTCCTATCACAGGTAGGTACTAAAAAGGGTACCTCCATTCTTCCAGTTGCCAAAATTTTCAACTTCAAGGTAATCTGTTATCCCTAACTTGTTCTCTCATGTAAATCCAATCAGTGTTATCATTTCTGCCCACCCCACATCTCTTTCATTTATCACCATCTCTCTACTCATATGATTACCAGGTCTAGTTCAGGCCTCAACAGCTCTTGCCTGAACTACTACAAAAATTTCCTAATTAACCTCCTTGACAAATAACTCTTCTCTCTCAAATCCTTCAATCAGTATTCCATATAGCTGCCAAAAATATATTCCTAAATATGAGATCTGATAACAATATTCCTCCTCCCCCCCAAAAAAAACTTCCACTTTCTTCCTATTGCCATTAATATAAAATACAAACTCCTCTATTTAGTATTTAAAGTCTTTTGCAGTCTGGCTTCAGGATAACTTTCCAGGCTAATTTCACATTATTTCCCTTCATAAATTCTATATTCTCAGAAAACTGCCCTATTTTCAGTACCTAATACACAACATTACACATTGAATTGCTGTGGTTTCACACAGGCTGTTCCCCATGTTGAAATGTAATCTATCTTCACTTCTTTTTCTTCAATTTATAGCTTTTACAAAGTATGGGTAAAGTGACATCTCCTCCTTAAGGTCTTTGCTAATACATCCAATTTTCTAATTCTATTCCAAAATTATACACTTCATACATATTTTGAAGATATTTACCATATATTTGTGCATGTCATTTCCCCTAATAGAAGACAAATTTCATAAAGGCAAGGAGTGCTTTCCTTTGTATCCCCAGCACCTTACTCAATGCCTACCATATACTATACTAGTTGTCTAATTAGTTGTCTACCAATTAGTTATCTAATTAATATTTACTGATTGGACAATTGATGAACAGACAAGGAGAGAGAGATAGTTTAATTTTAGCCAACTGATTCTAATTTGAATTTTCCAGTTATTTCACTAAAACAAAATAACATCCTATAAGTTGTTTCCATGATTTTTATCTGAATTTTAATTAGGAAATTCTAAACCTTAATTTTATTCCACTACTAGTATTCATACCCTGTTAGGATTTATTAAGTGATTCTCACCTCCTTTATTTATCCCTCAGGCAGAATCTGGGCACTTTCACACGTTATTTTTTCTTATAATTTTAATCAAGAAATCTCTTACAAACAGGGAATTACAAAGAAGAAGCAGAGTAAATAACGTCAAAGAAATGAAGGATCAAAAATAAAAGTTGGGTTGTGTACAGGACAAAAGCAAGGAAGAAATGGCAGACAGTCTTTGTGTTTCATAGGTAACTTTGCATTGTCAAGAGAATATAAATGATGCTGGAGCTAATGAATTGTCATCTCCCTATTTTTCCTGCTTCCAAGAATTTCTTAGAGGATATGAGGAAAAATTATATGGGATTAACCAACATAGGTGAGTTATAATTTGAATCACTGGTGGGAATATTCACATCTATGAAATAAAACATCCAGTTGAATAAGTTTCTCAGTCACTCAAAGAGATTTTTCATTTGTGGTCATCTTCATTATTGGCAACTGCCCCAAGTGTTTCTTCCATTAAAATAATGAAAAATGTTTCCCAGGAAACTCAACTTGTTATAACAATCACACACTACTTTATAAAGCAAATTATCATACTTAGAAAGTAAAATATCATGCCTTGAGTATAATGACAAAAATTTCAGACAGAATTAAAAGACTTTGTTTCAAGTCTACATTCTGGCACTTACCAAGAATATATGTTCTATGTAATCAGTCTCACTTCCTTACTTAGATATACCTAGATATCTATGACCATACATAAATATGGACATACTTTGACCCATATATGTAAAACCAATATATGCTTATTTCTGCTTGTCATCTGTTCCTCTGAAGGTGAATTTATTACACCGTGGCAATATTCCAACTTTATGCTATCTAGTTATTTTAAGAAGCCTAAAAATATTGATTAATATGACTAACATATAGTTATAATTTGCATATTTTTCTCTTTTGATTATATTTGAGTTTTTAATGACTCCATTTCCTCATCAATAAAGTGACATTGTAATCTGTGGCCTCTAAGATCACTTCCATCTCTGAATCTATGTTCATTTGACTTTCTGATTCAGTATAGAACGGTTAATCCGCTGTTGAGTCCCTTTTCCAGACTCTTATATTTCATCCCCTTTCTGGACTCCCTCAATCTTTCCCAGGCAAGCATTAGAGGGGTGAGAGACAAGGATGACAAAGGAGACAAGTACTCCATCAAGATCTCCAAGTGCTCCATTTATTTACCAAAACACCAATGCGGACATATCTTTCCAGCCTCTAATCCACTCCCACTCCCATGGCATATAGTAAGATAAGATTCTGGTGCTCAAGGACACCAGGTGATGATAGTTTACAATGCTCCCAAAGACAACAGTCCCTAACAATCAGCATCTGGGAATATGGAAATAGGTAGCAATAGATATGCCAGTGTTGGTATTTGTCCTTCATTTTTGAAGAAGACCATGTCATCAGGGAGTTGATATCATGATATGCACATGAAGTGGGTTTGAGTAAGGGGAGTATTGTGTTAAGTCATCAGTTTCACATTCTCCTCCACAGTGTCTAGGTTCAGTGGCCAGATAGAAATCAGGACAACTGTAGATAACCCTGGATATAAAGCATGGTTAAGTGACTTACCCAATGTCACACAACTAGTAAGTATTTGAAGTCAAATTTAGGCACTCCATGATGTTAAAAGAGAGAAAGAGCAATCAATAAATATTGATTTTAAAAAAGAAAGAACATTGTATAATCTATATTCTCTAGTGAATTTAATATGAATATGTCATATCTTATCAAAGATTTTTCTCCATATGTCAATATCATACTATCAAACTAGTGTTGTTGCTAACAATGTGGTCAATTATTCATAATTCCTTATATTTAACCAGGCTGACATTACTTTTATAATTCTAACCTATTCATAGTATATACTATGAATAGGTTGGATATATATATATATATATAATATATATATAATATATATATATAATCTTTGGGATATATTGATATAATATCTTTGCTAACAGGTTATTTAAATCTATGTAAATCATCTTTTGTGATATTATTCTATACTTCTATTTCTCTGTTTTGACTCTTCCTGGATTAGATAATAAGATCTTATTTGTAACAAAGAGAGAATTGAGAAAGAACATATTTTTTCTGAGGTTCTTAATACACAATTTATAGAAATTATAATTAATTATTTGAATTGACTTATAAATTCATAATTGTCTTTACTTTATTTTCTTTGGAAATTATTTATGACATTCAATTTCTTCTTCCAAGATTGGGTTATTTAAAACATCTATTTATTGTTTCCTAATCTGGGAATTTTTCATTTTAGTATTCATTTAAACTGTCAGTTTTATTGTAAGAGAAATGAACAAGGAATTTCTAAAATGTCCATTACTTCTTTTGTTGCAAATGCCCATTTTTTAATTTATACTTTGGATAATTTGATCTTCCTCTTTCTTCTTTATATTAAATTATCTAATGATTTATCTAAATTTTTAAAACAAAAGGAATTAATTTACCAATTAAACTTTTTAATTTGTTAAACTTTGATTTTCAGGATTTCTATTTTTTAATTTATTTTGAAGAATAATGTGTTGATTTTCTAATCTTTTCTAGTTGTTTGATTTCTTCTTCTCTCTTTTGGTGATTTAAGTGCTTAGAGACGTGAATTTTCCCTTAAGAAATGCTTTAGTTGCAATCTAAATATTTTAGTATGTTGTCTCATTCCCAATATTATTTTTAATGGAATTATTGATTACTTCTTTGATTTGTTTCTTCAACCTTCCCATTCTTTTGCATTAAGGTCTCCATTCTATTTTTGATCATTTCTTCAGTGGCCCTTTATTGAATATAAATTTTTTGCAAGCCATATGTAAAAAAAAAAGTTAGGCATTTTCTATTTTTCTTCATTTATATTTATGGGATTTATCTTCTGTAAAGATGTCATGTAAAGAAAAGAAATATGTATATTTTTGTATTCAAATTAAATTTCTAAGTTCAATCATATGTAACTTATCTAAATTTTTATTCATGTTTTCAGCTTTTCTTGTTTATTAGAACTATGAAAGTCTAAGAGGGTACCTTATGATCTCCTCATACTATATTTTATAGTCAGTTTTTCACTATAACATTCAACTTTTTCTATTTGGTGTAGATATGTTTAGTTTTGATATTAATTCATTATCTAAGGTACATTAGCATAATAAAGTTTTCCAATTTTTCTCTTTTGATCAAGTCTCTTGATTCAATTTTATTTTTACCTATATGAATCTTTATGTTTCAAGTTTGCTTCTTTTAAGACACATGTCAGTGGATTTTATTTTTTTTATTTTGCTATAATCTTATCATCTTTCATCTCATAGGTGACTTTATCCAATTCATATTCACCATTATAAACATTGCATTTTCCCCTCATCTTATTGTCTTACACATTTTATTTTCTTTTTTTTCACCATCTCCTCTATTTAAAAAAGGGGGCAAGCACCAAGGAACATATTTACTACTAATGTTCTAGCCCTGATGCAATATATTTCTACTCTGCTTCCCTCATCATTTTCCTTCTGACATAGATCAATCAAAGGATCATGTTATTGATTTCCTTCCTTTAAAAATCCTTCTTTGAGATTTCCCGTCCATGGGAGTTTCTTTTCCTTAAAACTAATCCTTTTGTCTCTGATGAAATTTATTTCTGCACTCAACTGTGTTTGTATATTCTTCCCTCCTTTCACCAATTCATATGAAAGTGCCTATGTCCCCCTCCCTATCCCAAAATTCCTCTTTGTATAGTGTTCTTCCTATACAGCCTTATTATATGAGATATTTTCCCTACTTCATCTCTCTTATCCCCTTTATTCCTTTTCCCCTTCTTTTTTTCCCACTATTCTTTTCATAATAAAACCACTCTAGAACCTCTGTCTTAACTGATTTCCTCTCTGACCATAGCATTCTGAATGAAAATGTATATCATTTCCCCTATTAAAAATACATCATTTTTACTTAGTACCTTGTGATTGCTCACTGCTATTTATTTTTTATGTTCTCTTGCTTCTCGTGTTTTATAAAGTTTCTGGTTGACTTAGAAAATTCAAGAACTCATATATGATAAAAGCACCATTTTTTTACCTTTTAAGATTATACTCTGTTTTGCTGCATGCTATTTTTGGTTTCAGGCCTATACCTTTTGCTTTCAGAATCTTATATTCTAAGTTCTCACTTTCTTTGTAATTATGGCTGCTGTTAAATATTATTGATTTTAACTGCAGCCACTCAGTACTTGATTTTTTCCCTCACTGGCTGCCTGTTCTTTTTTTCCCACCAAAAGATCTATATATCTTGGCTAAAATGTTCCTGTGATTCATTTTGGGGGATTTCTTTCAAAATTAAACTGATAGATTCTATTTTCATTTTTCTCTATAGTTTAAATACTTCTGGACAAGTTTCTTTCATTTCTTAAAACATGATGTCCAGATTCTTTTTATAGTCAAGACTTTTATGAAGTCTAACTATTCTAAAATTATTTTTCCTTGATCTCTCTTTTAGTTTCTTTGTCTGGTTTTTGCTATTATGTCTGCCATTATAAATCCACTTTTTCAAGCTTTTTAACGGTTGTCAGTAGTATTTTCTTATGTTGTCATTAACTTGGCCTATTTTAATATTAAGGGTAATTATTCCTTGAGTAAAGAACCTCTTAAGGATCTAAATTCTCTTTCCTCAAACTCTCATTTCTTTTCAAATTCTTTTTACTAACTCTCTCATTTTAATGTAAAAAATTCTTTAATTTTTAAAATTTTTTAATTTGTTTCAGTTATTTCAAAATTATATTTGAACATTTGCATAAACTATCTTTCTCTCTTTGAGACTTTGGTTGCAGATGCTATGAAATCAAACATTCTAAGTTTGTGTCTTGGATATTTCTTTCACCATAATCTCTCCAGCTAGTATTCTTTTTTTCTTTATTCTTCTAGCACAATATCCTGACTTTGGACTATGTGTTAGGTCTAAGGTCTACATAATTTTGCATGGAATAAAATATATAAGATTTACAAGGAAACCAAATATATTGGCATAAAGTTTAAAAATGTTTTTGAAAGAATAAAAATATTTTTAAATATTATTAAAATTCTATAATCCTTGACATTTGCAAAAGAATTTTTTAGTTAATTAGAATTATGTATAACTAACTCATATGACATTGATATTACAATTTATAAAATTAGAAATTTAAAAATACTTATTATTGTATGAATAGATAAATTATTGCTTTTCTTGTTCCATTGAATTCATCATTCTGTTCTTCACATGTGGCATCTCCCATCTCCCATGACTTTGTACAGTCTTTTTCTCCATGCCTACAACACAATCTTTCACTTTTGCATCTTAAAATACCTAGTTGCCCTCAGAACTCATCACAAATACCACAACATGAGATATGTCCTGATAGGTGATTGTCAATCAATTAAGAATAATTAATTAAGCACCTACTATGGGCCTGACACTGGGGTTGGTACAGAGGACATAAATCCAATAAATAAAACAATTCCTATTAATAATGCTTATCTCATAGTAGGCTCTTGAAAACTGCCTGCCTGGCCTATGAGCCAGGAGTTTGCTTTGTCTCCTATATAGTGTAATGTTCTGGAGAAAAGGAATGGCATAACATAATCACTTAATACATGTTTACATAAGCAATTAAACTTTAAAAATAAGAACTCAGAGAAGATTTTTGGGCATTGTAATAATATCATAAAATAGTATATTAGGAAGAATAATTTCATAACAGCATAGAAGGCAACATGGTATAATTAGAAAAGATTTTATAAAGAAAAAGTATACTTTGTAGTTTGACTTTATCTTCTAGATCTCTTTAAAAGTTTAGGTTTCTTTTCTGAGGATCATTTGGTGATATTTTTAGAAATAATTTGTAAGTTCTTGACTTTTTTATTACCACAGTTTTCTTTTCATTTTGTTGTTACTGAACTTGTTTCATTGCCATCTGGAATGATGCTTATAAATACTTGATGTCCCAAAAGCTAACATTGAAGTATAACATTTTTATTTGTTTTATTCAATTATTTCATTTATCTTATTTTATTTGTTTTATCTTAATTGAAGTATACCCTTTGAGGGCTGCCACTTTTGCATTTTTCTTTGAAGTATGATACATTATTAAGGTCAGAATTTCAATACCAAAAAAGCAGTGAAAACTTGTATTTTGCATGCAATCTAGCATGTTTGATAGAAAATTAACTAAATATGAGCACACAAGCTCAATCGAATTTTATTTGTCCAAGATCAAATGTACGAACTCAAATTAGTATTCATAGAAGCACATGCATATGTACATTATTGTCATAAAATGAAATACTTAAATTATAACCTGTCTCAAATAATTTACATATGATTTTAGGAACAGAAAAGAACTGATGACAGATATAACAGAAACATTTCTTTCTTTATTTCTTTAAAAAGTAATCAGGGTTAATTAATTTGCCCAGGGTAAATAAGCCGGTAAATGTCTGAAGTTGGATTTGAACTCAGGTCCTTCTGACTTCAAGGTGGTGCTCTCTCCACTATACCCCCTAACTGCTCCCAATGGAGACCTTTAAAAAAATGGGAATTGGCAATGGGAGGCTTATTGAATTAGATATAGTATAAAATATAGAATTATGTGTACTGGAGGGGAGCAAAGATGGTAGAGTAAAAGCAGGGACTCAACAATATTCTCCCAAGTTATCATTCAAACAACTTAAAATTAATGCCTCAATACAAATTCTGAAACAACAGAAACAACAAAAGGATGGATAAAATACATTTCTAGCTTAAGTTTTCACTTTTACTGAAAAGTGAAAACTTAAAGATCTCCAGAAAACAATAACAAGAAAAAATCTGAAGCTTGGTTCAGTGGTCCCTCTATCCCAGTAGCAGAACCCAATTTTAACATGAAGTTAAAAGTGAAGATATATCCTGAGGAAATGAGCAAAGAAAAGGCATAGAAAGTTACCACAGTGACAGGGTTGATCAAAATACAAACTCAGAAGAAGACATAATGTCAAAACAGTGACAACAAATTTCATAAAGAAAAATGTGAATTTTTCTGAGGCAAAAAAATAGGTAATAGCTTGGTAAAGAAGGCACTAACTATAGTAAAGTAAACAATCCCTTAAAAACAGTATAGGCAAAATGGTAAAAGGAGTACAAAATTCCATTGATGAGAACACCTCTTTAAAAAGCAGAATCTGATAACTTGAAACTAATGTCTTAATGAGATACCAAGAAACAATAAAACAAATTCAAAAGAATGAAAAAATAGAATAAAATGTGAAATATCTCACTGGAAAAACTGACATAGAAAATAGATATGGAGAGATAATTAAAGAATTATTGAACTATTTGAAAGCAATGATCAAAAAAAGAAACTAGAGATATTTCCAGAAATTAGAAAGGAAACCCACCTTACTATCCTAAAAACAAAGAATAAAGTAGAAATCGAAAGAATTCACTGATCACCTCCTGAAATAAACTCAAAATGAAAACTCCCAGTAATATTATAGCTAAATTCCAGAGCTCCCATGTCAAAGAGAAAATAATGCAAGAAGCCATTAAAAATTTAAATATTATGGAGCCATAGTCATGTGATTTATGATTTAGCAAGTGATATATTAAAGCATCAGAGAGTTTGGAATATAATATTTCAGACAGTAAAAGAGTTTAGGATTACAACCAAGCTACCTGAAAAATTGTAGAATCCATCAGGGGAAAAATTTAATGAGTTAGAGGCGTTTCAAGCATCAAAAAAATTAAATTAAATTAAGGATTGAGAAAGAGTGATGCATTGAGGGAAGGGAAAGATAAAATGCACAAAATTATCTCACATAAAAGTGATGAGAAAGAGGTTTTATAGTGAAGGGGAGAGGGAACCTGAATGAACCTTACTCAATGGAATTGGTTCAAAAAAGAGAATAATATACAGATTCAGTTATAGAAATCTTTCTCACCCTATAGAAAAGTAGGAAGGGAAGGGACTAAGAAACTTTTTTTTAGTTTTTTTTTTTCCCCAAGGCAAATGGGGTTAAGTGGCTTGCCCAAGGCCACACAGCTAGGTAATTATTATTAAATGTCTGAGGCCAGATTTGAACTTAGGTACTCCTGACTCCAGGGCTGGTGCTCTATCCACTGCGCCATCTAGCCACCATGGAATAAGAAACTTTTGACAGAAGGTAGGGCAGATTGGAGGAGGTGGTAATTAAAGGCAAAACACAATTGGGAAGTAATAGAATGAAAAAAGTGGAAGAGAAAAGATAATCAGGGGAAACATAGGATGGAGAGCAATATACAGTGATAATAGTTGTGCAAAAATTTGGAGCAAATTTTATTCCCATTTGATATATAGTCAAATTATACAAAAAAAAAGCAGTTTTCAGAAGAAGAAATGAAAGCTATCTCTAGTCATATGGAAAAATGCTAAAGATCACTATTGTTTGGAGAAATTAAAACAAGTGATTGTGGTAAAACTCTGACATTAATTCACTTTGGGGAGCATTGTGAACTGATTCAACTATTTTTAAAAACAATTTGAAACAATGCCCAAATGTTCATAACCTTTCACATAGAAAGACAATTTTTAAGATTGTATCCCAATGATATTTTAGTAAGAGGAAAAGGATTCACATGTAGAAAAATATTTAAAATAGCTCTTTTTGTAGCAGCAAAGAACTGGTAATTGAGGAGATGCCCATCATTTAGGGAATGACTGAAAAAGTGGTAGTTTATGATTGTGATAGAAAACATTTTGCTATAAGAAATGAAGAGTAGGAACATGAAATGATGCAAAATGAAGTGAGTGAGCAAAGTCAGAATAGTGTACATAGCATTAGTGATACTGTTTAATGATCAATTACAAATGACTTAGCTATTCTAAGCAAGCCAAGACTATTTCAAAGGACTTATGAAAAGTCATAGTCATCTCCAGAGGAAGGAAAAAAATTGATGAAGTCTTAATGCATATCAAAGCATACTTTAAAAAATCTTTTTTCATTTTTCTTATTTTAGGACTTTTTTTACAGCACAATTAATATGGAAATATCATTTGCACATGTATACCCTTTAGCAAATTGCTTCCCCTCTCAAGGAAGGTTGGAGAAAAGGGAAGAAGGAGATAATTTGGAATTCAAAAATTTTTTTAATGTTATTAGAAATTTTTTAAAAGATGCTGAACTTGGGGGTGGAGCCAAAAATGGCATAGGGGAAGACAGGAATTCCAGGGAATTCATTCCCCAAAAACTCAAATAATGATGCTAGCCAAAACTTAGAGGAGCAGAATCCACAGAAAGAAAAAGTGATACAATTTCCCAGTCCAAGACAACTTAGAAGATTCACAGAAAAGAACTATTTCACTGGGACAGGGTTAGAAAGAGCTACAGTGCAGTCTCAGCACAGCGCAGCTGGGCCAGAGCAAACCAGTGCCAGCCTTCCAGGAACAGCCTGTGGGTGGCACCTGGGTCCATGGCAGAGGGGGCAGTTTCCAGATCTCTTGATCCAGGGATCACAAGGGACAGCTTGAAGTGGTGGTGAGAGAACTCTGCCACACTAGAGTGAGCATGGAGCAGAGGCCCACCTCAGAACAGCCCTGAGGTGAGAACAGTGCAGGAAACAGTGGAGCCATGCAGCACTCCCACAGTGCCCAGACCATAGACAGTAAGGGCGTCTGTGGAGACTGTAGAAGTCTCTCTGCTTTCCCTGGGACAGGAGTCTGCTCTTTGCACACACTCAGATCCAGGTCACAGCCAGGGCCCCCATATCACCATAGCCAAGCAGGGCCCTCCTCTTAGTTCCAGGGCAGAGGGGAGGGCCTATATTAACCTAGATACCAGAGCACAGTCAAGAGAACAATAAAAACCTTTCATAAGATCTTGGAGGAATTAAAGGTCCCTGTGAGGTATCCCCAAAATCCCCCAAAGCCTTGGAAGTCTGGTTAAATTGGTCATAAACTGAGGAAATAAGCAAACAGAAAAAGAAGAATCTGACCATGGAAAATTACTTTGGTCCCATGGAGGATCAAAATACACACTCAGAAGATGACAAAGTTGAAGCTTCTACAACAAAAGTCTCCAAGAGAAATAGAAATTGGTTTCAGACAATAGAAGAGCTCAAAAAAGACTTTGAAAACAATTAAGGAAAGTAGAGGAAAAATTAGGAGGAGAAATGAGAGTGATACAAATAAATCAAGAAAACCAAGTCAGCAGCTTGGTGAAAGAAATAAAATGTTAAATCCAATTTAGGCCAAATGGATAAAGAAGACCAAAGGCAAATGTGGAAAAGAATGCCTTAAAAAGCAGAATATATCAGCTGGAAAAGGAGATTACAAAAGCTCTCTGAAGAAAATAACTCCATCAAATGCAGAATGGAACTAAAGGAAGCTGATGACTTTGTGAGAAATCAAGAAACAATAAAACAATACCAAAAGAATAAAAAATTAGACAAAAATTTAAAATATCTCATTGGAAAAACATCTGACCCCCCAAAAAAAACAGATCAAGAATAGACATTTTAAAAATTATTGAGTTACATGAAAGTCACAACCAGGAAAAGAACCTAGACTTCACTTTTCAAGGAATAATACAGCAAAATTGCCTTGAGATCATAGAAGCAGAGGATAAAAATATAAATTGAAGGAATTCACACCAATCACCTCCTGAAAGAGATCACAAAAGAAAAACTTCCAGGAATATTATAGCCAAATTCCAAAATTCCCAAGACAAATAGAAAATACTAAAAGCTGCCAGAAACAAACAATTCAACTACCATGGCTCTATAGCAGAATTACAAAGGATTTGGTAGCATCTACCCAGCAAAATTGAACATGCTCTTTCAGGGGAAAAGATGGGCTTCAATGAAACAGGGGACTTTCAAAATTTCCTATTGAAACAACCAGAGCTGAACAGAAAGTTTGAGCTCCAAGTACAGGACTCAGGTGAAGCATAGAGAGGGTGAAAGAGAAGGACTAATTATAAGGAGCTTAATGATGTTGAACTGTTTGTATTCATGCATGGGAAGAAGATACAGATAACCATTATGAACCTTCTCATTTATAAGAGCAGTTATAAGGATGATGTATAGACAAGGTACAGGAAGCAGTCGAATATAATGGTATAATATGATATAAAGATGGAGTCAGTGGGTGATAAAGGCAAGTCCTGGGAGGAGAGGAAAGGAGAGGAAGAAAGGGATAAGATATTTCACGTAAAAATTGTTTTGTAATGGAGTGAAAGGGAGGAAGGTGAGGGGGAATAAGTGAGCCTTCATTCTCATCAGAATGACTCAGAGAGGAAAAATAACATACACCCTTAATAGGATACAGAAATCTATCTTACCCTAGAGAAAATGAGAAGAAAGGGATAGGATAAGGGGGAGGGGAGAAGGAAAGGGTGAGTAAGTGATAGAGAAGATCGTGGGAGAGGGTACTCAGATACAATACATTTCTGAGCAGGGACTGGATGAAAGGAGAAAGAGAAAATAGAATGAATGAGAGTGGGAAGGAATAGAGTGGAGGGAGATACAGCTAGTAATAGTGACCATGGGAAAAGATAGTGAAGCAACTTCTCTGTTGGAATTATGTTATAGAAGGCTACTAATTCCAGAGATAGAGCTGTTGGAATCTGAGCACAGACTGAAGTACAATTTTTTGCTCTCTCACTATTCTTGATGTTTCTCTATCTTTTGGGGGGAAGGGGTTTTATGTTTGCTCTCACCACAAGATATATATATATATATATATGATCAATATAAAATAAATAAGCCAAAAAATAAATAAAACTAAAAAAAAGTTTCTGAATTTGAAAAAGAGAGGGAAATGATCAATTTTGTAAGGAATATGTGAAAATTGGGACAATAATGCACTCTTTGTGGAATTGTGAAATGATTCATTCATTATGGAGAGCAATTTGGAACTGTGCATACCTTTTGGTCCAGCAATAACACTACTAGGTCTGTATCTCAAAGAGATCATAAAAAAGGAGGAAAATTCTACATGTCCAAAAATATTCATAGTAGCTCTTTTTGGAATGGAAAAGAATTGAAAATTGAAGGAATGGTCATCAATTGAGGAATGACTGAACAAATTGTAGTATTAGGAATGTTATGAGTACTGTTATTCTATAAGAAATCATGAGTGGGTGGATTTCAGAAAAGCCTGGAAAGACTCTTAAACTGATGCTGAATTAAGTGAACAAAACTAGGAGAAAACTGTACACATTAACAGCAATATTGTGTGATGGTCTACTATGACAGACTTTACTCTTCTCAGCAATCAATGCAGGGACAATTCAGAAAGACAAATTCTAAAACACTATTCACATCCACACAAATAACTATGGAGTCAGAGTGCAGACCAAAGCATACTATTTTCAATTTTTTTTTAGGTTTTTGCAAGGCAAATGGGGTTAAGTGGCTTGCCCAAGGCCACACAGCTAGGTAATTAAGTGTCTGAGACCGAATATGAACCCAGGTACTCCTGACTCCAGGGCCAGTGCTTTATCCACTGTGCCACCTAGCCACCTCCTATTTTCAATTTTTTTAATTTGTTTTATATTTTATGTTTTTTTCTCATGGTTTTCTCCCTTTTGTTCTGATTCTTCTTTCATAACGTGACAAATATGGAAACATGTTTAACATAGAAGTACTTAAACTGTATAGATTACTCATTGTCAAGAGAAATGGGGGAAAGGAAGGAAAATGTGGAACTCAGGATCTTGCAAGAAATGAATGTTAGTTTGTTGCTTTTGTTGTTGCTGTTGTTGTTGCAAGGTAGATGGGGTTAAGTTACTTGCCTATGGTCACACAGATAGGTAATTATTAGGTGACTGAGGTCAGATTTGAACTCAGGACCTCCTGATTCCAGGGCTGGTACTCTATCCACTGTACTACCTAGATGCCCCCAAAAATGAATGTTGGGGACTATGTTTACAAGTAATAAGAAACAAATAAAGAAAGAAAATTACATTTAGAAAAAGAAAAATTGCTGAACTTGAGAGCAAGAGACCTGACTTAAAATATCTTCCTACTTGTCTCAGTCTCTTTGCTTCCTTTTCCTAATTTATAGATTGAAGAACTTGGACTAGATTGTCTCCATGATTCTTTGAAAACATTCTGTGATTCTTTGAATTAAAGAGAAAGTTGAATATTTTATGCCTGGATGACTGTTCAGTGTGATGCTTTCACCAAAAGAATTAGAAAAATCAGGTAAAAGAATTGGCTGTGGCAGCAGAAGGAATAGTGAAAGAAGAAAATATGAATGTAGCTTGAATTCATCTTCATGAATGTTTAACATATTTCAGTGATTTCAGTATTTATATTTAAAGAATTATTTTTGTAGCCTATTTTCACTATTAAATAGAAAGGAGAAAAACCGATTACTCTGAGTACTTCCTAAAATAAATGAACTCTTCTCTCTTGATAGCATCCTAATATAGTGGATTTTTTCTCCTGGTAGGATGGGAAACATGATTCCTTTAAAATAATAACAATAGACTTCTGGCCAAGATAGCAGAGAGAAGACAGGCACAGTTCTAAAATCTCCTGATCTTCCCCCATATATGATATGAAACAAACCTCTTAACAGAAATCCGATCAACAAAACCCAGAAAGAACATCCACCTCAGGATCTGTCTTCAGAGATCATGGGTGAGTCCAGGTACCGAGGGTGGGTTCTGCCAGGAGCTCAGACTGATGAGAGACTGGGAGCCTGGGGGCCTGGGAGCCTGTATTAGTGGCTGATGAGCCAGATTAGTGGCAAGGCAGGAGCGCAGGAGCCTGAGGGTCTGAGAACAGGACCAACTTGATCAGCAGCTAGGCTAGAGCCTGGTCAACTAGGGAGCAGAGGCATTGGTACTGGCGATGACCCTTGGAAGCTTGCCAGCAGGGCTACAGGGAGAGTTCCAGCATAGGAGAGCTGCAGACATCATCCCTGGGCTCCTCTAATCAGGAGGAACTCTGAGTCCAGGCCTCAATTTCACCTGAAGACTCTTCCCAGAACAAACACAATTACAGATTACCTCTGCCCCAGGCCAAGGCCCAGCAGCAGAACCACCTCAGCTAACAATAAGGAGAGTGATCGTCCCACCCCAGTGTAGAGCCCACTATTGATCAAAGACAAAAGTATATAACAGCTTCAATCACTCCCTCCAGGACAAGGGAAAGGGCCTCAATCAAGGTCACAGACACTCCAGAGAAAGCAACCAGCACCACCCACTGGCCAGCTGGTGATATTACACACAGTGAGAAAATCCTCTAGGACCCCTACTGGCCATCTGGAGATACTACACTCAGTGAGTAAAGCCTCTAGAGATCCATTCCATCACCAAACTTCTGTGAGCCAGCCCCTCCCCAACTCAAGGCCTTAGTAAAATGAAGAAAGGTGAGCAGAAAGGAGGGTCCATAGAAAAATTCTTGGAAGGAAAAGACCCTAACTCAGAGAGACCTAGAATATCTGAGGAGAATATGATCTGGTCTTCAGCACAGAAAGTCTTCCTTGAAGAAATAAGGAAGGAGTTTAAAAATCAATTAGAAAACTTGGGAAAGGAAACCCAAGAGAAGATTAACACCTTGCAACAAGAAAACAAATCATTAGAAAATACAATTGGACAAATACAAAATGAGAATAATTCTCTCAGATCCTCAATTAGTCAAATGGAAAACTCTTTCAAAAATAGAATTGACCAATTGGAAAAGGAGTTGCAAAAGGTAAATGAAAATTCTTCTATTAAAAAAAGAATGGAGTTTGTGAAAACTAATGACTTCATGAGACAACAAGAGCCTGTTAAACAAAACCAAAAAATAGAAAGAAAAAAAAAGAAAATGTAAAATACCTCATCAGCAAAACCACTGACCTCCAGAATAGATTGAGGAGGGACAACCTGAGAATTGTATGTCTTCCTGAAAACATTGAAGAGAAAAAAAAGTCTAGACTTAATATTACAGGATTTAGTGATGAAAAAAAATGCCCTGATATCATGGAAACAGAGGGCAAAATACTTACTGAAAGAATACATTATCCCCTCTGGAAAGAGATCCTAAAATGGAACTACCAAGGAATGTTATGGTCAAATTCCAGAACTATCAGATAAAAGAGAAAATCCTGCAAGCAGTCAGAAAGAAACAATTTAAATACCAAGGAGCCACAGTAAGGATTATGCAGGACCTGGCTGCATCAACATTAAGGGATCAAAGGGCCTGGAATGAAATCTTCTGAAGAGCAAGGGAACTTGAAATGCAGGCAAGAATCCACTATCTGCCAGAGCTGAACCTTTTCTTTCAGGGGAAAATATAGACATTTAACAAAATGGAAGACTTACAACAATTACTGATGAAAAAACCAAAGGTAAATAGAATATTTGGATGAAAAACAGGAAGTTTAAGAGACACATAAAAAGGTTTTTAAAAAAAGGGTAAAGAAAAAAACTGCTATCCAATACGATGAAATTGGCTATATCCCAGCATGGGAAAAAGATTCTCAAAACTCTTGAGAATTGTAACTCTATAAGAGAGAATATACATAGCCAGAAGTGATGGACAATCATGACTTAGCCATGAGACTGCTACCCAGTGGGATGAAACTGGCTATATCCCTACTTGAGAGAAAGACTCTAATAGCTCTCAAGAACTGTAACTCTAGGGATGGCTAGGTGGCTCAGTGGATAGAGCACCAGCCCTGGAGTCAGGAGTACCTAAGTTCAAATCCAACCTCAGAGACACTTAATAATTACCTACCTGTGTGGCCTTGGGCAAGCCACTTTACCCCATTGCCTTGCAAAAAGTAAAAAAAAAAAACAAAAAAAAGAATTGCAACTCTATTAGAGAATATACTAAAGCAGAAGTGATGGATACTGAAGATTTTCTATGTCTTAGGATGATTTAAAAACACTTCCTCCTTAAAAAAAGGGGGGACAGGAAGGAGACAGGAGGAGGGAGGGGATTGAATGGGGTAAATCTCATTACATTAAGAGGTACAAAAGACCTATTGTAATAAAGGGGAAGAAAGGAGGAAATGAGAAACATTTCCTTTCATAGGACTTGGCTTAAAGTTAACTTACACACACACTCAGGTAACTTGAAAAAATCTTGCCTTTCAAGTTTTAAAATGGGAAAAGGGGAGGGGGGAATGGAGACAGGGAGGGGGATAAAAAAAGGGAACCTAACAGAAGGAAGGGAAGGGAAAAGGTAAGAAGGGAAAGGGGAAAGAAAAGGGAAGGGGGTGGATACAGGAGGGCAAACACACTGAAGGTGTTAGTATTCAGAAACAAAATACTGGAGAATATGGTTAAAGGGGAGAAAAGGGAAAAATATAAACAGAAGGAAGATAGCATGGAGGGCAATTAAGAGTTAGTAATTATAACTTTGAATATGAATGGAATGAACTCTCCCTTAAAACATAAGCAAATAGCAGTCTGGATTAAAAATCAGAATCCTACAATATGCTTCTTACAAGAAACTCATTTGAAGCAGAAATTCATATAAAATAAAGGTAAAAGACTGGAGCAAAATATATTTTGCTTCAGCTGAAGTGGAAAAAAGCAGGGGTAGCAATCCTTATCTCAGACAAAGCAGCTGCATTAAAAGAGATGAGAAGGAAACTATATCCTTTTAAAAGGTACCATACACAATAAAGTGATTTCAGTACTGAATATGTATGCACCCAGTGGGACAGCACCAAAATTCTTAGAGGAGAAGCTGAAAGAACTACAGGAAGACATAGACAGCAAAACTCTACTAGTAGGAGAACTCAACCTCCCACTCTCAGATTGAGATAAATCAAATCATAAAATAAACAAGAAAGAAGGAGGTAAATAGATTGTAAGAAAATCTAGATATGATAGACTTATGGAAAAACTTGAAAGGAGATCGAAAGGAATATACCTTTTTTCTGCAGTTCATAGTACTTACACAAAAATTAATCATGTACTAGGACATTAAAAACCTAATAATCAATTGTAGAAAGGCAGAAATAGTGAATACATCTTTCTCAGATCATAATGCAATAAAAATCATATGAAATATTGGGCCAAGGAGATATAGACCCAGAACTAATTGGAAATTGAATAACCTCATTTTAAAGAATGAGTGGATCAAACAACAAATTACAGAAAGAATTAATTATTTTATCCTAGATAATGACAATAATGAAACAACATACCAAAACCTATGGAATTCAGTCAAAGCAGCTGTCTGGGTATATATGGTATCTTTAAATGCTTACATGAATAAATTAGAGAAAGTGGAAATCAATGAACAAAATATGCAAGTAAAAAAATTAGAGAAAACAAATTTAAAACTCCCAATTAAATACCAAATTAGAAATTCTAAAACTTAAAGGAGAAATTAATAAAAGCAAAAGCAAAAAAATCTATTGATTGAATAAATAAAACCAAAAGTTGGTTTTATGAAAAAAATGGATAACCCTCTGGTCAATTTGATTACAAAAAAAAGAAAGAAGAAAACCAAATTGCTAGAATCATAAATGAAAAAAGGTGAACTCACCACCAATGAGGAAGAAATTAAAATAATGATTTGGAATTATTTTGGCCAACTCTATGCCAATAATTTGACAATCTAAGTGAAATGGATGAATATTTACAAAAACATAAGTTGCCCAGGTTAAATGAAGAGCTGATTCAACATTTAAACAACCCTATCTCATTAAAAGCAATACAACAAGCCATCATTGAACTCCCTAAGAAAAAATCTCCAGGGCCTGATACATTCTATCAAACATTTAAGGAACAATTGTTCCAATTCTATATCAACTCGTTAGAAAAATAGGAGAAGACAGAACTCTGCCTAATCTTTCTATGACACCAATATGGTACTGATGCCTAAACCAGGAAGAGTTAAAATAGAGAAAGAAAATTATAGACCTATCTCCCCAATGAATATAGATGCAAAAATCTTAAATAAAATCTTAGCAAAACAATTATAAATTATCACTAGAATAATAAATTATGACAAAGTAGGATTCATCCCAGGAATGCAGAGTTGGTTCAATATTAGGATACTGTTAGTATAATTAATTATATCAACAACAAACCTATCAGAAATTATATGATTATCAATACATGATTATATGATTATCAGTATATCAATAGATGTTGAAAAAGCTTTTGAAAAAGTACAGTGCCCATTCCTACTAAAACACTTGAGAGTGTAGGAAGAAATGGATTATTCCCTAGAATAATAAGAAGTATCTATCTGAAACCATCAGCAAGCATTATATTCAATGGGGAGAGACTAGAGGCATTCCCAGTGAGATCAGGGGTGAAACAAGGATGCCCATTATCAATCACCACTACTATTCAATATCACATTAGAAATGTTAGCTTCAGCAATTAGAGAAGAAAAAAGAAATTTAAGGAATTAGAATTGGGAAGGAAGAGACAAAACTCTCACTCTTTGAAGATGACATGATGGTATACCTAGACAATCCCAAGAAATCATCCAAAAAACTACTGGAAATAATTAGCAATTTTAGCAAAGTTGCAGGATATAAAATAAATACTCATAAATACTCAACTTTTCTATATATATGACTGGCAAGGTACAGCAGGAAGAGTTAGAAAGAGAAATCCCATTCAAAGTAATCTGAGACAACATAAAATACCTGGGAGTCTATTTGCCAAGGCAGACTCAGAAACTTTTTGAAAACAATTACAAAACACTTCTCACACAAACTGAATCAGATTTGAATAACTGGGCAAACATCAACTGCTCAAGGATATGTTGAGCTAATAAAATAAAAATGACAATTCTACCAAAACTAAACTACCTGTTTAGTGCCCTACCAATCAAAATTCCAAAAAAATTACTTTAATGAGTGAGAAAAAGTTCTAATTAAATTCATATGTAGAAATAAAAATTCAAGAATTTCCATGCATTCAATGAAAATAAAAGTGCAAAAGAAGGTGGCTTAGCCCTATCTGATCTAAAATTATGTTATAAAGCATCAGTCATCAAAACTATTTGGTACTGGCTAAAGAAATAGAGTGGTGGACCAATGGAACAGACTAGGTGCAATAGCAGAAACAATTATAGTAATCTGCTGTTTGATAAACTCAAAGAGTCCAGCTACTGGGGAAAAAAAATCTCTCTTTTCAATAAAAACTGATGGGAAAATTGGAAGTTAGTATGGAAGAAACTGAGATTCGACCAACACCTCATACCCTATACCAAGATAAGATCAAAATGAATACAGGATTTAGACATGAAAACAATATTATAGGCAAACTAGAAGATCAAGGAGTAGTTTACCTGTCAGAACTATGGAAAGGGACACAGTTTATGACTAAGGAAGAGATGGAGAACATCACTAAAAACAAACAAGATGATTTTGATTACATTAAATTAAAAAGCTTTTGCACAGATAAAACCACTCTAACCAAGATCAAAAGAAATGTAGTAAACTAGGAAACAATCTTCACAACTAATGTTTCTGACAAAGGACTCATTTCTAAAATATACAGAATTGAGTCAAACTTTTTTTTTAAAAAAAGCCATTTACCAATTGACAAATGGTCAAAGGATATGCAAAGGCAATTTACAGATGAGATCAAAGCAATCCACAGTCATAAGAAAAGTTGCTCTAAATCATTACTTATTAGAGAAATGCAAATTAAAGCTTCTCCGAGGTACCACCCCTTTCAAACTGGCCAATATGACCAGAAAGGATAATGATCATTGTTGGAAGGGTTGTGGGACATCTAGGGCACCAATACATTGTTGTGGAACTGTGAACTCATCCAACCTTGCTGGAGAGCAATTTGGAGCTACAACCAAAGGGCAACAAAAATGTGCATACCCTTTGATCCAGCAATACCACTACTGGGTCTATACCCTGAAGAGATGATGAAAAGGGGTAAAAAACAGCACTTGCACAAAAATATTCATAGTATCCCTGTTTGTGGTGGCAAAGAATTGGAGATCAAGTAAATGTCCTTCAATTGGGGAATGGCTTAGCAAACTGTGGTATATTATGTCATGGAATACTATTGTTCTAGTAGAAACCAGGAGGGATGGGAATTCAGGGAAGCCTCGAGGAGTTTCATGAACTGATGCTGAGTGAGATGAGCAGAACCAGAAAAACATTGTACACCCTAACAGCAACATAGGAGTGATGATCAACCTTGATGGACTTGCTCATTCCATCAGTGCAGCAAACAGGAACAATTTGGGGCTGTCTGCAATGGAGAATGCCATCTGTACCCAGAGAAAGAACTGTGAAGTTTGAACAAAGACCAAGGACTATTACCTTTAATTTTGAAAAAACTGATATCTTACTGTCTGATCTTGCTATCTCTTATACTTTATGTTTTTCTTCCTTAACGATATGATTTTTCTCGCTCATCACATTCAATTTGGATCAATGTATACCATGGAAACAATGTAAAGAATGGCAAACTGCCTCCTCTGGGGGGGTTGGGAGGAGGGAAGTAAGATTAGGGGGAAAATTGTAAAACTCAAAATAAAATCTTTATAATAAAAAAATAAAAATCAAAAAAATTTTTAAAAATTTTAAAAAGTATAACAATAATTCCATCTGTTCTGGAATTATTTTTAAGTCCATTATTTTTGTTCTTATTCTGTTCCATTCCAGGAAATTCTCCAAGAATGACTTTTTATGTATCCATTAGTACTTTCACCTTTTTTATTTCTCTTCTTGTTTCCTACATTTCTCTCAGTCTCTTACAGATCCTTTCATGCTTTTAAATTATATTTTCTCCTTTCTACCTTTTCTCCCTGAAATATTTTCCATTTTGTATCTTTCTGTTCTATATATTTTCTGAACACTTTTATTCCTTATATTCATCTTTGTTTCTTTGTATCTGTGTCCGTGTCCGTGTGTGTGTGTGTGTGTGTGTGTGTGTGTGTGTGTGTGTGTGTATGTGTGTGTGTGTGTTTCACATCCATATTTAGTAATTTGGTACCTGGGAGAGAAAGGGAGCAAAGACTCCATTGAGAAACCATTCCTGAGAAAGCTGCTAAAGAGAAAACAAGGTAGGGTGAAAGAGTTTCTCACCTCAGCATAGCAAAGAACTTCCAAAGTACATTTTTACATTGAGTGCCCTATAGAAAATTTCTGATTGTCCCTATTCTACTTATAGTCTCGATGATTTTCCTCTCTTATTTCCTATTCCCCCTATACCTCCCTCTGTGCCAAAAGGGAATGATTTGTTCTTGGTCTAGGACAAATCATTTCACATTCTTGCCCATACTTTCTCTAACTGTTACAACTCTCAAGTTTGTCTTACAACCAATAAATTGTTAGGAGTGTCAAAAAATGGAAGCAATCAACAATGGAGAAGCTATGTGAAGAAAGGACTATTAATAAAATGTTGGTCATGATTGAAATTGAGTCAACCATTATAAAAAATAAATTTGAATTAGACTTATTTTGAAATTGACAGAATTTTTTAATTACTCAAATATGTCATATCTAGGCACAGAACCCAAGGAGGTCATAGATGATGAAAAGTCATATGTATATATATATCAAAATATTCATGACAGCATTTGTTTCAAATAAATTGGGAAAATGTGGGTGCACCTTAATAAAGGAATCATAAAACAAATTTTGGTCCTTGGGCATAATGGAACACATTGCTATATCATACAAAAGGTTTAATATGAAGAATATGGAAAAGAACTGATATTGAGAGAAATAAGCAGAACTAGAACAATGGATGAAATGATTACAGTGTGCATGAAAATGTTGAAATGAAACTAAATAAATAGTAATAATGAGAAAACTTGATTTCAGTGAAAAGTTAAGAAAACTGATTTCTTTCTCTGATGTAGAAGTGGGGTGGGGGGGTTAAAGGTTTGGAATTTTATACTTACTGTTACATGTGATGGACATTTTTGTTGTTTTTGCTGAATTTCTTTTTCCCACTTTTCTAACTCTTAGAAGGGAAGTTTTTCTAGAAGGAGGAGAAGAAATTTTGGAAATAAATAGCATGTTTACAAAAAAATTAAATTTGGGAAAATTTCCTATACTTAATTGTCTATCCTGTTTTCATATTTACCTCTTATATAATTGCATTTTCCCTGATTCTTATGAATTCTTCACTTTTCAACAAACCCCTTCCCTTCTTTTTTAGTGTTTTCTCCAATATCCCTCTTTCTCATTTTTTTAAACTTTTCTGCCTCTGAATTTACCCTACCTATTATTGTTAAAAGGAAATCAAGAAGTACTTACAGAGAACTTACTATGTTCCAGGCACCTTATTACTTGGTTCCTAAGTTGCACTTACATCCTTTATCTCTTAATAAAGACTTTTTTTTATGTTCTTGACATTATACTTCAAGGCCCATGTCAAAGTCTACAACCTTTACAAAGATATTCCTAACTATTCCAGTCCTCTGAAAGAAACTCTAACCTTTGTCTACTAGGATTCTATGACTTTGCCTCATAATACTATAGAGACCTTAATATATACTAAGGTACATATTGATTGCTGATTTTATGGCATAGATATATAGACCCTGAAACACAGTGTTATCTGTCACCAAGTTTTAAGGAAACTTAAAAATGTTAAAAGTTAAAAATCTCCATTGGTTTATTCTAGCACACATGATTTACCTATGGAAAGTATTTTAGAAAGAACAGGTCTCATAACTTTGATACTGTTTTGTTTCAGTCTACCTATGACAAATTAACATTTTCTCATTATTTAGATTTTGTTTTACTGTATAAAGACTGTTTTATAATTGTGTTTACATAGATTTTAAATGTATATTCAAACAAACTCCCAAGTATTTTATATTTTCTGTAATTATTTTTATTTGTAGTTACATAGAATTTCTTTCTGTTTCTTCCTGTTGAGTTTTATTTGTACTATACAGAAATATTGATGATTTATGTGGAATTATTTCATGTTCTCAACTTTAATTAAGTTGCTAAATTTTTTAACCAGTTTTTTAAGTAAACTCACTGAGTTTCTCAATGTCAACCATCACATCATCTATAAAACACATTTTTCCTTTGCCTAAGCCTATTCCCTCAATTTCTTTTTTTTTTGTCCTATTACTATGAATAGCATTTCTAGGAATATATTGACCCAATTAACAGTGAAAAATGAACTTCATTGCTTTACTTTAGCTCTGGGTTTTATAGATAGTATTTATCATTTTAAGGAAAACTCCATCTTTTCCTCTGTTTTCTGGTATTTTTCACTGGAATGAATATTGCATTTTGAAAAACCTTTTTCTTTATTAGTAGGATTGTCAATTATTATAGTCAGCTATTATCACAGTTTTTTTGCAATATTGAACCTAACCTGCAATCCTGAAACAAATCCAAATAGTCATAATTTATAATCTTTTTGTCATACTGCTTTAGTGTCCATGATTATATTATATTTAGATTTTTTTGAGTCAATATTCATTAAAGATATTTGTCTATAGTTTTTCTATGATTTAAATCTTACTGATTTAGCTATCAAGACTATATTTGTAGTATTAAAGGAAATATATACCTTTTTTTCACTTACCTACTGGTGGAATGATTTTGAATTTTTAGTGCAATTTGCTTGTAAATCTAAAGATCTTATTTTGTTTTGTTTTAGGAATTCATTTATGAATTGTGCATTTTATTTTCTAAGATTGAGTTATATAAGACCTCCATTTTCTGTTCTTTCAATTCATGCATTATGTTGAATGTTCATTTACTATATTTAGTTTGTCATGTTAACTAGTGGGGTAGTTAGACAAAATTATTCCTAATTATATCTTCTTCATTGGTTAGCTATTCACTTTTTTGGTCTTGCTGTTGAAAATCTCATTTTCAAAATGAATTTAAAGGCAGTTAGTTGATGAAATTGGTAGGGTATTAAGTCTACATGAATTCAACCTGACCCACATGTTAAATAGCTATATGACCCTAGATAAGTCAATTAACTGGTGTCTAACTGAAATTTCTTATCTATCAAATAAGGATAATAATATCACTTTCTTTCCAGCATTATTTAAGTCAAAACTTGATCTAATTAACTGCAATAATCATAAAGATCTCCAAGTACTGAGAGGCTCTGGAGGTCTCACCTGAGAACTTTACAAATGATTATAAGTTGTGGGAGACATAAGTACCCTGGGTGGGGAGTAGGGGGGCAAAGTAGAAGAGTGAATAGGCCTTACTTCACTTAACAAAATATTAAGTAATTTGGGTAGGGAGGGAGAGAGCTAAAATGTGAAAGAAAATGGGCCTTGCTTCACTTAACAAGGGGTCAAGTATCTTGACCCTGGGTGGGGGATGGGGGAGGTTGTAAAGTGTGAGAGAAATTAGGCCTAGGGAGAAAGGAACAAATAGTTCAAGAAATGATATGGCTTCAGATGATACTTTGGCTCATGAGGAAGGATTGTGTGTACTTGAAAGATACTTGACAAGGGGTAAATTAAACTGATTATAATTATAATTTGATTTAATTAGAGTCTTGCTGCTTATCAAGCAATCAAGCAATCTGTAATGATATCTTGATAACAATATGAGCTTATCAAGAAATCAAACAATCAAATTGTGATTGATGATACCTGATATTAGAGCAATAGTAATAGGGTAATAAATAACTCCAAGGGAAGAGGCAATGTTTTTAGAGGAAACGTTTTAGAGGAAAGGAAGACAGAATGTGAATGCTAAGTAAATTCTGTTCAATGGATTTAGCCTGTAGAGGGAATAAGATACATTCTCACTTGGGTTTAAAAATCTAACTTAATCTACAGGGAAGGGGGTGGGGAGAGGCTGGGAAAAGGAAAGATAAGGGAACAAGGGACTGATAAAAGGGAAGTGAAAGTAAAAGTGAAAATAAACTGAAAGTTATTTTTTTTTGTTTTGTTTTGGGTTTTTTGCAAGGCGGTGGGGTGGGTAAATGACTTGCCCAAGGTCACACAGCTGGGTAATTTGAAAGTGGAAAATTTTAAAAGAAAAGTCAAAGGTAAAAGTCAAATTTTGGTGAGGAGGAATAAGAGAAAAGGAAAGAGAAAAATATAAATGGAGAAAGATATCATGGAGGGAAAGACAGAATTAGTCATATTAACTGTAAATGTGAATGGGATGTCCCATAACAGAAGCAGATAGCAGAATGGATTAAAAACAAGAATTCTACAATATGTTGTTTACATGAAACGTATTTGAAGCAGAGAGAAACATACAGGGTAAAGGTAAAAGGTTGGAACAAAATATATTATGCCTCAACTGAAATAAAAAAATGTAGCATAGATATCTTAATCTCAGACAGAGTAAAAGAAAAAAATCAATCTCATTAAAAGGGCTCAGGAAGGAAACTATATCTTCTTAAAAGTCACCATTGGTAATGAAGCCATATCATTACTAAATATGTATGCACTTAGTGGTATAGCATCCAAATACTTAGAGGAAAAGCTGAGTGAATTCCAAGAAGATATAGAAAGCAAAACTTTAATAATGGGAGACCCCAATATCCCTCTCTCAGAACTAGATAAGACTAACAATAAAATAAACAAAAAGGAAGTTAAGAAGATGAATGAAATCTTAGAAAACTTAGATATGATAGTCCTCTAGAGAAAACTTAATAGGGATAGAAAAGAATATGCTTTTTTCTCAGCAGTACATGGACCTACACCAAAATTGATCATGTACTAGGGCACAAAAAAGACCCTTATAATCCAATGCAGAAAGGCAGAAATAATAAATACGCACATTACAGGCCATGATGCAATAAAAATTATATGTAATAAAAGGTCAGGGAAAGAAACCAAGAGCTAATTTTAAATTAAATATCTTTATCTTAAATAATGTGTAAATCAAACAGCAAATAATAAAAATAATAATTATTTCCAAGAAAATGATAGTAATGGATCAATGTATTGAGATAGGTTCAAAAGAAACAGTAGTAAATGACTAAAGCAATTAACTTTGACAAACTCAAATACATTAGCTTCTGGGATAAGAACTCATTATTTGACAAAAATTGTTGGGAAAACTGGAAAATAGTATGACAAAAACTAGGCATAGATTCACCTCACTCTCTATACGAAAATAAGATCAAAATGGATCCAGGATTTAGGAAAAAAGAGTGACACCATAGATAAATTAGACCACTAAATATTCTGTCTATCAGATCTAAGGAAATCGGATAAATTTATGACCAAACAAGAATTAGAGCACTATAAACTTCAAAATGAATGATTTTGACTATATTAAATTTAAAAGTTTTTGCCCTAATAAAATCAATACTGCCAAAATTAGAAGGAAAGCAGAAAGCTGGGAAATAATCTTCACAACAAGGAGTCCTGATAAAAGTCTCTTTTCTAAAATATATACAGAATTGCATCATATTTATAAGATCACAAGTCATTCCCCAATTGATGAATGGTCAAGGAACATGAATAGTTTTTCAAATGAAGAAATTAAAGCTCTATATAATCATATGAAAATGCTCCAAATCATTATTCATTAGAAAAATACAATTTAAAGCAATGAGATATCATCTCACATTGACCAAGATGAGAAAAAGGGAAAATGATCAATGTTAGAGAGGTTGTGGGAGGATTGGGACATTGATGAATTCCTGGTAGAATTGTGAACAGATCCATCCTTTCTGGAGAGCAATAGGGAACTACAGTCAAAGAGCAATAAAACTGTTCATAACCATTTACCCAGCAATTCCAATTCTAGGTCTATATCCAGAAGAAATAGGAAAAAAGGAAAAAGTTCTACATGTTCCAAAATATTCATAACAGTCCTTTTCGTAATGCTAAAGAATTGGAAATCAAGGGGATGCCCATCAATTGGGGAATAGCTAACAATTTATGGAACATGAATACTATGGAATACTATTGTTATATAAGAACCATAAATGGTCAGACTAGTGAAGCATGACATGACTTACAGGATCTGATGCTGAGCAAAGGGAATAGAACCCAGAGAACAATGTACACATCAACCACAAAATTGTGAGATGAACAAACTTAATGGAAATAGCTCTTCTCAGCAATTCAGAGAGCTAGGACAACTCTATTAAACCAGCTGTGGGCTATGTTTCCCGATCCAGAGGAAGAAAGATAAAACAAAACACACACACACACACACACACACACACACACACACACACACACATACATACATACAAACAAACAAAACCTCCAGAATGAGATGAACATTTTTATAAATATTATCTCTTATGCATGTCTTTCCCTTAATCCTAATTCTTCATACTGAAAATAACTAATACTAATCTGTAAATATGTTTATCAAAATATGTATGTACAATACTAACTGTAATGTTCACCTCTAAGGAGAAGGGAATGGGAAGGGAGGGTGTAAGGAAATTTTGTAACTTGAAAAGTGCAAATGGATGAAAATA